>NC_056732.1:648210016-648282516 GCF_019279795.1 Protopterus annectens
TCAGCAAGTCCTATTTATATCACAGGCAATGTTTGGGTCTTTAGAATTGGTAGTTCTGGAGCTGTTTGTTTTGCGGATATGCAGAAGGCCTATCAGGGTGGAGTCTGACAGTGCCTCCTATGCCAGGCACTGATCTCCTCTGAACAGTCTGTAGGAGACAGAATACAGGGATAGGGTCTTGAGGTGGTCTGCACAGGATATGTTACTTATGCCCTTGTATTCTTTTAGTGAGGAACCTTTGTGGACATTCTAACTGTTGGATGTGCCTGGTTATTTACATACTAAAGGGGTCATTGTACACAATGATAGGCCTGATTAATGAAAAAACAAAAGGAGGCTCCAAAACCAGATGGAAACACTTCACAAACTATTATATTCACAACCAACAGCAGTTAAACATTTTTGTCTTCACTTCAAAGACTTCATCAGAACAACCATAGTAAAAATGCAACTGTTAAATAACAAATTCAAATACATTGTGTGATGTGAACAGCCAATAGGTAACGTATAGAATACATTAATCTATTAAATATTTACTGCCACATAAAAAAACTAACATCAGTCACAACAAATATTATATCTTAACCTTGATTTTTTCTGTGGATAGTCTTCTGGTCACTATTGATGCCCAAATTTTATATTTGGTTATCCTCATAAAGAGGGTTTGGATTGGTTTGAAGAAAGTTTGTTTAAAGTCGGCGTGATGGACAATGGGGATATGGATTTAGTTTTGACTAATAATTTTATGTTCTTTTAAGGCCAATTATTTAGACAAAAAGATGGGGTAGCAATGGGAGCAGCTTGTGCCTCGAGTTTTGTTAACCTCATCATGGCTTATTGGGAAAAGTGTTTTATTTTTAATAGTTCTTTTAGCTCATTTTGGAGCTTTTACACCAGGTTTTTGGATGATATTTTTCTAGTGTGGGTTGATTCTGTGGAGAAACTGTCAGAATTTATTGACTTTACCAATAATACCACTTCATTTTTAAAATTCACTTATTCTGTGGTTAAAGGTACCATAGTATATTTGCATATTCAGTTAGTTAAAGATTATGTTAGTGGGTGTTGTCTATCTAATATCCTTAGGAAGACTACTTTTTCAAATTCGTACCTCCACTATGATAGTTGGCATCCCTCTTTTCAATGGAAGGCTGTTATCAAAGGCCAGTTGATTAGACTTGCACATATGATTACTGATGATATAACAATTCAGGTGGAGGTGGATAAGTTACTTGCATGTTTTTGAGGAGGGGTACTCCATTGGGGTTGCTTGAAAATGTGAAAAATGAGGTGTCTGATTACTCCTTTATTACCAAGACCTAATAGAGAAGTGCACAATGGGTGCAATAATATAAGAACAAGGAAACAGATAAAGACTATGAATTATGATAAACCCTTCATTATTACTTTTGTGGCTAACACTTATGATATAGTTAATGTTATTAAGAATGATTGGTTACTGATTCCTCCTATGTCTGAATTACGTAGAATTATGAGGAATGTACCAAAAGTCATTTTTCACAAAAAGAAATGTTTTAAACAAATATTGGAAAGACGGGGCTCTAGAGCAGGTGGTAATAGACCTAAAGCTATGTTTAAATGTGATCATTGTAATCAATGCCGACATGTGTTCGTTTGAAAATCATTTGATATTAACAATAGGAAGTTTGTGGTCGATAAACATTTTAATTGTGAATCTAGTTGGGTGGTTTATGTTGCTTTATGTGACGTCTGTAATGCTTTCTATATACTGGGAAAACTTCCTGTCAGTTAAAAGCTAGAATATATGAGCATGTTAATGATGCAATGAAGGCAAAAACATCTAATGCATTAGACAGACACATACTGCAAGCTCCTGACTATAAATTTAATTTTGTTATATTAGATTATGTAATGAAAGATCAGAGGGGTTTTATTTTAGAGGAACATCTATATTAAAGGGAGCTTATGTGAATACTTAGGCTTATTGCCATGGACCCCCATGAGCTTAATGACTCTTGTTCTATTACACCTTTGTTAAAACTTAAAAGTTTCGAAGGGTGAAAGAGCTAGTTTGCACTTTGCAAATACATTTTATACATATGTACACACAAACACACACATACACCCTCCCCACACACACAGACACACAGACACACACACACACATACACACACTCACACATTTTATATACATATATATATATATATATATATATATATATATATATATATATATATATATATATATATAAATTGTATGGGTTGCCTATTGGCTGTTGACATCACGTGATGCATTTAAATTTGTTATTTAACAGTTGTATTGTTTTACTATGGCAATTCTGATGAAGTCTTTGAAGTGAAGATGAAAGCGCTTAACTGCTGTTGTTTGTGAATATAATAGTTTGTGAAGTGTTTTCACCCAGTTTTGGAGCCCCTTTTGTTTTTCACTGTTTTTTGGATTTACTGGTTACTGGTTTATGGCTCCTGGAGGAGCCCATGAACCGGTTGGTCTTGATCTTACTTCACAAATTTTATCTGGTATTGGGAATCTTACCTCATTATCGGAACAGATGAGCCAATAAGTGTTGGGTCATAATTGATCTAATACTAACATCAGTAATTCTCAATTAAATGTGAGCACTGGTTCTCTCTATTTACTGTTAATTCAGAGAAATGGTGTTCAGTACAATAAGGGCTTTGATAATCAGGAACTTGTATGCTTTCAAATGTGGAAAGCGAATATTTTTGACATTCGGTTGCAAAATGAAGGAGAGCAAGTTCACATTTGCAATTTTGGGAATGAATGATCTTTTATTGAACAGTTGTATTTATTTGAATTCAAACTGCTTGCCTACTAAAAAGTTACAACTTGAGAATGTTTATTTGAAAGAAAATTTAAAGAAAGGACTGGTCCCTAAGGGTCTGTGTGTTTGGTGCTTTTTTAATGGACTGGAGAGAGGTTCATATTTCCATAAAGCCCTAATTAGCATAAGGCTGGTCAGGACATTGTACGCCTTAATTTAAAGAATAATGAATTGAATACTGGCAACTTGTCCCATGCATTGGATGCCTTGAATAATAGTCTGTCTCCTGATGGTCTATTTGACCATTATTTTACAAATTATAGTAATGTTTTCAGGAAGATCGATGATATATGTAATACTATTACGGAGCGAAAGTTTAAAAAACTCCATAGAGACTCCAAAGCCTATTTTAGTGGGCAGGCCTACCCTGAACCAACACTTCCTCCTTTGAATATATCGGGCAAGCTGTTTATTGACAATGCAGGGCAGGATGAAGTTATTAATACCCCCTCTGCACCTGAGACACATGCAAAGGTGATGGTGGAGTCCAATGACCGTGTCAGGAGATCCGAAAAAATTAAGGATAAATAAGCTAAAAGTCAAAATAGACCGGATGACAACAACCCTAATTATGAACAGCTTGATGCCTGTCCAAAGTATTCAAATGTCTCATTGCATCCTAATAGTCGGAACAATTCAAACTCCTGGCAAAAAAACTTCAGGAGTGGAGGGAAAAAGGGAAAAGACCAGAGAACTTATCGGAAGGCATGGTAAGTTGGCAATCGAACCAATCGTTCTTGTTTAATGATGTGAATCTGACTACTTCAGATAGAACTAATGACTTCTGGGATATTGTTTGGACACTGAACTGGACATTTTCATTAATAGTAATTGTGACACAGTTTCTGATGCTAATGGTTGTGATGTGAATAATTCATTATTGAGCGAAGATGGTGAGCCTGATATTTCAGTGGTGAATAGTTCAGTTTTTGAATTTAGTAAACAGTGTAACTTTTCGGTGTTTAAGCAAAATGATGTTGCGATCATCCCAAGTTTATTTGAAAGCTTTTCAAATGTTGCTAATTATGTTATAAATACTGAATATGTTAGTAGGAGTTTTTTGTAGGTTAAACAATCATGATTTTGAATCAACCCCATTAAAGAGGGTGGAGGTTGGTTGTTAGAACACATTTATAGGTAAATGTGAAGATGATATTCCTGATAGCCTAATAGAAAATGTATATAGTCAGGCAGGCCCTGAACTTATTTGCAATTCTACCAGTGATTTTACAATTTATAAATATTCTAGTTTCAGTTTTTCTGTGACACATGCAGATTTACTAAGTAAGGGCCTGAGTTTCGTACCTGCTAAGAGATTGGATATAGCACAGAAACCTTACTTGATCTCAAATTGTTAGAAAATTAAACTTATCACTTTGGAACGAGACTAATGGAAAAAAAGTTGGTTGATAATGGTAAAACGCTTTTAAAAAAATCTAGTTCTTTCAACCCCCTTTTAAATAATTGGTCATTGGCATATGAAAGATTGTGTGAAAATGATATTTGTAGAACCTATTATAGGAAGAATATTAACAAGGTTTCGAACCTTAGTAAGGATGAAGAGACATTACTATTGGATTTATGTTCTAACAATGACATTAGGATTATGAAGCCCGATAAGGGTGGGGGGATCTGTGTAATGGATGTGAATGATTATTCAAGTAGAATGCTGAAACTGTTATTTACTGACACTTATGGTGAAATTTCAGAAAAACGAACTAAACATTGCATACACCAGAATAGATGTTATTTTATATGATATGCTTATGTAAGGGCAATTAACTGAAGATATAAATAACTATTTAACCAACAAATATCCTGTGGTGTCAAGTATTTTTTTTGAATACCTAAAATCCATAAGAATCTTTCAGTCCACCATTGAGAAAAATACTAGATGCCAGTAGAGGAAAACATTTTTATATAGCTAAGTATTTGGCTGGTGTTTTAAAATATTCAGTTGAAAGGGTGAATCAAATATGTAAAGATTCATGGGATTTTTTGACTAGAGTAGTAAACCTTGATTTTTCTATGGGTAGTCTTCTTGTCACTATTGATGTCTAAACTTTATATTCAGCTATCCCTCATAAAGAGCATTTCGATTGGTTTGAAGAAATTTTGCCTAAAATCAGTGTGATGGACACTGAGGATATTAATACTATAGCGGGGCTTATGGATTTAGTTTTGACTAATAATTTTATTTTCTTTGAAGGCCAATGATTTAGACAAAAAGGTGTGGTAGAAATGGGGGTAGCTTGCTCCTTGAGTTTTGCTAACCTCATCATGGCTTACTGGGACAAGCATTTTATTTTTAATAGTCCCTTAACCTCATGTTGGAGCTTTTACACCAGGTTTTTGGATGATATTTTCCTAGTGTGGGTTGATTCTGTGAAGAAACTCTCAGAATGTATTGATTTTATCAATAATACCACTTCATTTTTAAAATTCACTTATTATGTGGATAAAGATTCCATAGTATATTTGCATATTCAATTAGTTAAAGATTATGTTAATGGGTGTTTTCTCATATCCTTAGGAAGACTACTTTTTCAAATTCATACCTCCACTATGATAGTTGGCATCCCTCTTTTCAAAAGAAGGCTGTTATCAAAGGCCAATTGATTAAACTTAGACATATGACTACTGATGATATAACATTTCAGGTGGAGCTAGATAAGTTACTTGGCATGTTTTTGAGGAGTGGTTATCCACTGGAGTTTCTTGAAAGCATGAAAAATGAGGTGTCTGATAAAAGAAATGGGGTTTTTTGCTCCTTTATTACCAAGACCTAATAGAGAAGTGCACAATGGGTACAATAATATAATATATTAAAAATAATATGATACACTGATGAAGGGTTTTTTTACCTGAAAGCTTTGTCCTGCAAAAAACAGTTTGTTTTTATCAGCGTTATTCAGTTTTTCTTTGCTTCTGCAATAATATAATAATAAGGAAACAGGGAAAGGCTATGAATTATGATAAACCCTTCACTATTGCTTTTCCAACTAACACATTATATAGTTGATGTTATTAAGAATAATTGATTACTGATTTCATCTTTGTCTGAATTAAGTAGAATTTTGGGGAAGGTACTAAAAGTCATGTTTCGCAAAAACAAATGTTTTAAGTAAATATTGGAAAGACGGGGCTCTAGGGTAGGTGATAATAGACTTAAAGGTATGTTTAAATGTGATCATTGTAATCAATGCCGACATGTGTTAGTTTGTAAATCATTTGATATTAACAATAGGAAGTTTGTGGTCGATAAACATTTTAATTGTGAATCTAGTTGGGTGGTTTATGTTGCTTTATGTGACGTCTGTAATGCCTTCTACATTGGAAAAACTTCCCGTCAGTTAAAAGATAGAATATATGAGCATGTTAATGAGTTAATGAAGGCAAAAACATCTAATGCATTATATGGACACATAATGCAAACCCTTGACTATAAATTTCATTTTGTTATATTAGATTATGTAATGAAAGATCAGAGGGATTTTATATTAAATGAACATCTATATAAAGGGGAGATTATGTGGATACTTAGGCTTAATGCCATGGACCTCCCCCAGGCTTAATGACTCTTGTTTTATTACACCTTTGTTAAAACGTGGAAATTTGGAAGGGTGAGAGGGCTGGTTTGAACTTTGTAAATACATTTTTATACATATGTTTTTATACGTGTGTATATTTACACATTTTTTACACACACACACACACACACACACACACACACACATATATATATATATATATATATATATATATATATATATATATATATATATATATATATATATATATATATAATTTTCAGTCAACCAATTTTTATTACTAAAAAACTTGTATTCAACTAATTTTATACAAGTATAATATTTTTTGTAACTGATGTTAGTTTTTTAAGTGGTGATGAATCCTTAATGGATTAATGTATTGTGTAGGTTGCCTTTTGACTGTTCACATCACATGATGTATTGGAATTTATTTGACAGTTGTATTACTATGGCAGTTCTGATGAAGTCTTTTGAAGTGAAGATGAAAGTGTTTAACTGCTGTTGGTTGTGAATATGATAGTTTGTGAAGTGTTTCCATCTGGTTTTAGAGCCTTCTTTTGTTTTTCATTGGATTTTGATTTTACTGGTTATAGGTTCATAGGTTCATACTAGGCTATCTGCCCTAGGGCATTTATAAGCCTAGCCAGAGTGTGTTTGGCTTTCGCCACCCATTTTAAATTAATTTTGCTATGCCTTTTTTTGAGGTTAGTATACTATGCCTCTGTCTAACAGTGACACAGAAGTGATACCCGGGGTAAACCTACAATCTCCCATCCACTCATCAAGATTCCTCTTGAAGAGAGTCAATGAGGGACTCTGCCTAACCTGGACTGGGATTTTATTCCAGAGTGAATGGAACCTCTGGGTTATGAATCTGTCCCTCCAGCATGTCCTATTTATTTCAGTGCTGAGGTTCAAGTCTCTCGAGTGCGTAGCTCGATGGGATTTGGATTTTCTGAGTTGCAGCATGTCCATTAATTCCGGGTTGGACATGGCTTTATACATCAGGCACAGATTGCCTCTGAGCAGGCGGTATGCCACTGAGTAGAGCTGGAGTTTCTTTAACTGGGCAGCATATGGCATCTGTTTGAGCCCTTTGATCCTCTTGGTGAGGTACTTTTGGGGTCTTTCCAGTTGCTGCAGGTGTCTCGTAAGGTACTTCCCAAAAGGGGCATTGTACTCAATTATGGGCCTGATGAGGGATGAGTAAAGAGGCACGATGACCTCCCCTGATCTAGATGTGAATCCCTTCATGATTAGGTGGGCTATATAAAATGTTTTTCTAACCACTTTGGCCACGTGGTTGTCAAATGAAAGATTGCTATCAACTTGGGTCTCCAGGTCCCTAATTACTTCTTCTGTATTTAATGGATTACCACCTATGTGGTAATTTGTGGGCACTTTGTTTTTGCCAAAGTGGATGACTATACACTTTTTGGCATTTAGCTTGAGGCCATGGCTCTGGCACCAGTTGTCTGTTTCTATGAGGTCCTTTTGGAGGATGCTTGTGTCGGCTGGAGAGTCGATTACGACACCCAGTTTGCAGTCATCTGCGAACTTGGTCAGCCACAGTTCTTCCTTGTTGGCCTGTACCTCGAGAAATATATACCAAACAAGAGAGGTCCCAGGACTGAGCCTTGTGGGATGCCACTTGTAACTGGTTTGGAGTCTGACATGGCTCCAGCAATTCTAACCATGTGGGTACTGTCCTTGAGCCAGTTTGCAACCCATCTAGTGACATAGGGGTTTATATTTAAGCTGGTAAGCTTATCTATAATGCCCGAGTGGGGTATTGTATCGAAGGCTTTTGCGAGGTCCAGGTAGGCTGTGTGGACCACCTTCCCCTCGTCAATGGCCTTGGTGACTGTTTCAAAGAAATTGACCAGGTTTAAGAGGCAGGATCTGCCCTTAACAAAGCCAAACTGGGTAGGATCCAGTGTCTGTAGGTCCCCAATATCTTTATTTATGAGGTCCATGATGATCCTTTCCATAGCTTTGCAGACCAAGCTAGTCAGGCTTATGCGGCATTAGTTTCCAGGATCCATTGAGGCACCACCTTTGTGGAGAGGGACCACTGTTGCTGTACACCACTCTTTGGGTACATATCCTGTAGTAAGGCTGAGATTGAACAGTAGTTTGGGTTTAGCTCTTCTTGGAGTTCATGTAGGATGCAGCCTGGGACACCGTCTGGTCCCATTGATGCTGTGTTTTTTGTTTTGGAGAGGGCGGCTCCTACCTTAGCATCTGAGATGTCAGGGGGGCAGCACTCTGCTGGGATAGATATTTGCCCTTTTGGTGGGGAGGGGGGGGGGAGTTTGCACTGAACCTGTCAGCTTGGATGTTGGCAATGTCTGTGGGTTCGGTGTATTTTTTTGTCATTTTGGACTAATTCTGAGCATATCTGGGAATTCCCACCCAGGTTCCTAACATAACTAAAGAAAGCCTTGTGATTATCTTTAGTGTCCTGTGCAATTTTTCTCTCAAAGCTGGCCTTAGATGATTTTATGAGTGCCTGTAGTTTTTTGCTAATACTGATCAGAGATGCCTTCCCTTTTTGGGATATTGCTCTATCATGTAGTAGCTTCCTCCTTCTATTGTATAGTTTGTTTATGGCTGGGGTCCACCAGACAGGATGTCTGCCTTTGCAGGATTGGGTCTTGGTTTTATTTTGGATTGCATGATCCATGCATTCCTGAAGGTGTTCATATAATGCATTTATAAAGGATTCTGCGGTCTGGGCCGTACTTTCCACAGGCCCGGGGGCTTTGAAGGATTCCACCTCAGTTTTGAGGAGTGTGAAATTTGCTTTAGAGAAGTTTTTCACTGTGGTTTTCTGGGCAGGGGGTGGGGTCAGGATGTGAATATCCAGTGAGATTAGTTTATGGTCTGATCTTACCAGTGAGGGATACACTTCTGGTCTGGAGCATAGAGTCCCCATGTTGGTGATGATCAGGTCCAGTATGTTTTCCCCTCTTGTGGGAGTGGTAACAAGTTGTTCCATAGCATTTGAGTTTATAAATTCTAGGAAACTTTGGGCTAGGATGTTCGAGATAGAGTAATGCTCCCAGTCTATGTTTGGGTAGTTGAAGTCGCCCAATATAATGGTGTTTGGAGAGACCTTCATATTTTCCAGTGTTTTCAGGAAGGTCGAGTGGGGTTCCTGGGTTTGGGAGGGTGGTCTGTAGCAGGCTATAAACTGGAAGGCTGTTTTACCCACTGTTAGTTGCACATGGATAGTCTCTGATGCTTCCTGCTGTGCCACCAACCTGGAGGTGTGGGTATCTTTGATGAATATTGATACTCCCCCTCCTTTTGTGGTTTGGTCCAAGTTTTTGGGACCGAAAAGCATGGTATGAGGTATAACCTGGTAGTGCTGGGGTGCTCTCGGGAGCCTTGAACCAGGTTTCTGTTACTGCACAGATATCGATGTTCTCCATGCTAAGGAGAGTTTTGAGTGCGTGCATCTTGAGGTTTAGACTTAGGTCTGATAAATGCCAAATACAGTGGAACAATGACCTCCTTGGACCTAAATGCCATACCTTTGTTTATAGGTTGCCCAACATGGAATGATACCTCACTACTGTAGACAAGTGGTGATCAAAGGCTAGATTACTGTCTGCATGTGTTCCCAAGTCCCTGACTACTGGGTAAACTCTTAGGGGTGTGTTGGCAATATGAGAGTTAGTAAGGGTGAATGACTTCCTAAAGGATGCTAGTATGAATTTATTGGCATTTAGTTTTAGTCTATGGCCCTAACACTAGTTATTTGCCCGTCAGCCCAACCTGGTGAATATTTGTGTCAGTGGCTGATTCTATGATTGCTTCTAATTTGCAATCATTTTGCAAATTTAGTCAGCCAGAGGCCATTGAGACTGGCCTTGACTTCAGACAAGTAAATGCCAGAAAAGGACAGTTACATGACTGATCCCTGAGGGCCTCTGTTTGTGACTGGCCTCTTTGTAGAGGTGGACTCCCCAATTCTAACACTCTGGGTTCTGTCTGTGAGTCTGCTGGCTACCCACTGGGTGGCATAAGGGTAATACCTAACCTCATAAGTTTGTCAGCAATGCCCGAGTGGGGTATTATGTCAAATTCCTTGGCCAGGTCAATGTAGGCAATGTGAACCATTTTGCCCACATCCATATCTTTGTTGACCTTCTCAAAGAAATCCACCATGTTGAGTAGGCATGATCTGTCTTAATAAAGCAAAACTGGGTTGGCGCTAGTGTCTGGAGGTTTTCTAAGTCATTATTGATCATTTCCATGATAATTCTTTCCACGGTATGCATATGAAACTAGTGAGACTTATGGGGCTGTAGTTTTCAGGGTCTGTCGATGGTCCACCTTTGTGCACAGTGATGACTGTTGCTGTTCACCATTCATGAGGCATGATGCCTGTTTGAAAGACCTGATAGGGCATGCTTCATACTATTTACAAAGCATCCTGGGATATTGTCTAGGCCCATTGATGTGGTGTTCTTGGCCTTAAAGAGAGCAGTAAGGACCTGTTCCCCAGTCATAGTAGGGGGAGATATATTTGATGGTATTTCCTGAGGGATGATTGAGGGCAAAAGAGGGGTAAAGTTGGATCTGAATTTTTAGGCAGTAGGATTGCTATATCTCCTGGCTCAGTATATCTGGCTCCATTAACAATGAGCTCTGCACACAATTGTGCATTGCCTTTAAGGTTGTAGACATAGCTAAAGAATGCTTTCTGGTTGTGTTTGACCTGGAAGGCCAAATGTACCTCAAATTTGACTTTGATAAACTTTATTTGGCTCTGAGTTGTTTTTTAGTTTAATCAAAGTGCTTTTATCCTGCTGGGTTCTGCACCTCATAATTTTTGCCATGATTTTGTTCCTCAAGTTATACAGCCTATTGATGTTTTAATTCTACCAGGGTGTCTTGCTTTTTGAGATAATACTGTACTTCTTCCTGGTGGGTACAACTACCTCTATGCAGCTATTAACATACTTATACAGGGTTTCTGTGAACAGTTCTGCATATGTAGCATTGTTCTCAGGCTTTATGGGGCTTGAAAATTTGCCAGATTATCATTTAATAGTAGAAGTTAGTCTTAGAGTAGTTCTTGAATATTCCAAGCTGTTTGCACAGCCTTGATGTATATTTATTCTTGATGTAAATTGAGACACATCCACCTTTAGTACTTGTCTGTGTAGTGGCTAGTCTAAATGTGTGGAAGCCATTATAACCTTGCACTGCCGGTGTGCTGTCTAAGTTTTTAAACCGTGTCTCAGTGACAGCAAAGGTGTCAGCAATGTCCAGGGTAAGGAAAGCTTGTAGGGATGGAGTGACTCCTACCATTGAGCAGTAACACCTTCAAATTTTCTTGTTTTTTATTTGCTGTGTTAAAAGTGCATTCAGTTTGGCATTGCCTAAGAAGGGCACTATGGGGGAGAACAATATTTTAGCTAATATTTGAAATATTTGAGGAGAGGTGCAGACCATCCCTGGCAAAGCAGCATGATCTATTGACCATCTCCTTCCATGCTGAAAAATATTGCACCCCCTTAGAATGACACAAGAAACTATGCCAATTATTGGGTAAGGTAAGTAAGACATCATCAGCAAACATCATTATTTTAGAAATATATTGGTCTTATATATTTATACATCTTATCTTTGGGTTATTACATATTAAAATGGCAAGTATTTCTATGGCCAGAGCGAATAGGATTGGGGACATGGGACATCCTTGTCTAGTACCTCTAGTGATTTGGATTGCTTTGGAAGTAAAGGGACCTAATTTGACATATGCTCGATTATTTTCATAGCTTTTCTTTATCATTGTTATAAAAAAGGGGGGGATCAAATAATTGTAAGACTTTAAATAAATAACCCTAATTTAAGGAGTCAAGGACCTTTTGAATATCTAGACCTATTATTAATGCTTCATGGTTTCCTCTATTGAGGTAATCAATTGGAGTTAAAACTCTTTTAATATTGTCCTGTGTATGTCTGTTATGTAAGAAACCAGTTTGGACTTCCTTAATTATTTTAGATATGGGTATTTTAAATCTATTGACCATAAATGACATAAATAGTTTATAATCATTATTCAACAAAGAAATTGGTCTATATGAGTTGCATTGATTAGGGTCCTTATTCTCTTTTAATATAGGGGAAACTAGAGAATATCTCCAAGAAGGAGGAATATTTGCTAATGTTTTAACTTCAAGAAAGCTTTTATGTAAGAGAGAGATTATAGAAGAAGGGAACAATCTATACATTTTAATAATTAAGCCATTTATTCCAGGTGCTTTATTAGGCTTCCTTTAATCCCATCTATAATTTCCTTTTGAGAAATAGTTTTTTGTAGATCTAACTTAAGTTCCTCAGGAATTCTTGTTATGTTGGGAACTATATTCTCTAACTTCTCACATCCATTCGTACTTATTTTATCTTTATGATGCTCTGCATAATGATAATTAAAAGCCTCCAGAATGTCCCCTGTGTCAGATACTTTTCTTCCTTTTCCCTTCATGAAAGATATTAACAATGTTATTAATTTCTGATTGTATCTTAACTTTCATAGATAGGTTATGAAGATGCTTAGGAGAGGTTGCATAAGAATTTAATTTCAGCTTTTCCATAGCTAAATTAGTTTTATGGGATAATATTTCAATGTATTTCTTAATTGCTTCTTCTATTTTCCTCTCATTATCTGTAGCAATTATGTTTTTATTAAATTTAAGAGATAATATTTTATTTTGGAAGTATTGGGTGAAGTTGATATACTAACAACAAATTTCCAAAAAATCTCAGGAGTCTCCTTCAACAAATCTAAATCAAAATATTTATTATTAAATAAAAAAAGAACATTCAGTTTCCAGTTAATCATATTATTGGAAACCGAGTTTCAACTCTAGACTATTTAGGAATAATCCTAGACACGAATATAGAGAAAAATCTTAGAGCTTAACTATGCTAAAGCCATAGACTTAATCAAGACTTTAATAAGCAAATGGAATAATTTGTTTATAACATTTGATGATAGATTACAACTGATAAAAATGGTTTTGTTACCTAAAATATTATATATAGCGCACGCCTTTATACTTCCACCAGGAAAGAAAATCCTTAAAGAAATCACTTCAACTCTGATGAAATTCCTATGGTACCCCAAAAGAAATAGAGTGGGATAGTCTCATCATATCAGAAAATGGGAACAAGGGTGGTTAAAATTCCCAGAGATTGAAACTTATATAAATGCATCTATAATTAAAATAGTGATGAATTGGATAAATCCTAAATACTCTTCCAACTGGAAATAGTTACACTCCATTATACTTATAAATAAGAATTATTTATCAAAGAATGCTTTGGTAACTAACAAAGATAACAAGATATGTCACTAAGTTTAAATTTACAGTATAGTACAACAAAATTAACTAAACTAACACTAATAAACAATATTTTTGATGTGTGTAGAAAATTCCTCAACACAAATTTAGATATAAAATCGTGTCATAGATTTTTAATACCATTTACTATTTCAAGGGATGTCCCTGATAAAACATGTAGAGAGATTTTTGGTTTATGGGAAAATAATAATCTATTTTGTTGGTTGCAATGTATTGAAAACCAACAAGCTTTGAGCACACTAAGTATATTGTCAACCTATGGCCTATCCCCTAATGACTGTTTGGTTCTTCAGAGTGTCACAGCATACACTAAGGATCTGTGTAGAATAATACATAACTCATCCTTCAAAACTGTACCAAATATTGTAAACTGTATTTTTGGAATTCTATATAATATCAGTGTAAAGAATGAATTATCATATCTATATAACAGGTTAATTGTCTATAAGACAGCTCCCAAAGATTCTTACTGGCAATACCTAACTAAAGGATTTCAATATCATTATCAATGGAAGATAAAACAAACATTTTATTTTCAGTTAAACTAACTTCTTACTCACAATTCTGGAGGACTTTTCACTGGAAATTTCTGTGCAGATCCTTTTTGACCATGAGAAACTCTCAAAAATGAACCCTTTAAACAGCAAGTTTTGTTGGAGATGTCATCTGTCCACTAATGCTGAGTGGTCTCATATTTTTTATGACTGTACTAATATTAAACCATATTTGAATGAGATTAACAAATTTCTTCAAGCTATCTACACTGATATATTTGTTTTGACAAATTCTTTAATTTTATTGAATGTTGTTAATAGTAATAATATGAAGAAAGATGGCCTGTATTTGTTGTGGACAATGTTAGCAGTAGCCAAAAAATGTATAACTAGAAGATGGAACTCCAGTGTAGCACCCACAATAGAGGAATTCCTGTCATCACTGAAGAAATGCATACTAATGGAGAAAAGAACTAAAGAGTTAAGAACTTTTCCTAAGCCATTGGTTAATAGTCCGTGGAGGAAAGTTTTGAATTTGATTGATACCCTACAGATGGAAGCAAACTCTTCCTATCATCATTTATATATTAACTTATTATTTAACTAAAAATGTTTTTATCTGAATCCTTTTTGTCAGGCTGAATGTAAATACCGTAAATAGTTACTGAATGTTATGAATGTATTAAATTATTGTGTTATTTCATCAAAATAAAAATCATTTGAGTAAGAAAAAAAGAATCTATGCCAATTATTAAAGTCAGTCATCTTCTTTTGATTATTGTAGCATCACTGTTGGAGAGTGGAAAATGTTGCACAATGCTAGGTTCATACCAGCCTGGGAGACATATACCAAGAGCTCTATCATGTATCTCTTCATATTGTCTAGGGAAGTGTATGTTCACGTCATTTACACCCACATGGACTATGACTGAGTCATGCTGGTATTTGTGGTCCACTGACCTGAGTGCATGCACAATGTGGTGGTTCCTGGACTTGATATGCAACTGACCATGACTTTCCCCTTTCTCAGCCTGTTGAGAGGGCTATCACTGTGTCTCACAATGGAGTCTCCAATGATAGAATGTTGGATTGTGTTATGGCTTACCTTATGGGCTTAGAAGCAGAGGTTCAGTGAGATGTGGCTATATGTGTTGATGTGAGTGCTGTTTTGAAGGAGTGCATTTGGGACTGCTGTGGGTATTTGTTAAGTATGCTTCATCTAGGAGGTCTGGGGTTTAGGGAAGTTACAGTTAAGTGCCTCAGCATATTTGGGTCTATGTACTTGCTTTGAACTGTGTATAGTGGGTACAGCATGTGTACTTCTGACAACGCAGTTGACATTAGGAATGCTTTTATGTGAGAAGTTTGTCTCCATTGATATTGTATAAATTAATTTCTCACATATTGTATCAGTTTGTTTGTGAAATATGATGCAGTTTCTACATTGCTTCAGTACGCCCATGTCCACCAAGCTGGCAACAGAGATAGTGGGAAAGTCCCCCCCAACAACTACATTTCTGTGGCCAGACCAGTGTTTCTCTTCAAAGGACGTGCAGCAGAAACAACCTAACTACCTTGGTCTACCAACCTACTCTCTACTAAGAGTGTATTGCATGTATGTTATCAAAGTTTTTTTCTGTTGTTGCCAGGGTGTTTTTTTTTCTATCATAAGTATTTTGCCTATGGCATGCACACTAGCAATCCTAAAGCAATCTCCTACTCCCGGACCGTCCCTCTTCCACAAAACCTCTTTTCCCCATCACCTGAAGTTCTCTCAATAAGATATTTCACAATTTACCACTAGATGGCGGCACATCCCCATTCTTAATCAATAGCACATAATTTCTATTATACAGACCTGCTGCATTGCTTCACCTTTTTCTCAGTATAATTATTCCCCTTTCTGTTGTTTTCCTGGCTGTTTTTTAGCCACAGACCCTGAAAAGAAGTCCCTACATTTTTCACTTCTTATTTCACTCACGTGGTGCCTGCCTGCAGCCTTGTGTATGTCACAGTGGTTGTAACCTCAATGATAGTTTTTTTGTTGAATTTCTTTTACACCCATTTCTCATTCTCTGCTCTGCCCACTCCGTTTGCCCTATGGGCTCACCCCAGTCCCCTACACTGCCCCACTCCCCACCCACCCCACTACCTGTAGATTTATAGCCCCCAAACCCTGCCCTCCAACCTCCGCCTTTCAATCACCTATAACCTCCAACCACAACCAACCCACTTTCATCTCCACCCTGCAAAATGCCCTCCATCACATCACTCACTATAATACCAACTAGCCTAATAATCTCTCTCACCTGTCTTACCTATCTTACTTATCTCCCTAACACACACCTTACTTCTCACTCACATGCCACTTCCACAGACAAAGTACCACCTCAGCCTACAAACTCATTTCTCCAGAACTCTTTTCTTCCAACCCAACCTATCTATTCAAACCCAAACTTCTCCCCATCTACACTCCCTGTACTCTAATTTTAAATATCATACTAGGAATTCTCTCCCCCTACATAACCCAAACTCCCTCTCCCCAGTACCACTCACACAACTCCTCCACCATATGTCTCTCACTCTCTGGCAACATTCATCCTAACCCAACTCCAGCAATATATACAAGCCACACCACTCAACCCCAAAAACCCAAGCCCATCTGCCTGACTACAAGTAATGCACAAAGCCTTATGAGTAAAATCCCTAACTTCCATGCCTGGCTTTCCCATAACAACCCTGACATAACCACCATCTCTGAGACATGGCTTAAATCTTTCATAAAAGATAACAAAATTCTCCACCAGGTTACCGAATCCTTTGCAATGATAAAACTCACAGAAAAGGAGGTGGAGTAGCTATTATCTACCCCTTCTCCCATACCCTAATTCCTTACACCAACCACATCCCAACCTTTGCCAATGCTGAAATTACAATAGGCATATTAAAAATAAACAACTTCAAGTCCATATGCATCAGTGCCATCTATATTCCCACCGGCAATAACATCAAGACACTTGAAGACATCCTCTCCTGGTTTTCCTCCAGCAACAAAAATGAAACCTATATCCTCAGTGATATGAACATTAACTGGGCCTCTATTAACTCTGAAAACCCTTCCCTCACAATCAATCTGTACAGCTTCTCCCAACTTATGAACTCTCCAACTAGACCAAATAAAGATGGTACCTCCGGCACTATCATTAATTGGATCCTAACAACTCATCCCAACCTTATCTCTAATGTTAGAATACTATCAGACCCTCTCAATGACCACTTACCAGCCTTGGCTGACTGTCTACCCTCTCCTCTACAAAAACAGCACCACTACATTCAAACCCACAACCTCTCCTCTTTCTACCCTCAAACTTTCTTAGAATGTCAGAAGAATATTGACTGAACCCCTATAAAAAAACCTTCTACTAGTTAGAGCTGTATCTTATTTCAACCAGTCATTCCTCATCCTGCTAAACCTGCAAGCCCACCCATAAGACCAAACCCATCAAAACCAATCCCTGCCCCTGGCTATCAAAAGAAACTGGACTTACTATGCACCAGCAAGATAAAAAATGGAAACAATATAAAAAACAAAAAAATCCAACTGCCTCCTAGAATGTAAGCAACTATGGAACTTCACAAAAAAAAACTAATAACAAAAGACCACAAAGCCTACTACTTCAAACTCCAACCCATGTACTCATCCAACCCTAAAAAATTCTGGGACACCATCTCCTCCATTTTCCACACTGGTAACAAAGATAACCCCTGCCCAAACCCCAGCCTTACTGACCTAGAAACTGCCACCCAAGTCAACTCATTCTTCATAGATTGTATTTCAAAACTATCCACCTCCTTCCCTCACCCCCTCCAATCCCATCTCCTCTTGCCCCCAATCCCCCAACCAACCACCTACCTGCTCCACCTTCAGCCTAGCACCTATCCACATAAGTACAATAAAAAGGCTTCTCTTCAAACTAAAACCCTGCCACAATACACCCATCAATCTACCTTCTACCTTCCTCAAACTATCTGCGGAAAGCATAGCCTATCCCATCTCTATTCTTATAAATAGATCCATACAAGAATCCTACATCTCAGCTATCTGGTGCCATGCTTACATCATCCCAATCCACAAAGGCAGTAAAAACACAGTCACCACCAATTTCAGACCCATTGCTATACTTTCTCCTCTTTCTAAAATACTAGAGAAAACTATCCATGCACAACTCATGCCTTACCTAACACTAAACAATCTCCTCTCCCCTACTCAACATGGCTTCCACCCCAGACACAGTACCATATCTGCCCTCCTTTCCTTTCTTGAAACCATTAACCAAGCATGCAACACTGGCAAATTTGTATCTACATTATTTTTAGATCTCTTTAAGACATTCAACACCATCTCCCACACCTTACTCCTATCCCAGCTTTCAACTCTACATCTCTCCCCACCACCATAGCCTGGTTTGCCAGTTACCTGTCATGATGCCAACAAGCTGTCCAATGGAAAACATCAACCTCTCCCTTCCTTCCTACACCCACCGGCATTCCCCAAGGTTCCGTTCTGGGCCCTCTTCTCTTTAACATTTTCATCAACAACTTCCACCACTCCATTCCTGAATCCTCGGTCATGCAGTACAAAGATGACTCAGCTATCATCTGCTCATCTTCCTGCCCCTCCAAACTGCTATTAAAACCCCAGCTAGCCTTCTCCAAAACAGAAACTTGGATGCAATCCAACCAACTGGCTCTAAATGCTACTAAAACAAAACTAATGATTTTTACATCTTCCAGAAACTCCAATACCGACAAGAACTCATTCTCCATACTTAGCCAGAATAACACCCCCATTGAAATCATTCCCTATACCAAGCTTCTAGGCATCATCATTGATGAAGACGTAAAATTTGACACCCACATACACTCCTCAATCAAGAAAACCCATCAAAAAAATCTATCTCCTCTACAGACACATCTGCTACCTCAGCCCCTCTACCCAGCAAACTCTTGCATCCACCTTCCTTCTCCCCTCTCTTATGTTTGATGCTCCCCTATTCACAAATCTCCAGCCTGGCCTATGATCCAAACTCGAATTCTGTTACCACAAAATATGCAAATTTGCAATAAATGCAAAAAACTCATCCAATCACTGCCACTCCCTGCACACCCTCAAATGGCTCAAACTACCCAACTACCTGAGATATCCCCAAAGTACCACTGCCCACAAGCTCATCTTCAAACCTGCAAATTGTCCCCCTCTCGCTACAGCCTTAAAACCTTACATACCAAACCGCTCCCTCAGATCCGAAAGCCAAAATCTCCTACAAGTCTACAAACGCTCACATCATCCGGGCCAACTACTGCTATCCTGCTCCATAGCTAAACAGTGGAACTCTATTCCATCCCTCCTATGCAGTATATCTAACCATAACATTTTCAAATCTCATCTGTTCTCTCATCTGTCTTCTAAATGGAATGCCCTTGTCACACTCCAACTTAAGTACCCCAACATAAGTGTCCCTCTAACCCTCTCTCTTTCTCCTCTCGATTGTACTCATCTCTTATATCCTATACCCTCTGGGAATCCACTCCCTACCATTGATATACTACTATTTTCCAGTACTTGCATGCTTAGATTTCAATACTCAATGTACAGGAAGATCTATTCCCTATAATGTAACACTGTTTCCAGTACTTGTATGCTTTTTATTGCAATTCTCATTGTATACCTAACTTAGTATGTTCAATGACTATCTGTTTTATATTCAATGCACTTTATATTTCTCAATAATTATGTTTATCTTGAAACGTAAATATTGTAGCAATGTTTTTTCTCTTGGAGCTTTTCTCCATGGGCCTCCACTGAAAATGGACTCTTCTCAGCCCAGTGGACTTCCCCAGTCATCAAACTGAAATAAATAAATAAATAAATAAATAAAATAAACATTCATAGCAACAAATCCTCCTTTATTGATTAGATGGTTGCAGTGAGAATATAAAGTAAGGTTAGGAGCAACTGGTTTGCAACTCTGGGAGCAGTGTTTGTGCCAGCAAACTAGTTACCCTGTGTGCTGCTAGGTATTGGTGAAATTTGAAGGATGCTCTTACAGGAAAAAATGTCAACTCAAGGTGTTGCGCATCTAAACAGGGCACTGCCAAACACTTGAGGAGAAACTAATAAGCAGTGATTTATGGATGAATTATTTAGGGAGATATCTTGAAGTTAGAATAGACAGCAGCAAATCAAGCAGGACAAGCAGTACTTACTGAAAGGACAGAATTAGCTTTATCAAGCATGAAAGAGTAGATTTGCCTGGCTACTACTAGTGCTGGTTACACCACAGCTTCATGCTGATGAGATATAATACACCTTTGTTTCTTCTCTTACCAGAAGCAAAACAGTAGCACCAATCCCAAGATGAAAAGCAGGCCACAAGATCTTTGGCTATCAGCAGTCTTGTCCCAGATAATGCAGGGTTCTGTAGGCTTGTTGTAGTTTTTTACTGGTAGAATACAGATAGAAAGAAAAGAATGTCAGTGGCAGTTAAAATTAAATGCCATAACATTACCTGGATTAAATGAAAGTATTTCTGTTTTACCAATTCTCAAGATTAAGGTGCAAGTTTTATAGATACAGAGTTTTATATGGTATTTTAATATGTTTTTAACTTGGATCCTTTAAGTTTGCGTATTAATTATCTTGACCACCTAATCAATTAAGTTATTTGAATGGGCATACATTGATGCTATGGTGTTTTGTTTGCGTTCTGATGAAGTCATTGTATTAACAGGGATGACAGCGCTTAACTAAAATAAAAAATAAAAAGTCGGATTTTATTTACTGGTCTTCGAGTCCTAGAAGAGTGGACTTTATATTTTACTTATTTGGGCCTTATTATGCTTGAGCCATTTCAAACCTTGTTTTTGCTTTTAGAAGCTTTACTGGTAGATGCCTTGAACAGCAACCAGTTCAATTACGAAGGTCCAACACAGACACTCACTGCCCAATCAGAAACAGTCAGGAATCAATACAATCTGCTACGTCTGTCACCAGGATCATTATACAAGCACAAATCCCAAGCTGGCACCTTTAAAGCAATTATTAACCTTCCCAGAGATCAGCAGTCTCCAGGAAATAATGCCCCTATGTTCCTTCTCACACCAAGAGCAAAACAGAAGCACTAATCCCATGATGACTACTGAGAGACATAATGTGGCCTCTCTAGTAATTGGTGGTCTTGTACTAGATGTTGCAGATTTTTGATGTAAATTGGAAAAATGGTTTTATGCAGTTAGATATGAAAGATAGGGTAACTTAAGCTTTAACTATCTAAGTTGAAACCTACAAATTTTAAAATAGCAATATAGATTGGAAAGAGCTGAGCTTACTCACAATAGTCAATAAAAGAGGGGAGGGAAGGAAATATGAGGTCAAATTAACATAAGGGGAAGGTAATTAGAAAGACAGCTGAGTTTAAAAACACAGCACCACCAGGGTGGGAGAATGGGGGAAAGTTTAATTTCTATGTTGCGCTCAAAAGATACAGCTGAGGTCTCTTTCCTAGTTTAAATATGCAATTAAAAACAGAATACAAGTAAAACACAGTGTAAACATGGTGATAGAAACCTATATACTCAGTGATACCAATATCAACTGGAATACTATTAACTCTGAAGCCCCATCCCACACAATCAACCTGTACAACTTCTCCCAACAAATACAATCTCCAACAAGAACAAATAAAGATGGTACCTCTGGTACCATCATTGACTGGATCCTAACAACTCACCCAAACCTTATCACCAAAGCTGGAACATTACCTGATCCTCTCAGCCATCACCTACCAGACTTCACCAGCTGTCTCCCATCTCCACTGCACAAACAATACCACTACATCCAAACCCGCAACCTCTCCTCTTTCAACCCTCTAACTTTCTCTGAATGCTTAAATCATACAGACTGGTCCCCTCTAAAAACCCTTCCTCTAGAGGATGCCATTTCCTACTTTAACCACTCATTCATAACCCTTCTCAATCAGCGCCCCCCCCCCCCGAACCAAATGCATCAAAACCAATCCCTGCCCATGGTTATCAAAAGATGTTAAACTAGCCCTGCACCAAAAAAAATGGAAATAAAATCAAAAACATAAAAACCCTAACACCCTCCTAGAGTATAAGCAACTACAAAACTCTGCAAAAAAATTAATAAAAGACCACAAAGCCCACTACTCCAAACTCCAGTCCTTGCACTCAACAAGTCCCAAAAAATTCTGGGACTCCATCTCATTCATGCTGCATCCTGGTAACAAAGACAACGCCTGCCCAGACCACAACCTCTCCAACCTTGAAACAGCCAGCCGGTTTAACTCATTCTTCATAGACTGCATAGCTAAACAACCAGCCTCCTTCCCAACCCCCTCCTCCACCACCACCCTGTCCTGCCCCAACCACCACCCTAATCATCAGCCTTCCTCCTTATCCTTCTGTCTCAAGCCAATCCCCACAAGCACTACAAAAAGACTTCTCATACTCAAACCCTGTCTCAATGCACCTGACAACCTTCCACCCACCTTCCTCAAACAATCTGCAGATGGCATTGCCTATCCCATCTCTATTCTTATAAATAGAGCCATACAAGTATCATACGTCCCTTCTATCTGGCACCATGCTTACATTATCCCCCTCCACAAAGGTGGCAAAAATACTGATGCCACCAACTTCAGGCCTATTGCCATCCTTTCCCCTCTTAATACAATACTAGAGAAAACAATACAAGCACAACTCATGGCACACCTAACACTAAACAACCTCCTCTCCCCTACCCAACATGGTTTTTGCCCTGGCCACAGCACCATGACTGCCCTTCTTTCCTTTCTTGAAACCATAAACCTCGAATGCAACTCAGGCAAGTTCGTATTCACACTATTCCTAGATCTGTCAAAGGCCTTTGACACCATCTCACACACCCTACTTATATCCCAACTGTCCACCCTACACCTCTTTCCCACCACCATCACCTGGTTTTCCAGCTACTTGTCCAACCACCAATAAGCTGTCCAATGGAAAACTTCAACCTCCCCCATCCATCCCACACCCACAGGTGTCCCACAAGGTTCTATTCTTGGCCCTCTTCTCTTCAACCTATTCATTATTAACTTTCACCAAAGCATCCCAGACTCATCTATCATCCAATATGCAGATGACTCAGCAATCATCTGCTCAGCCTTCTCCTCCTCCATGCTCCTAGTGAAAACCCAGCTATCCTACTCCAAAACAGAAACCTGGATGCAGTCTAATCATCTGGCACTAAATGCAAATAAAACCAAACTAATGTTTTTTTTTTTCCCTACCAAAAACTCCATTCACAAATCCACATTCATCATATAGAGCCAAAACAACACCCTCCTTAAAATCGTTCCCAACACCAAGCTTCTTGGCATCATTATTGATGAAGAACTAAAATTTGACACCCACATCCACTCCACAGTCAAGAAAACTCACCAAAAGTTAGGTCTCCTCTATAGGCACAACCGCTTCCTAAGCCCCTCTACCCATCAGACTCTTGCATCCATCTTCCTACTCCCCTCCTTTATGTATGGTGACCCTCTTTTCACCAATCTATATCTTGGCTTTCACCCCAAACTTGAATCCTGGTACCACAAGATCTCCAAATTTGCAACCAATTCAAAAAACTCATCCCACTACTGCCACTCCTTCCTCACCCTCAGCTGGCTTGAACTACGCAACTACCTCAGTTACCTACAACTCACCATTGCCCACAAGCTCATCTTTAAACCTACCAACTGTCCAGTTCTCACTACTTCCTTAAAACCTTACATTCCCAACTGCTCATTCAGATCTAAAAAACAAAATCTCCTTCAAGTTCACAAACCTGCATGATCTCCTGGCCATCTACTGCTGTCCCACTCCTTAGCTAAACAGTGGAACTCTCTCCTACACAGCTACGCAACCTACCTAACCATACAAATTTCAAATATCAGCTACTCTCTCATCTTTCTTCCAAATGGGAATACCCTTGCCACGCTCCAACTTAAAATCCCCCCTCATTTCACCTTGCACTGACTCATCCAACTACCTCTACTATTACTTCATCCCACCCAAAACGATCCCTTCCCTACCAAAAACTAATTTTCTCTCTAATATCTATTGTACTATACTCTCCAGTCTCAATTATACTATTACCCTCTCCATGCATAATATTTTCTTAACCAACTAATGGCTAGCAGCTATATATTTTGAAATGTTAAACCTACAAATGAGTTTATAATAAAAATATTCACTTTATGTAAATGTTGAAATTTCTGTATTGAATTGTGTCTTTTCATTTTTGTAACATTGTGACAAGCCAATTGCAAATATCATGGAGCTTATCTGTAAATGTTTAATTAGCTGTATTAACTATGTCCTTTTGTGACGTGAAATGTAACTTGCAATTGTTGTGGAGCTTTTCTCTCTGGGCCTCCACTGAAAGCAAGCTCTTCTTGGCCCAGTGGTATTCCCCAGTCATCAAACTTAAATAAAATAAATAAAAATAAAGAAAGAAAGAAAACAAGCCACAATATACAAAACAGAAGAAGCTGGTAATGCAGTGCAAAATACTAGAAAGCAAAATAAAATACAAGAATGGAAAAACAAACTAAATTTACCTCACAGCAGTCTATGGCACAGCAGGTGAGATCTTTTCCTATAAAACCAATTTCTGCTAACAACCACTTCAAACAGCGTGTCTAGTTAAATAACTGACAGCTCATTTTAAACAACTGCAGTTTGGCAAGTAACAAGTCATAAAGTTCAGTATTCTTGCCTGTATGTTTTTTTTACCTCAGTTCTATCCCAGATGTTGCGACTGCTGCAGTATATCTACAACACTACTGCACATCAACAATTTTATTTTATTTTATTTTATTTATTTATTTACCCCTTGTTGACTGGTTTAGTCCCACTTGGCTAGTAGCTTGTTTCCAGGAGAGGCTCTAAGGTGATATTTATACTACTAGGGTTAATGTAGCCAGGGCATTGGGAAACTTCCCCTACTCTTTTCAGTAAGTGCAGTGGGATCTGAGCTACCACCAAATCAAGCAGATGGAGCCTAAGTTTAACATCTTATTCAAAAGATGGCACAGTCAGGAGGGCTGAACCCCCCCCACCTCATACTGCACTGCAATGTCAGCAATCAATCTACCTGGTGTAGGAATAGAATCCACAGCCTTTAACACCAAAGGCGAGTGTGATACCAGTTGTGCCACAGACACTGCACAGGACACTACATGATTCAATTCCACTTTATTCTGTCTTCACAGCAGCCCTCTTAAGATTTCCATTAGTTCTTCCACAGCACAATTACCTTGAGTACCCATCTCAGGCATCAGTGTCTTTTCACAAGAAGCAAACATCTTTTTTTTGAGGTTTCACTCCTTCTATTTAAGATGGTTTCTTACTCAGGTGTTCCTCACTACGAGCTTCCCATTATCTGGACTAGCAAGGGTACCCTGTACCATGCACATGCCTTTATCAGGTTCTTTATCATATTACATAGGATATCATCAGCAATAAATACTGAATTTCCAACACTTTACACAACTTTTTTTCCTATAATAAGCAGACACTATACAACTGCCTATCTCTCTCTCTCTCTCTCTCTCTCTCTCTCTCTATCTCTCTCTCTGTGTGTGTGTGTGTGTGTGTGTGTGTGTGTGTGTGTGTGTGTGTGTGTGTGTGTGTGTGTGTGTGTGTGTGTGTGTGTGTGTCTTTGTTCACACATATCATTCTTTTTATCTTTCATCTGGTCATGATTGATCCCAAACTATTAATCAAGAACCCAATTCAGCAATCCTGACTCACTCAGTACACTTAGACCATCTATATCAGTTCCTGCAATGGATGATTTTAGGTCACCTTCCAAACGGTAGTTAGTTGTGGATATTTCATGAGATGTATGGTCAGATAAAGCATTCTATAGATAGATGGATTGATTGATTTTGTGTGTGTGTGTGTGTGTGTGTGTGTGTGTGTGTGTGTGTGTGTGTGTGTGTGTGTGTGTGTGTGTGCGTGTGTGCTGTGATGATCACATTGTTTCTTAATGTGGTCAGTTTTAAGTGTTCTACTTTCACAAATAACAATTCTAGCAATTGCACTACGAGATTGTAAAAGAAAGAGAATCCAAACATTAATTTTACTTTTAGTTTTATTTTAGGAGTGATACACCTAGTAGGGTATTTTTTTTTGTTAAGACCACATTGAAGAAGTGGTTTGATTCTAATAAAAACATCAAAAGTTCTTCTTCTGGAAATATTAGTTGTATTTGTAAAGGGAACTGTGACTTTACGTTCCCCCAATATCCTACGCAGCTATACTTACAGTATTTAACTTACTTTGCACTTGTGAAACAGTATTTTATTATAGTCTCCTGCCATTGTTAAACTGTTAGTCTGCTTGTCTTCATGAGCTCAAGTTCTGTAGATCAAAATGCTAACTGATACAGTCCTTCAAGAGAATTGCGCCTTAATTTAAATTACAAACATTCACTCTCATTTTTCATGTCGTAAATATTGACATTATTTTTCTTACTTCCTGAGCCATTCCATTTGCATTTTTTTCTTAGATGTGATTCTCAATAAACTATATTTCTGTTGTTTGAATTGTCTCTAAACCATTTTGTAAAGTAATTTGGTTTAATTTATACATGAAATGATGCCCTTGTTAAAGTTTTATTGGAAATTTGGTAACTAGGTAAATGGTCTGGTCAACTGACCCTTTTCAGCCAAGATCCGTACTCCAGCTGAGCAAAATAAATAATACAATAAAAATATCCATAACAAAGGTGAAACAACATTGTAAGATAACAAAAATGTGTGTCAAAACTAAATATACATAAAAAGGGGTAGCAATAAGCAATGTCGAAATATGTACCATATTTACAACATTTACATGGTGCAGTTCTCTTAGTGGAGTGAGATATTAATGTAGTAGTTGTAAATATTCCTGTTACAGTAAGTCTATCAGCCTGCAGAATCATATCCTGTGTAGCAATAGCAATTGCAGGTAGTTTTGTCTAGTAGATGTTCCTGTAGTTTAGCCCTGAAACCATTCAAAGTTATCTGAGAATCCATTTCTCTGAGCAGTTTATTCCGTGTTACTGGCTTGAGTTTATTTAAGGCCCTTTCTACTATGGTATGTTAAGAAGGAAGAACTAAGTGGGAAAAGGAGGATTATAGCATTTAGTTTTTTTCCCTGTTTTAACAGTAGTCACATCTAAGGATTTTGGTCTTTAACTTTTAAATGTAATGTATTCAGTTGATGGAAATCCTTAATCTGGACTTAAAGGTAGCAAAGATACTTAATTATTCCCTATATTTTTATGTATTTCCCTTTCTTTTATAATAATTAAATTCAAATGTGTAGGGACATTCCATGCTCTGATTGTGCCATGATAAAATATGGATTTGATTAGCACCATGAAGACCAACACTCATGCTAAAGTTAATTTACTGAAGTCCTGCTTAACCGTTAATAAGAACAAAGACATAATACAATTATGGACTGCTGTGGGGGTTTTCATTCCTGAAAATACATGCATTTTCAATTATTTGTGTAAATTAAAGTAATATTTCGAGAAATGCTTGCTTTTTTGTAATAAAGAACAGCAGTGTTACCTTTAAAATCATCAGATATGATTTCATGACATTGCTATAAAGAGCAGTATATATCACTAGTAAACTTGCTGTTGTATTTGATAAATGCAAGCAACATATTCAGAGAGTAATGTGTTCAACATCCCCCTCCCATTGACCCCTAAGTATGCAACTTTACACTTACTCCCCAATGTCTGAGAATTTATATCACCATCTTACTCCTCCCAAATCTATGAGGCAAAGAGGAAATGTTTTATTTGACCCCTCGTAATTAGAGTTTAAGACCACCTCTCTAAGCATATATCTTATACTCTTACAGTAGTTTGAAGTTTCTTATAAGGTAAATGGACCATACCCAGATATTATGCCTGCACATCATTTGTAGCAGGGTGCAACATGAATCACTGATTTCAAATAGCTCTTTGCATCCCCCGCCCCCACCATGAACTATGACAGATCCTTCCTCTCTCTGTTTCTCTTTTCTTCTCATGCAGTTAAGGACTCTTTTCTAATACCAACCTGCACGCACTTGCTCTGTTTCTGGGTAAAATTAATTCCACATGCTTATAAGACATTTCTGGCCTACAGCTTGAAGAAATTTTCAGAAATTCTTATCTACTGTAGACAGTTCTGATGGCATAAAGAATCTGCAGAACAATGATACATTTTGTAAGTATAATGATGCTCTTTGGCTAGCCTGCATCAGCTTTTCTGTTCCTGAAAAAATAGTTACAGAACCTTTCCAAGACAAAAGAAAAAAAAAAACAGCTGTATCATAAACTGTTTCCTGGATTGTAGAGAAGGCAGATGTAGCGGCAGAGCTGTGTTCTTAAAAGTAGAAAACATTTACTAGTGGCAATGTATCTGTGTATTTGTGATGGCGTTGTACCTAATGGTCTGCAAGTATGGAAATACCCTAATGGTGTGGAGGAACGCATAGGAATACACATGGACTTATTGGATCTGTTTGACAGAGTAGGTACTGAACCTATGAAAATATTAATTAAACATAATGCAAAAACTATAAATATGCTGGCCACAGAAATTAAAACATTGGACAACAAGTTAAAAAAGGCCCTTTGTTTAAACACAATAAGTACAAATAATTAGATACATTTTTAAGTGTTGATAAGAATGCGGAGTTACCCAAAGCACTGAATCTTAAAATTTGAGAAGGGCAAGGACTCCAAGTGCAAACAGGCCTATCCCTCATCCAGTTTGGGCTTAAAGACAAGGACAATGCCTTATTCATCTTTTACAGAGAATTCCGGTTTTATAGTATGAGTATCACTGAGGATAACATTGCTGTTAACAATACATATTTGTTAAACTTCATTTCCCTCTGTGACATTCAAAGAGACAGAAAACATGGAACAACTACACTCCTTGAACTATCACAACACAGATGGTTGGGAACGAAAGATGTACACGTTTTTGAGGAGAAAGAATGATTATTAGCACTCAGCCAAAAGGAACAGTAACTGTTAGAAGATGCACCAGCTGTAACTTTTGAGAATGTTAAAGGTTCTGTTATGTTTTTTAACTTACTATAATTTCTATTGCAAATAACTATATTAATAACAAGCTAATAAGGTTCATTGTTATTGGTAAAAAAGGAGAGAAAAGGTATAATGGAACATTCCAACAAAAATACATATTGGATTTGGATCTCATGGATTCTTAACTATAACACTTCTGCAGTGCAGTTCTGCATTATCAGAATACTATCTGAAAAATTAAAGGAAGATTAATGTTTATGTCTAAATACCATATGTGACTATTACAATGTACAATGATCTCGCTGCCTTTCCATTTGTTTTAAAAAGCAATATACTACAATGCTCATACCTTACAGTTGTGTCCATCTCCTTGCTAAACTATTCGCTAACCTTATGCTGATATCTCAGAAAAGCTGAATAATCCAACTGGACATAATTTCTCCAGTTCAAAAGGAGAGTGGGCATCTTACCTCATTCTTCTTAATAGGCAAACTGGCTCAGAGAGAGCCCAATTGAAAGAAAAATGGCAGGGGGATTATGATATCACAACTGCACCCATTCAATAAAAGCTGCGGGGAAAATGTAATACTTCATAACGTCCCAAATAATGTTTTAAGACAGCAAATCAAAAGCTTTGCTGAAATCTAATAAGAGGGCTCCTGTTTCCCATTCCTTAATATGCGCGAATCGCTGAATATTCAGCCAGATCCTGACCACATCAGGTCTACCCAACTTGTCTTGGATGAAACCGAAATAATTACTGGGAACTTTTAGTGGAATAATTTCTTATCTAATTGCAATGATCTTAGTATATATTTTAAGTTCTGCTTGCAAGAAAGAAACGGCTTATAATACCCCGGCATCAGGGGATTCCTCTGGGTATTAAAAACATCATTACTTTCACTTTGGTAATGTCTGAAGGGAAGCTTTTAATTTGAATTTTATGAGTGAAAAGGACTAGCAAAGGTGGAGAAACAAAATTTTTAAATGATTTGTAGAAATTCGTGGTCAGTCCATCTAATCCTGACACCTTTCACTGGGGAGCTTCCCTATCACCCCTTCTGCTTCCCCAAGGATGATTGGTAGTCAGAGCACAATAAGAAAATCAGGCAGAAAATTCAGGTGCAGGAGTAATGTTAAGATCCCCTTCATTCCTTCCTTCCTGACAGACATTGGTAACAGTTTGTTCATATTCACACATCAGTATTCTGTTTATTGGTGTGCATTCCAAATGTATTGTTCCATCAAGGTCAATGAAAGAGGGGATCTGGGATATTAAGGCCATGTCTTTACATTTCCATGATAACAGCTTGTGGGATGCGAAGCGAAGCCTGCTACTCCTTTTAACAAAGTATAGCCTTCCCCTTTCTCAAAGATAGATGAAAATTTAAGACTGTCCAATTCTTGATTCAAAGTTTTAATCTTCCATTGCAACTACTGCTCTTATACTATCTTCAGCATTCTGTAATTTCTGAGTAAGAGCTTTGACTTGACAGAGCTGAGCTAGATGTTTAGATAGTCTAACTTTTCTTCCATATTTGTGACACTGTCATTTATATTTATCCCAGCTAGATTAGATATTCTACTTGTTCAGCCTATATTATGACCTTTAAATCTATACTGACCAGGATAACTGTGTTTGTGCATCATTATTCCTTCGTAAAATAGGGTCAAACTCTCACTGTCTACATACTAGGACCCTGAAATCAGATGTAACGCTCTGTGTGACTACAAAATGACATGACAAAGGGGTACTACATATCTTGATATCACCATCTAACTTACTAGACAGTAGTCTAGGAGTCTAGCCACTCCATGAGCATAATATGTGTAGTCTAGTGCTTTAAGATGGAAAGCTTTCCACACATACTAAAGTTGTAAATTCTCCTCCAGCCAGCCTTTCTCTTCCACCATTCTGGGCAATCTAATGGTACCTTTTTGAATCTTATCCATAAAGGGGTTTCTAACTACATTGAAATCACTACTGGTATAATGTTATCATTGGTTTGAGATATATTCATTTTTAGATGTGTCTTAAGTCCTCTGCATCTGAAGCATTGTAGGCCATCATGGCACCCACTTTGCAGGTGCCAGACTGGAGCAGTGGAACTTATGTTTAAAATTCAGCTGGTAGCTTTGGATGAATCTTAATACTCAAACAGCCTGCTTACCTGATGTTTTTCACACTGCCAGGTAAAATGAAATTCCATCTATTCAGTGCTGCTGAGTGTAATGTCTATATTTCAAGCACTGAAGAGGACAGCAGTGATATATATTTCCACTCCATATGTGATCCTCTGGGCACCTAAATGAACTGTTATTTTTTCCAAGAACAAATTTCATATACTTAATTACAGTTCTAAGTACAGCATCATTGACTTTCATTTTGTCTTGTTTTCAAGGGGCTTAAATTTTGTTCCTGTACTGGAACCAGGCATAGCCAACACTTTACTTGAGTTACACTGTTTTATAAATAAATTGAATCTTGATATATTTTTTTTATTTGAATACTCAATCAATGGATTTCAGAACCTTGCACAGAAAGAGTACTTTTAATCTCCATGTTATCAATTTGACAGACTAGCTGAGAATGTTGTTAAGATTTTTGACAAAAACAAGAAATATAGACATTCCATCCTTAATCTGTCTACAGAGGAAAATAATCTGCTATTTGGACTATCTTCTTACAGATCAGTTAGGGTAATGAAGCCATCCGATGAGGGGGGATAGTAATAATGGATACAGATGACTATATAGGAAAAATTAATGATTTGTTAAAAAACACTAGTTCTTACATGGTGGCATCTATTAATGAAATTAGTGTAGCCTATAACAAAATTAATATTATGTTACAAGATTAAATTCTACCAAATATAATTAATATTCATACTTTTCATTTTTTGAAAGTGCATAACCCTGGCGTACCAACAATTTTGGCATACCAAAGGTCCACGGGCCTATTAGTGAACTTCCCTTGTGTCATATAGTTGATGCTGTTGATCAGTGATACAACCTTTGGTTATTTATATCGACAACAAAGCTAAGCCCTTTTAAAACAAATTTGAATCTTTTTTTAAAAGATTCACAGCATCTGTAAAAAAGTTATCACCCAAATTATTTTCAGACATAGGCTTCTTTGTGACATTGGAAATGGCAAACCTATTTTTTTATATTCCTCATGGAAATGGACTTAATTGATTTAGATATATGTTGTATGGCTGAGATTTCTAAAATAATGATGAACTCAATGTTATATGTGAATTCATGGTATTGTTTAATAATTGTATATACTTTAAAGGAGAACACTATGGCATTTTTAAGTAACGTTTTTGCACAACTAAACTGGGATATCCGTTTATGATGTACATTTAGTTGTTCTTTAAGGTGCAAAGGTAACAGAACAGCTATGCACTGAGTATCTGACTATCAAGATACAATTTCTGGAAGTGCTTTACTTTTATCTGTTATAGCATTTTTAGGTAGGAAAAGTAGTGGTCCTTATTATTAAGCTATAATAACAGAACATATGTATGGCTTTATATATCATGTATTTGGCCTGACTGAGAAAAAAATATGCATGCAGTTGTGAACTGAAGGTAAAGAAATCTCTTTTGGGAGACTATGAAATTATAATGACAATCTATTGACTTGAAAACCAAAGTATGGCTTGTTTCTTCACTGTGTTCTTAGAAACACAACAACCTAGGTGCATCAAAGTTATGCAAAGGGATACACCCCTGCCTACAAGCCAAATGAACTGGGTTTGACACTGGAAGCATTATGGCAGCTTCTCCATCCTGGTGAAGGGAGGTGGTGCAGCTGCTAAACCACTGATGTCTACAGAAGTGTAGCGAAATTGCAGGTAGGCCTTACTGCCTGAATACGTCATGCTGCAAAGAAGCTGAGAAATTTGCTTTGCTGTGGAAACATACAGAAAGCCAGTCAAAGCAGTATAATTCAGTGATGTCTCTGCTGCTATGTGCATGAGATTAAGCCAGAGGCTGGAAAATCATGGCTTGTTCCTAGATTCCTAGGTTCATAGGTAGGTACTAGGCTATTGGCCCAAGGGCCTATGTAAGCCTAACCAACAAGGTTCCCTGGCTTTCGCCACCCAAGAAGGTTATTTTCCTGTGCCCTTGTCAAGCAGAGCCAGAGAAGTGATCCCCAGGGTGAATTTCCTATTTCCCATCCACTCATCAAGATTTTTCTTGAAGAGTGCTAATGAGGAACTCTGCTTGACATAGATAGGTAGCTTGTTCCAGAGTATGGAAAGTGCTTTCACACACCACATGCCTCATTTTCTCAAGCCCTCTGATGTTGGATTGTAAGGAAAGTGAAAGAAATTACTATAGTGATGTATTCAACCTGCTGCTATCAATCATATAAGCACAGCTACATCTCAATCCCTGTCAATAATGAACTCCTGTAGATCTTAACTGCCCTCTATTTTCCCCACACACTGTCTCTCAGAATATAGTCACTTTATTAGCACATTTATGTTATCTCAATGTGCAGAAAAAGAAAGGCATAGTGACCTCAGTTATGAATTTCAACATATGACTTATAGACAAATCCACTACTCTTGGACAACCCATGCCAATGAATATGTAAATGCTATTTGTTTTGATGTACAACCTGCTCCAGTAACCCTAACTGACATTTTCTTTCTTTGTACTCCTTGGTGATGAAATTAAAAAAACAATTTCTCATCAGCCGCATTATTGAATATAATGCACCTTTTGGCATGTATTTGTCTAAACATATCACTTAACTTGAGAGACCTCAGAGATTTATAACTAAAAGATCTGTGCTCTCAAAACATCTTATTTATCATGACAGACTGGCGGCTCTCTCTATCTGCAGTCAGTCTGCTATAGACTCCTCCATATTGATCTTTGTCTAGGCATTTGGACCATAAAAGATTCAGGCTTATTTGATCTCCTATTCCTTCAAAGAACAAATGGTATGTCAAATACCCAGTTAAAGGAACTAAAACTTCACCAAAATATACATAAGATCTGGTGTGATTGCTTCATATCTCAACATATTCCTTCCTTCTGGAACACACTTCCATTATATGCCAAGCAAAGTAGCACCTTTGCCATCTTCAAGGTAAACTTGGGTAATTTTATGGGCTGCCTCAGATTTTATTTTCACTCATTGTCTTGCCCTTCTTGAAACTGGGGGAGGTTTTGAATAGGGTTTTATTTTTGGCTAGGCTTGCAGTGGTCTGCAGACTGTATAGTACTTATCCATGAACCTATGACAGAGTAATTTATTTCAAGTTCTTCTGTCAGACATAAATCTCTGCCCCCACCCCTTACCAAGACATTAAATCTGTCACTTCACTGTGATCACCTAACTACCCTTTGCTTTGATCCCCAGATTGCTGACCAAGCAGAAAGACACTTTTCATGATTGCCACAGACTTATGAGCAGCAACAGCAAATAAAAAATGACCACAGTGATGTATTTACACTTGCTGTTACATCCATATATTAAAGATCACTATATTAGAACAAAGGAATATCTGGATTGGGATGGGGACATTGAGCACTGTTAGTACTTACCCAATACATCGTTTCTCATTAGTAAATAAATACAAACACATATTTACAAGAGAAAATAAAACCATTAAGAATCAGCCAGTTTGTTTCTCCCAGCAGTTGTAGTCAAATAATTTGAGTTTGCTGGAAGGACAGAGAGATTTGTTTCTAAGAGCAACCAATCTCGTGTGCTGGCTACCCATGCCCTGTTACTGTGTCAGGGGAAAGAAGTGAAAAGTATTTCTAATGAACAGCTTAACCTTTCTCTTTCAGGCTACATTTCATATTGATTTTAATTGGAAACTGTGAGGTAATTATTTGGCTACTGCATAATTTGTGCTACCATTTTTGCATTAGCCAAATAACTTACAATGTTGGTGTCACAGATTAGAGAAAATTATTTATTTTTATTTTAAATTCAATTCGCTACTAATTTAAAGGGAGGGGGTAAATAGACTCATGGAGCATCTGAGAAGAAAGGCTAAGATTCACTGAGTAGGATGTGGAATTGTGGATCATTTGAAAAACAAGCTCATCCTTTGGAACTTACACATTACCAAGAAATTTGAAAGATATAATATCTTGTGCATATCTTGGGTCTATCTCAGGACTTCATCTCAACTGACCATGACTGATATACCTCAAATGAGAGGTACCCATATCACCTCAAATGACTCCCATTAACACAAAAAACATACTCTCCCTTGGCAGATAATTGTACCTAGCCCAATAGTTTTAATTTAAAGTGATAACATTTATAACACCTACTCCTAAAATACAGGGAATAAAGTATATGCAGCAACAGCAGTCATTGAATAACATACTGCTGGTGCACTTCTCAGGAGACAGTTTGGAATACTTAGTCACATGCTTTGCTCAGGTTCACAAAACACATGTAGACAATATTGGCAAACAAACACAACTTCTCCAATATTTGTACAGGAACAAAGATATAATCTGCTGTTCTCTGACTAAGACAGAATTTTCTTTGTTAATTCTCATCCAACTGCACCCACAGGGGACCAAAAATATTTCACCACTCCTGTTCAGGCCACCCAAACTATTCATCCAAATCATGTTCATCTAGGCTTATCTATTATGTATTTCATGAGAACTATTATCTCTTAGTAGAACTACAAAATGCTAAGTTTGTACCTCATTGAGGACTACACACATGAAGTCAGAATACTGTGATTAGCTGGTAATTGCATATGCATAAATAACAGGACTTTCCTTTTCTACAAACTGCAGTAGTTATGAGGTTACCAACACAGGCCCCATTAAACAGCACCTATACAGGTGTTTGTGAGCATCCTTTAACCTTCCTGTGACCTCTTCTTATATAAACCCCAGAGTAGGAAACAAAGATAAGGGCATGTTGTAGATATGTGGCCAACAAAATCTAGCAATTACCTCCTAAATAAGTTCTAGCACTTTTCCCAGCACAGATGTAAAAGTCAGTGCTGAAGGAGCCACTTTCCATTTCCCAGGTCTAGTCTGTCTTAATCCATCATGATTCTACCTGCCACTCAATTGTAACTGCACCTGACTCAAACTCTTTGCCTTGCAAGCAATGAGACAAGCAGCATGTTTTCACACCTTTTTTTCAGAATGCACCCATCTGAGTTACGTGGATCTCCCTGCACTACCTTCTTACTAAATAACACCACTCACCAGACCTAACTCCATGAATGGTTCCAAATTTCTCTGTTGCAAGCAAGATTATTGAATTCTTTATCTGAACCATTATAGGGGGCACTCTATATCACAGTTAGTCTAGGCCCATACCGCTCAACCTCTTAGATCAAGAATTATGGACAAAGCCTAAAATAATGGGAGACAAAGGCCCAAAATCAAGGACAGATATTAAACATTACTCTTATATACTTAAACAGTTGATACAATGATGGATTTTGCATTAACATGCAGTTTCAGAAGGATATGAAGTTTGAAACTGAAATGCTTGTCATTATATAGTGACTATGATCTTAATTTTTTTGCTAGAATTCCGCACATTCTTTGAGGTATAAACCAAAAATATGAGGCTAAAATCTGCACAATCTGCAAAATTCTGGCCAAATGAGAGGTGTCAGACCAGTTTGGGAAAGGTGTTCCTGCCAGGAGGAAAAACTCCATATAGCATAGCTTTAAGGCTATTTAAGGTGCTAAAAGCAAAACTCAAGGTGTGCTACCAAATCTGACAAAGATGTAAAGCTAATGAATCTCAGTGTTACTAAATTAGTTTCTAAAACTAAGGACATTGTACAGATACAAAGCAAAATTTGCCATGGTGAACCATATAAAGACTAAGTAAGAGCTGTGTGTATATCTCTAAGGTTATGGCTTAATAATTTTGCACAATCTTCATACAGTAAACTGCTGTATACTTAAGCTGTCTGTCACAGCTTACCACAGGTTTGTCAACCATACACAGTGGCATTATGCATGCTTCTTGTTTCACTTTACACTCCCATTCACTACACTAATATGTATCAATAGAACAATAATTCACAACTCCATGAACTCACTTTTTCATTCCTATTACCTTCTTGCACTTTGATTTTAACAAGTTCACACATCAAAAATGGTATCTAAACCTCTAACAGATTCCCACGTAAAAAATTCAACCGCATTTTCAGATATTCAAAAAAAAAACACACACTATCCACCAACCACTTGCAAAAGTATCCAAACACACAGGATCACCTCCAGTAGTTCAAGCTTTAATAGCAGTTACAGTGATCTGGTACCTCGGCAGTTCGCCTTCATGGTCAAAGTAACATTTTTGTACAGCCATTTTTATATATGCCCATACAGGCTAACAATCAATTAAATACTTAAATAATTAACCAATCATTTAATTCAAGATCCAATTAAACAATTAAATATTTTTAAACATTTTTAAGAATTTTTAAGTATTTTTAATTAAAAGCAGCAGAAAAAATAATAGCAATAACAGCAGAAAAGATCCCCATACAAATGAAGTAACACTTTCACTATTAAACCAAACATTTATATTTCACATATTACATATCACAAACTAATTTTCTGATTTAAACCAGGGGGTGACAAAGGCTGGTACTTAATAATCAGTTTCACTTCCAATTGAAGTAACTTTCTTATATAGTCATCCCCTCTAGGTAAAAAAGGTCTAGCCAGAACACAATAAAATAGCCCAGAGTCAATTCCCCTATGCCAATCCAAAATGTACTTAGCTACAGGACTCAAAATATTTCCATTCCTAACATCCCTAAGATGTTCTAGAATACAGACCTTAACTTTATGTTTCCTCTGACCCACATACCACCTAGGCCTAGGATAATCACAACCTATAATATATACAACACCAGTAGCATTACCAATTAAAGGAGCACTTAGCTAATAACTATCTTCCATTAATTTTATTGCCAGACAGATTCCTAACCCTAGGGCATACACTGCAGTGTCCACAAGCAAACATACCACATGGCAAACCAATCAAATTCCTAGGTACAAACTCATAGTTCAAAATCTCCTTCAGATTCTTAGCTCTTCTAAAAGAAAAAGTAATGTGTTTAGGGAAAAGTTGATATACCAAAATCTTTTCACAATGTTCACCAATTTCTGAGAAAAAGGTTAAAACCTTGTAACAAAGGCTATTTTTTCTTTGTTATCATAAATATCATACATATCAAGTTTCCTATCTTGATGTAACCTCCTTTTATATGCCTTCAATGTCACATTTCTTTGAACACATAACTTACCACATTGAATCTGTTCATTACTATTAACCTCACCTCAACTTTCTCAAGTTCCACCAACTTTAGATCATCATCACTTGCATGATCAAAAATCCTTTTAAACTCCCCATATGGCAGGGAGTCCAACAGGTGCCCAGGATGCATGCTAGTGGCATACAAAAAATTATCCACTGCTGTTTCTTTCCTATAAGGTCTAAATCTAATAGATGTCCCCTCAACAAACAAAGTAACATCCAAAAAAGTTATACTTTCATAATTCACCTCATAAGAAAATTTTAAACCATGACCATTATTGTTTAAAGTCTCAAAAAAGTCAGTAAACTCCCTTACATTACCTCTACATATCAACATTAAATCATCCATATATCGCTTATAGAAAACCACATTGTTAATATAAAAATAAGTTGGATATATAAACTGTTTTTCAAATTGTCCCATATATAAAATAGTATAAGTAGGGGCATATGCAGTCCCCATAGCTATGCCTCTAAGTTGAAGATAATAGTACAAATATAAAGTAATTGTGAGTCAGACAAAACTCCAACAGACTGACTAAAAATTATGTACGTGGGCCCACACCCATCATTTCCCTCATGGCTTCCAAACCAAATCTATGTTAAATATTTGTTTACAATGAATTTACATCAGTGGTAACCCAATAGTAATTACCCTGCCACTCAATATTTTTAATTCCATCTAATAGCTCTTGTGTTTTACAAACATAGGCTGGCACCTTACAAAGATACTTCTTAAACTGAAAATCAAGAAATTACCCACATTACTTATATATGAGCTCAGTGCTGCGGTAGCATTGTTGCCTCACAGTAAGACGTTGTCCTGTTCGATTCTCAGTTAGAGTGTCTTCTGTGTGGAGACGTGCATGAATGGGCGTACCTTCGTTGAAGGTTGTACATCAGGGGTGGCAAATCGGCATGTAAAATTCTACTGCTAATCATTAGCGGACCGGAGTTCCGCTGTGGCAACCCCTAAACGGGAAAAGTCGAAAGACACAACAACAACTTATATATGAGCCCACACCCAAAATTATGGGCTTACCATTACGGGTAGCCGTTGTAAATTATTGTGGGTTTTAGGCAGTGCATAAATTATGGAGTTCACAGTTTTATTAACATGCATTTTCTTAACATCATTTTTTTCCAAAAAACACAAACGTTCACCCCTTTCCAACATTTGCAACAATTCAGCGTTATACTTATCCACAGGGTTTTCAGACAAACATATTCATCAACAACCATTAATAAGTCATAAACCATCTCACAATATTTGTCCTTCTTTAAGATAACTCAATTTCCACCTTTATCACCACATTTAATAATATGCTCATTCCTGATTTTCTTTCAATACTGCAAGGCCAGCCACTTATTTTTAATCAGAGTATATTCCTTATTAGACTTCAAAAAAATTTTAACTCGTTCAATTTCTTTATACAAAAGTTTTTTTTCAAAAAAACATAATAGCAGGAACATTGAGAGAGGGTGTCAATTTATTCACCTCTGAAAAAATCGGCAGCTCTAATTTGCCATAACCAGTGGTAAAACCCCATTCATTAGTCACATCAATATTATCAGTCTCTTCAAAAAAGCAGTCTGTTTCATAAATAGAAAGATTCAACAATTCATCTTCTTCATCTTCCAACAAAACATTAGCATCAGGACCTTTGCTTAACTTATTATCAAAATAAACACATAACAGCAACTTCCGGCAAAAGTGTTTTAAATCAAGAAATAGGTCAGCTAAAGAGGGAAAATATGTAGGAATAAAGTTATTCCCTTTAAGCAACACCGACCTCATTTCAACTGTAAGCACTAAATCTAAAAGATTAACAATACATAAGTCACAGTACTCATGGGCATCAAAGTCCACAAATAACATGTCCAAATGGTTCAGTTGACTTAAACCGATTTCTTCCTTTCCTTCCCTTTCCATAGTTATTCTGTTAAAAGGGACGAACATTGCCAGATTCAGTCACTGCCTTAGCAGCTTCCACATTTTCACCAGGCACGTCTTCAAAGGAGACATTCTGCTTTTAACTGCTATTAAAGCTTAAACTACTGGTGCTGATCCCGTGTGTTTGGATGCATTTTCAAATGTTGGCTGATGTCTTCCCCCACACACAGACATTTGTAATGCTCTCATAGACACACACCACAGTCACACACATGCACAAATTTACACACACACACACACACACACACACACACACACACACACACACACACACACACACACACACACACACACACATTAAAAGAAATCTTAAATCTTTTCTGTTCCATTCAGCTCCTTTTGAATATGTAGTGGGCTTCCTAACAGCAATGTTACTCTGAAAAACATGCTATTACTGTAACTGTCAGTTTGATGACTGACAATCTATTGAAATATGCAATTAAAAGTTATGGATTTAATATTTTTTCTCCAGTTGAAAAACAAATAATTTATCTGTACTGGTGGCTCTCAAGATTATGTTCTCATTTCAGTTTTGTTTTTCTCTTTATTAATGGCATGTACATTGCTAATGCAACATAAATGTCACAATTTACAAGTTCCAAATTACTTTTAGATTGATCATTTATTGACTCATAGTTCAGCAAAGTCTCCAAAGTGACTTTCTTAATAATTATGACTGGCTTTTCAACAAAAAATATTGAAAATTGCAACTAAACCAAGGCTGTTTTTAACACTGCTAGTAGCTAAAATAACTTTTCACACTTTATTGTGCAAAAATCCTGAATATTTGTCTCTGGAATGTTACACTATGTTATTATTTTCTAGTTATGCAAAACTTTTAATCACAAGCATAAATGCTAAGCCTAAGGTAACAGATAAGGCAACTGTAAACTAAATTAAAGAGTATGACACCACATTAATGAACAAATAAAAATCAGTGAGCAGTCATTACATGAATGTGTAAAAGTTATCTGCACTGTTCGTATGTTTGCGCAGCAAGGGAGTGATTCATAAAAGCCATTTATGCCAAAGCATGATGGCCATGAATGGGCATAAGCAAATGAAATCATAATGAGATGTAAACGAGGAATAGGTTAGTTATAGGCAAACTGCCTTTGTAGGCCATTTTAAGCCCAGCCAATCACCCCATGTGAGAATCAAACCATGTACCTTGTATTTCTAAGGTAAACACTTTAACCATTGTGCCAAACTCACACCAACATAGTCAGCCCTGCCAGGTCTCAAACCCAGGACCCTGTGCACTAGAGTCAGAGTAACATACCACTAGACCAAATCAGTTGATATAAATCCACATGTTAATGATTTAATCTCCCACCTGTTTGTAATTCATAATCATGATTTGATGCATTTCCAACCTGTGTGCAAATTCATTATAAAAGGCAGAATTGTGCCTTTTCTATGTACTTTGTAATTGGTGAAGATGTTTTCCCTTGCTGCTAGCCTTTCTATTTCCCAGCATGAACTGCTTATCTTGGCCAAGCCAAAACCTCTTGCACTCAATGGTGCTAGCACGCCAAGGTGGTAGAGATATAGGTTCAAAAATACTTATTATAATTTTGATAATCAGGAAATTTCTTGACAGGTTCAGAGTGGACAGGGATATTTTAAGGGTCTGTATGACCCTCACAAGGGCACATTGGTTGGATGCCTAAACTTCTTATCCCTGTAGATACTATGGTATGTATAGACCTCACTATACTTTCCACAGGGACTTTTCAGAAACAGACTGGGGACACGTTAAGTATCTCACAGGCTTCTTCCTCAACAATTCTCATATGTACTCTTGGTATGTGTGGATCAGTATATCTACTTTCCAGTGTCACCTCAGGACTGAGCCAGGACTATGCATGCCTTTTATGGAATGGCACATTTCCTTGATGTGATTGGTGCAACAGATTGCATCCATATTGCATTAGAACCCCATCTGTTCTATCGGGGAGGAGCAGTATCACAATAGGTAGGGCTACCATTCCATCAGTAGCATGTGATACATGGAGGTGCATCACCAGCATGTCTACCTGCATCCTGGTAGTGAACACCACTTCCATTAGATCACAGCACAAGACATTCTGCTTAGGTTGTGTATTTATGTATACAGATAAGAATCTCTTGAAGTGGTATATTTAATGAAAAAAGTTTCATTATGTGACATGAGCTCATGCCCTACACTTGAATGGAAAATGTAGGACCTGTGTTTTTGTATTATGCAATGTCTGCTCAGGTTTAAGTATTAGATATTTGAAATTTATTATTGTTTTCTGCTAAGGTACTGCACATCAGATTATTTAATTTGTTTTCTCAGAGATATCATTTGTGCAGCACTGACAGTGAAGCAGTAGTAGAGTTAACGTACATGGCAGGATACTCATACAATCTTTTTTATTTTCTAAGGAGTGGCTTCTCTAAATAGTGCATATCACTTGTTTAATGTTTGCAAGAATTGTCATCTGTAACATTGATAACAGCGAGATTACTAATGGTGTAAATCAGTACAATCTGAATGTTATTATGCAGAGCTTCCTTTCAAGATATTTCCAGCAATACTACCCAATGCCATTACTTATGAAATGCATGCTCTTAATACTGCATTATATTCAACAATCACATATTCTGACTTTTGAGATGAACATTGGCATTTGCGTGTTAAAAGTCAAATTTTAAGTATTGTAAATGTATAGACTGAATCACAGTAGGTCAAGGTCAACTGTGTCATATACAACATCTCCCAAAGATAGGGAAGGTGAAGGTGCATGTGACATTTTTGTGGAGGGCTGTCATGTGAGCTAGATGGTGACTTGCTGCAATGCTGTGACCTTCTTCATGCAGGTAACCCTACAGAGGTTGATACCACAGTGTTGCAGGACAAGGTCCTTGAGTGAGAGGTTCTGCTATGTGTAGATATATGCCGACATGGCCTGCATTAAATCTGTTGTGTTTGTTCACCCAACTACTTTCTTGAGAAGCACTTATAGTGCCATGTGATATGCCCCACATGTCCGGACAGTAACCTGTCCGGTCTTGCTCCCCTTCCAACATTCACTCCTATTTGAGGCTGGTAAGTCCTCATTAGCAAATGAACAGATGTGACTATAGATGCTTGATTGTCCCACTATACTGTGGATCAATCTGCTCAAGGTATTATACCTACTCACTACAATTCCCTTGTAGTGCTGGAAATTACCATTTCTAGCTGTATCTCTGTGGCACTACATTGAGGCTTAACAATGTCACAGCACATTGGCTGCTGGGCTCTAAAGCTTTACATGTTTGATGAGGTAGATGTGACATGTGCCTTCCTCTGGCATCCTTTTGCGGTGGTGTCACTTTAGACACTGTTTCTTCAAATACCTGTAATCATCCAGAAGGTGTCCCTGTGGGTCTGTAGACACTGGTGTAGAGGTGCATGGGTTTTCCACATTGTACAAGATATAGAAAAATGTCACCCTGTACTTGACATTGTGATCCAGTATCACTTCCTGTACAATTACTAACATATTGTGGGGTGTGTGATCCTGCCAATAAGCCTGGGGACTGTGTGCTACTTTCCTCAGGCTGTCTCATAAATATGTTATCATCATTACTGTTGTTGTCATCAGCAGCAGCAGCAGCCATTATGCTGCTGATATTCTCAAAATGTATTGGTATAGTGGAACTGTTTATTTTTGCTGTTGACCATATAAAGAATTAACTGAATATATTTTGTGTCAAACACTGTCATTCAGTACTGTATGCTGCATAAGGAGATGAAGAGAATGCTTACTATGCACACTGTGTTCATTGTCATTATGTACAGAAGAAAAGGGTTCACCTGTTAATAGTAATTGTCATGTGATGCATGTAATTATTCTATTTTAGCATTCAATTTTTTTTATATAAATATGTCACTGGTGTAAAACCAACCGTTTTTATGTATTGTCTGTTGATGCTGCATGTGTAATAGCCAGTGTCCACACCACCTCTGAATAGTCCAGTGCCATTGTCATCTGTGTCAATTATCCCCATGAATAGAGAGGAGGTATTCCTCATTGGGTCTTAAAGGGATACATGTCAGAGGTCCCCCCAGTACTACCATGTGTGAGTGCATTCTACTTTGCCTTTGCCCTGAAACATCTTACCATATAATTGGCCCTCTTCCTGCACTGTATTAAAGTGTGGTTCCCAGTTTAGAGCAACAGCATTTACATCTATAAGCACTTGGTTCCAGGCCTTTATCATCTCAGCTTGTTTGGGTCCCCTTTTCCAAAAAGGCATTTGCCATGTGTCCTAAGGACTGTCATGAGGATGTACTGCTCCTCATTGCTAAAACTGCCCTTTCTCTGGCTGGATACCTGCTGCTGCATTATGAATGTACCACAACAACATGCCAAAATCATACACTGAAATGTGTATCTTGACACAACAATACATTTCTGAAAATCCAATACATCACACTGGAGTCATTTCAAATTATGTACTTATATCCTGTGTAGTATAATCACTAAATGCCACTAAAATATAATTCCAAAATACCTTTGACACTGTCATTATGACTACTTCAATTTACATTTCCATTTCTCCTTTTATGAGTTTCCATTCATAAATGACATTCATGTAATCAGTATTGACATGAGTCGTTCACATCTGACTGCCAGATCAATAAAAACACAATTCCTCAAGTTAATACTGTAATCTAATAGAATATGAACTGATATTCCCAGCAGTCTACATTATGCACACACACACACACACACACACACACACACACACACACACACACACACACACACACACACACACACACACACACACACACCAAGACTTACTTATACAGAAAACAATAAAAAATGAAAAAGGAGATTTCTACTGATGCAATACTGCAAAACGACTGCTTAAAGAAATGATTATTGCATGATGTTCAGGTCTATGGTACATATAAAGATAAAGCACCAAAGCATAAATAGATATAAGCAATTGTAAAAGTAATAACTGTATAATGTAATTTCATTCACCATGGAAAAGAAATCTGAATGTATTCCTTTAAAAAGGCTATGTGACAAAGCATTTTGCTAAAACCAAACTTGCCAGTAATAGCAATGCCATGTCTAATACCAGTACTTGAGAAATTGGTCTGGGTAAGGTGATGTTACTACTCAAAGGGTGTGGTTCCAAACCTGTGAACTATGGCCCAACACTTACTTACTTCATTATAGTACTGTCACCTCAATAGATGATAGCACGTATGAAAGCATTAGGCAGTGCTCTGAGACCAACATTATGTTCTACCTTCTGAGGAATTCTTACCTAGAGAAAATCAATTTCTGTGTATATATGGATCAAACTAGAAAAAAATTGATATCAGGCAGGAGTTGGGAGAGCGATTGGCCATTCTGGCCCCAGTGTCAATACAAGCACAATGACCTACAGAAGCATAGGGCTAACCAGCTGGCAGAGTATGGAGACCAGATGATGGCAAGAAGGCCAGATTTCTACAGTATTTTCCTTTTTTATTTTAAATCTTATCTAACTAGAATTAAAACATATAGTACAAAATATTGCATAACTACAGGTAAATACAAGAAGATATGTATGTGTAAATGCAAATATGTATGCATATGTAATGCAAAGGTATGAGAAAGCATAAACATAAATGTAAACAGAATTCCATCTATTTTACAATATAGCATGTTTATTTGCTGAAATACATTTGTGTTATATATGTATGAGAAAGGAAATATATATAAGAATACATCCATATATATTTATAAAAGACTGATGTAAATCCACATTACTGGACTTGAAATATGTTTTCGTGTGTGTTGTGTGTGTGTGTGTGTGTGTGTGTGTGTGTGTGTGTGTGTGTGTGTGTGTGTGTGTGTGTGTGTGTGTGTGTGTGTGTGTGTGTGTGTGTGTGTGTGTGTGTGTGTGTGTGTGTGTGTGTGTGTATATATATATATATATATATATATATATATATATATATATATATATGGTTTAGCAAGAGTTAGGCAATTGAAAATCACAACTTGAAATCACGTTTCTTCTGGAATGTCGAGAAGAGGAAATTTGTAGAATGTTATATATATATATATACACACACACGCACACACACACACACACACACACACACACACACACACACACACACACACACACACAAACACTCCCACACACAAGAATCCCTCTCTGTATATAGATAGATCTGCTTGTGTATTCAGTCAGAAAAGAACATATTGCACTGCCACATAATTTCATGTACTGTATGTATTAGCTTAGTAGCTATACTACAATCAGACAATTTTTTGATACAAAAGATTTGATTTGTGTAAGCCAAAAACTATTTATTAATATGATAACTTTATTAGACATTCATTTCTTCTAAAATATTAACTGCATGTACAAGATGGCCTAAATCAGTTGGCCTAGCATACCCTTTTTAGAGAGGAAGTAGTAGCGGAGATGGAGGCTAAAGTACCATATGAATGACTAACACAGAGAGGAAACTGAGAATACCCTGTTTTCTTAACTCTGCATGCATTCCTACTTTGTCTCCTTATAAGCTTATATACTTTAAGCTTCAAATTATGATAGCACACAAGTGCATGCATCATGTTAAAGTAAATATGCTTGATTCCATACAAGTTGAACTGGAAGAATGTCATAACTTCGTGTGTGTGTGTGTGTGTGTGTGTGTGTGTGTGTGTGTGTGTGTGTGTGTGTGTGTGTGTGTGTATCTATGTACAGTTTCTCTGTGGGGAGAAGATAAAAGTATGCTGCTTTGATAGACATAGTTTAAAACTGCAAGTAGGGTTTGTAAAGCATAGTGGAAAACATAAAAAGGAATTGTAAGGAAAAAAAGTTTACATAAAGTACCTCCCCAAGCAGACAAGCTGTACAGAGACATATATATGTAAAGATTGGGTAGTCATTCAGTCCTTTGTAGTTCATTTTGCAAAGAAGAAGAAATAGACTAGCACAGATGAATTAGTTGTAATCAAAGCATGAAATTTTGTGTTCTTCTGCTTTCCTACTTAATAAATGGAAGCATATAGCAAAAATCAATATAAATGTGTACAGAAGTAAGTATATGCTTTAAGAAGTGCAACAATAACTTAAGTGCCTTTCTGCATATTAAACATAATCATGTTAGAGATATTGGAAAGCATACATCTGAGATAGACCACCATCCTTTACGCGTTCCATATGCAGCTGAAGCAGAAATATTCCAAAGATTCCAACTGAGCTCAAGAGAGCTGGGGACTTCAACTTATTGGCAGTGCTCATGTGTATGCAATTTGAATAATTATTCAGATTTATAAAAAAATGTAGAAGTAATTCATACACATAGAAGTAGAAGTAGAGTGCTTTCTGTATGTAGCTTCAGCACAAGCCATAGCAGTAAGAAATGCCAAGTGCATTACTATTTCTTATGTTACACCAGCATATGTCATTAGTATCAGTAAACTGCAAATATGAAGGTCACCACAACTTCATAGCATTGAACTGATTGATTACAGGTTTCAAGAAGCATTTTCACAAATTTTCCTTTATTTAACAAACCCGCGGATTTAATAAACTCTGTATGAATAGTGTTATTCCTACATGGAGTGAATGGTGTCCATGTCTGCAACCTCATCTCAGCAGTGCATCTTGCACATTAATGAAGGCATGCTACTGAGACGGGTCTATGTACATGAATACTGGATCAGTGCAGGGGGTGTGTTGCAGTAGTGCTTGCAGATCTGTAACATACCCCCTGCACTGTCAAAGTGACATATGGCACTTTTACAATAGAAAACAGTGTCTGCGGATACTGAAAGTGTGAATGGGAAGTTGAATGTAATGCATTGTGAAAGTACCATACAGCACTTTACAATAGAAAACAGTGTCCATAGAGACTTAAGGTCTGAATGGGAAGGTGAATGTAATGCAGGGGGTGTGTGACAGGTATTGTCACACACCCCCTGTATTATGAAAGTGCTATAAGGCACTTTACAATGAAGAAAGTGTCCTCGGACACTTCATACCTCTCAACCTCTTAGAGCAAGAGTTCTAGAGAAAGGCAATTTAAAACGTGGAACAAAAGCCCCAAAGTATGGACAGTTTTTAAATATTGCCCTTATAAACTTAGAAAGTTGATAGAATGGGTCTTGCATTAGCATGGATTTTCTGGAGTACAACGTGTGAAGCTTAAATGTATGTCATTATTTTCTAACTACAGTCTTTAAAGATTTGACACTGACTTGCCAGAGAAACACAATCCCATGACAAATGGACCAACAATATGAGGCACAAATCTGGACATAATGTGAAAATCTGTACAGTTGAGAGGATTACAGCAGGAATGTGAAGTAATGTCATGTAGGGGGTGTGTCACACTATCTGTCACACACACCCTGCATTGTAAATGTGCTTTATGGCACTAAAACGAGAAAGAAAGTGTCCTTGGACACTTATTTAAAAATGTGAAGGTTAACAATTTAATTTTAAATTAATATTTTTTTCTTCATTTTCTTTAAAGTTTAAGCATAGCTGAGCATGTTTGCATGGGGCGGTGCTTTGCTCAACAGTTCATAAACTTATCAAGAAGCTATATAGAAAGTTATAGCTGTAATTTTCACAGTTGAGGTAGCTGAGTAGTTAGAATCATGGTGTCACGTGTAGTAGGTACATGGTTCAAATACCAAGACAGGACATTCAACTTTTACATGGGAAAGAAGTTTTATATTATTTTTTATTTTATTTAATGATGTAGTAATTAATATTTCTTAACCAGGGTAGTGTAGCTGGTCCAAAATCCCAGTGTCAGTGGAGATATGAGGTGAAAACCCCCATTTAAACACAAGTGTTTCATACAGTATAGTCACACCCCAAGGTAATGTAATGAAAGCACATAGGGGGTGGTCATGTAAATTATACAATGACTGGTCATTGATATTCCAAAATTTGTACACTGATCAGTCAGCCCAATCAGTGTGCCTGTTGTAAATCCTAGCATATACCAATTATAAACGTCCAGTCACCCCCACTTTTTTCCATTGCTATACACTGTCATTTTTTTTTTTTTTTAACAAAAATAAAAAAAAAAACTGTAATCCAGACTCTGGACATAGCAGAGAGACAGGACAGAGAAAATACTAAGAAAATCAGGTACATTATTCAAAACTAAAGACATGTATCTAATTTTCCTTGTATTTCCTCCATTCTTTCTCTCTCCTACCCCTAAACTGTCCGAAACTTTTTTTTGTATTAAAAAAAAAAAAAAAAAGTGGTGCAATGGAGACCTTCTTTTCTCTGTTGCTTTCTTTCCAAAGCATTGATGTAGTAGGTATGTGTGGGAATGCAAGTCCCATACACATGGGCAGTACATCAGAAAAAGCCCTGGATATTGGAAAAATTCCAAAGGACAGCACTGTGCTGTTATACAAAGACATTATTTAAGAAAAGTAAATATTTTTTTCTTAAATAATGTCATTGTGTAATAGCAATAACCGACTCTGTGGTTGTGGTGTATTAAGAATTACCCATGGTTGGCTTTATTTAATTACTCGGGCTTTGCTCTTGTGATAAAACCCCACCGACTGTGGGTAAATTTTAATGTACTACACCGACATCATTGGTTATTGCTTAAGTAAAATATATACATTTAATAATAATGTATCAGTAATGAGTAATTAATATTCAATTCTGAGTTCTTTTTTAAATGAAAACTTTTGTTTGCCCTTAGCTCACTTTTGCCAAGCTAAGTAATGCTTAAACAGGACCTGTCTGAGCAATATTTAGCAGTGCTTAGCTCTTCTTAGCTGGTTTGAGCATTGCTGAGTCCCATTCTAAGCAGTATTCAGGTCAGCTAGGTGGATTTCCACACTGCTAAGCACTGCTCAGCATTTGCCACCTTAAGCACTGCTCAACTCAGCTTAGTGGGTTTGCGCACTGCTCAGCTTTGCTCAGCATTTTTGAAAATGGTCCATGATGGCAAAGAGTGGGAATATGGCCTTATTTAAACCACACAGGCAGGAATACTGGCAGAACCTGTTAGAGTTTGATCACTGTAGGAAGTATGGCAGGTGCAGGAGAGGGACTGCACTTTTTTTCACAGAGCTGGGACATCCTTGAGTCCAGGGTTATGGCTGGACTCCTTTTGAAGAACCATGATGACAGACTGCTGCATGGCCAATACCAGGGTTCAGAATACAAGTCTGAGGCCTGGGGCCATCTGGCATGTGATCTCACCAGTGCCACTGGCATCTCCTGAACCGGTGAGCAGGTCGATCAGTATTATGATGACCTGAGATGGAGGAAGGGGGAACTCTTGGCCCAATGGATCCAAGATGCTCTGGCCCAGAATGGCCCAGAAGTTTGTAAGTATATCTATTGGTGATATATCAAATTATAATATGAATATCTGATAGACAGGTATGCATAATGGTGTGTTTTCTTCCCACAGCTGCAGAGGGGGCTCATAACATGAAGACCCATGCAGGATGACTAATACGAGACTGTAATAGGTGGAGACTGCAAATATATGGTGTACAAATGTGAATGGGTCAGGTATGCTCCTGCTATGGTCTGTACATATCACACCTAATCACATCCACTAAGAGTTAAATGTGTAAACCTGCATGCAAAGTATTAATACACAGTTCAATAACTATCACACATGGCACTGTGACACTCCACTCATATTGCAAGGTCAGAATGTGTGACCAAGTGAGTTATATGCAGAAATCAGTCAAGCAGCAAGCATCTGTGCCCCAGTAGCTCAGTGTGATGAAAAATACATATATCTCTTTTTAAATTTTGCACACTCGGACCACAGTTTGGATCCAGGAACTGGTACAAAGATGTGTTCATAGTGACACACAAGTAATCCTGAGTATTTGTAGAAACTGTCAGGTAGTGTTAACAGATATTTTCTCCACAGGGCTCACAGGTAAAGAAATGATTGTATTAGCTGAATGAAGGGTATACTAATAAACTGTGTACAAATGTTCCAGTGCCCAGGCCCATGCCTACAAATGACAGCAGGATAGCTATATACACTATGCATCTCTTCCCAATACATGTCTCTCAAGTGTCAAGTTGTCACAGCTACTGATCACTGTTGCCAATAACCTTGCAACAGATATAAATCCAGTAGAAGCACGCCATACTCACACATCAGTGCAGGGTACACCTTGTTAGTATATATGTGACCTTGACATGTACGAGTCCCCTCTACTCATGTACCTACAGTTGTCACGGCGTGCCCCATAGCATTCCAGGTCGACAGATTACCAGGTATGTACATGCTACTGTAGCTATAGGCTTCAGGTAGATGTAAAGTGAGGGCAGAACTGTAGAGTATTGAGCAGTACTGTTGTATAAAATATAAGCACTATACAGTTGGTAATGGACTGTTTTTTCTCCCGCCACCCCTTATCTGCTTCAGTAATTACTATTCATATACTACGGTTATGTTGTCCTCAAAACCTAATGCTGGGACATTTCTCCTATTATTGTTCATATATATAAAATGGTTCAATACTAACATACCTTGTTGAAATTCCATTGTTGATGGCCTATTGCTGTAAATGTTACTGGCATTCTGTGACAATAATGACTGTTATTCCATTTATCCATGTGTTCTGGTTGCCATGCAATTTCCCCAATTCTATTGTTCTGAGTTAATTGGAACACCCATGCATGCTGTTATAACTAATGTTGAAATGTTTTGTCCATAACTAACCAATACACCTTAAAAACCTTAATATCATAGCACATTTGGGTAGGCAGATCCCAGCTGATCCACCTGTCCCACCTCATCTGGCCATGGCACCAGGTCCCAGCATGTCTGGGACCCAACATCGAACTGCCTCCTCCACTAGACCTGCACCACCCTCTGGTGGAACCACATCAGGGGATGGGGCCCATCCCCCTGGGCTTGGGCATGGACAGAACCCTGTCACCCAACACCAATTCTGAAGTGTGGTGCACAGGGTCATCTAGAGGGACTTGGATTTATGCCTGCATCATATAGAGGGCAGACTGGTGCACCTTGAGGGGCAGGCCAGCCCCGTCTTTCAGCCCCCAGCACAGACACCTTTGGGACCATGAAGGGGCAGTGGTGACTATCCATGGGTGGGAACATCAGTCCCACTGTTTCCACCTGGGGGCAAGTGGTCCTCCAATTACCAAGCAGCCTTTCCATCCAAGGTGTTTACCCCCCTCATGTGTCATACACCTCCCCTGGCTGCTGTCTTGTCTGTCTGCAAAAGCAACCTCTCCTACCCAACTTATGTCCCCAAATGTACATACAACCCTTCCCCAACATCCCACTCTCACCTTAAAAGAAGGTGGGAGCATCTGTCCACAAAAAAAAAAAAAAAATCATGGCCCATACATAGCTCTCCATTTCACCCCCATGTACACTGCCATGAATCTATCATCCAATAAATTAATCAACAAACCTATGTCGCCCACACCCCTCCCTGTGGGATGTGAGGCTCCAAATTCCAAATTATCCACATCATTCACAGCTGTTGCTGCTCATGAAATGGAGAGGTATGGTCCTTTCATACACCTGTCCTGCACATCCCTAGCTGCCTTTCATAATGTATTTCCCTGTACTTGCCCCCATTTTACCACTTTCATTTCACCCCCTGTTTTCTTTTCTTTTTTTGAAATTAGTGAGGGTTTAAGCAGGAGTAAGCACTGTTAAGCAAATCTTAGGGAAGCTAAGAATCTCTTGGCACCACTTAGCATCATGCAAAACCATGTAAACCCACTTAAAACTACTTTAATCACTCTATCTCATTCAGCCACTACTCTGCCCAACAGCAAAATAACCAACCCTGCAAGATCTCAAACCCAGGACCCTGTGCACTAGAGTCACAGCAACATATCGCTACAGCAACTCTGCTGTGAGAATTGCAAATGATTTTGTAAATATATCATGCTTCACAGTCATTTAAAGTTAGGGAAAAAGTCATCACTACCTAGTTTTGAACCCAGGATTCTGTGCACTAGTGTCAGAGCAATACACCACTATGCAAAACCAGCTGCAGGAGTTAGCAATGCATTTGTGAACATATCATGCATTACAGTCATATAACATTAGGGAAAAAAAGACAAAGCTGCCATGTTTTGAACACAGAGGCTATTTTACCAGAGTCATAGTAACACAACACTATACCAAATCAGCTCTGGGTAATTACTGATGCATTTGTAAATATATCATGCACTACAGGGATGTAACTTTAGTGAAAAAATACATCAGTGACAAATTTTGAACTCACACACTCATCTGAACTACAGTCAGAGCAACATACCAGTAAGCCAACTGACCTGTGGAACACAACAACTGTTTTTACAAACATATCCTGATTGACAGTCACACACTAATCCTGTATATACTGGCCCAAATCACAGTGTACTTGGGCTTTTGATGCAGACACAGAACCAGTACACAGACAAATAAATGAAGCTGGATGTACGGGAGGCCAACAATATCTGGTAGAGCTGACAACTGCACAGACTGTTGCTGAATATCCACAGTTCATAGGTTCAAAGGTTCACAGGTTGGTACTAGGCTATCGGCCCTAGGGCCTATACAAGCCTAGCCATAACAATTTCCTGGCTATTTCTTCTCACGCTATTTACTTCCCTGGACCCCTGTCTAGCAAGGTGACTGACCCCGGGGTGAATTTCCTTACTCCCATCCAATCGTCAAGGTTCCTTTTGAAGACGGCCAGTAAGAGGCACTCTGCTTGACATGTATGGGCAGTCTATTCCAGAGTCTGGGGAGTCTCTGGGTCAGGAACCTATCCCTCCAGCATGTTTCATTTATTGTGATGACAAGGTTTAGATCCCTGGAGTGTGTGGCTCAGAGGGATTGGGATTTCTTTCAGTGTAGCATGTCCTACAGCTCTGGGTTTGACATGGCCTTGTATGTTAAGCAGAGATCGCCTCTGAGTAGACGATATGCGACAGAGTATAGCTGGAGTTTTTTAAGCTGGTCAGCATAGGGCATCTGCTTTAGGCCTGTGATTCTTTTAGTGAGGTATTTCTGCGGCCTTTCCAGTTGTTGCAGATGTCTTGAGAGGTGCATACCAAATGGGGCATTGTATTCTATAATGATTCTAATGAGGGATGAGTACAGTGGGACAATGACCTCCTTTTTTCTGGATGAAAAGCCGTTAGTGATGAGGCGTGCCACATAGAAGGATTTCCTGACTATTGTGGCTATTTGGTTATCAAAGGTGAGACCATTGTCCACCTGTGTCCCTAAGTCTCTTATCACACTTTCGGTGTTTAGTGTACTGCCACCTATGTGGTAATTCATTGGTATATGTTTTTTTCAGAAAGGGGATAACTATACATTTCTTAGCATTGAGCTGTGCCCCCTATTCATGGCAAGGTCCTCATAAAACCTACCCTGTGTGCACACATACTGGCAAGACAGTGCAGATTGGAGTTACAAAAGCATGACAGATAGCTCAATGTCACGTCATACTCATCAGAACACAAATGTCCATGCTAATTCTGTGTCACACACTGTATGCTTGCACATATGTCTTACAAATACACCTGCCATATGAATGTCTTGGTAGCTCCATCTGTTACAGTTCTAGCATCTGTCATATCTAGAAACCCACAGTCCTGGCCCACAGCCCAGTGTGTGGCATGACAACTACATGCATGTCAATACAACATAGGAATAATGGAACCCTGCAATGTCCAACAAAACTGGTTGCTCCTACTGTAGTCACTGCCACCCACAGTAGCATGTTAAAGCCCTTCAGGGTGGGACACATTTCACAATTATGAATATGTGTAGCAAATGTTGCTAAACACTCTCTGGATGGCACTATTATGTAACATATGCACCACAGGCACATGCCTCACCTGGACTGTTGTGGGTACCCTCAACCAGGCCATGCTGTGACACAACAGCTGACACTGCACCCTCACTGATAGTAACAGCTTGCCCTACCCCAATGTCTTCACAATCCCTATTCTAACTCCTGACCAGAATGCAGCAGCTGTGGCCTGCTACACATGCAGCAGTATGTTCATCTACCTGCTACAGACCTAACATTGCTCCTAAACACATAGAGAAGGGCATCCACACAACAGCCAAACATAAAGGGTTGGAGGGAATGTTAAGGTTTTAAGGGACATGTCTCAGTCTGCCCCTACAGACATACACAGCTGACAGACCAGCATCAGTTGCAGCAGCATACACAGTCAGATAGAAAAGGATCTATGACACTCACATCTTCCTGTCTCCTTACTCACTCCAACACACATTTATACAGTACACTGCTTCAAAATCTGAAAGTCTGTTAGCAATGGTGAGACATACATACCTCTCAACTGTACAGATTTCCACAGAATGTCCAGTTGTTGCCTCATAGTTTGGGCTTGTCCACATACCATTTGTGGTTTTCTGCCAAATTACTGGGATGATATGAGGAATTATGTCACTAAATGTTGATATTCATTTGAGTTTCAGACTTCAAATCCCTCAGAAAACGTATGCCAAAACAAACTCTGTTACTCTAGCAAATTTCTAAGTTTATAAGAGCAATATTTAAAATCTGTCCCTAGTTATGGCCCTTTGTCCCTCATTTTGTCATGCTTTGTCCAGATTTCTTGTGCTAAAAGGCTGAGAGGTATGCAGACATAGCATGCAAAACTGTGGACATAACACATCAGTCCAAACAGTGGACAGTATTTCCACCTACCCTCTGTGATGCTGTAGCTCCCACACCTTGATAATGTCCTCCTCACAGGCTAGGAAAAGAGGCAAGGCCCACATGAAGCCCTTAATTATAGCACTGTGTTGCCATGCCTTTGGCTAATGGAAAGGCAACACAGCTGTTATGAATGCAATTAGCAAGTGAGAGACACAGATTGGTGCACAGGCCATCACCTGTTCATGAGCATTACCTACAAAAGGCAAGCTGCTACCTATGCTAAGCAGGTCTGACACTTTCTTTATTAAGACAGACTGCGATTCATTAAAAGACTACTTGTGGATTTCATCTGACAAAGAGTACAGCACTATACCAGGTATGTCATACAATTAACCATGTAATGAAATGCAGTTGGGGGGATGCAGTCATGGGAAATAGTATTTTAAACAGTAGGTCTCAACAACTCTTCCTGGTTTGACATGTGGCTGTTAGTTTGCTGTTCAGCACCTAAAGCCATCCCTGATAGTTCTGTCTGCAGTGACATAGATCACAGCTCTGTCCCCTGAGTCACCCCAGCAGGGGTCAGCTCACATATGACTACTACTGGATTATCTGTTGTACAATACTGACTGTGACACTGCCAGCCCAGCTGAATGTGATGTTGTAAATAATCATGTCATTTGTGAATATTAATATGATACATATGCTTATCTTACAAATGTAAGAGACCTATATATGTTATGTGGATATTAAACAACTGGTGCAGAAGTGTGTATTGAACAGTAAGTTATGTACAAAGCTCATACCTCTCAATTGTCCAGAGTTTTTCAGACTGACCACGTTTGCCTTAAATATTTAGTCATGTACTCATACATTTGTGCTTTGTCTAGCAAGTCTTTAAAGACATTTGAATGTCAGATGTCATATCCTTCAGAAAATGTATGCAAATACAAAACATGGTAGTCCATCAACTAAGTGTGTAACATCAATATTTATAAAGTCTCGCTATTTTCTGCCCTTTGTCCCCTTTTATTCGTGCCTTTGTCCAGATGTCTCGCTGTAACAGGTTGAGAGATATGACTGAGCTTCAGGAATGCAACCACAGTGTACTGTACTGGCAATGAACAGAAATGCATATAAAGTATTACCTGTGAAAATGTATGTATTAATGGTAGAAGATGGAAGCCACAAACATGCAGACATAAGTTGCAAAACTTCAAATAAATAAACTGAACTTGTTTTACGGATATGTTATCTCAGTATCAGTGCAGCTAGCAGACATAAACATCTAGAGCTAGAGGTTTTTGTGTTGTCTTGAAACATAAATAATTAGTAGGTTGAAAATGTAAAAGTGTTTAACTGTGTTATGACTTCCAGTTCTACACAAACATCAGACAGATATGTACTTCTGGTGCAGAGATGTTAAAACGTATGTAAGTTGCTGTTAGCCTGGGAAGTGAAGGCAGGTGACACACACTGATGTAATCTGAGCTAACTCAGCATTAATGTTATTACTTTCAGACCTGTCTCAGAAAAAGACCTTAACATGTTGCATGTGTCTGTGTATCTGACAACATCCACTCATCTGCATTTGCCTTGCTAATAGTAAGGAACTAAGGAAATGTAAAATAGTTTACATATAGATGGGAATATAGTACATCTGTCTGATATTTGTGTGGTCTGCAGTGCTCTGAGTATCAGACATCTTTACATTTAATGTTGATTTGAAACCCTTTATTTAAGGTTTGATCACTTTTATTTTGTATCTTATTCTAGTATTACATTTGTTTTGTTTTAAGTTTTCTGTTCTGTTGGAGTTTTAAGAGTTCCCCCTCCCACTTGCCCAGTCCTTGTTGTGTTCTGTAATTTGGTGGATTTTTAGTTGCTCACCCCCACTATAAATCTCCTTTTGGACACTCCTCCCAGTTCCTTCCCATCAGCTTATTCTACTGAGTAGAGAGAGATCATTTGGAAAGCCCCCCCCCCCCCGGTTTCCCAAACTTAAATTATTGTATTTCATCCCTTCCCACTTAATGTAAAAAATAATTCTACTGTATTTGTGTTGCTTCCTACTTTATTAGTTTAATTTGCTTTTGTTGCCTGTTCATAAAAGTACTCAGTTGCACTTATTCTGCTGCATTTATTACTTCTCGTTAGTAGCCTGATTAAAATATAACTGTTATTCTAAGTCTTTTGGTTTAAGCACTTGGGCTTCAGGCCAGTTGTTTTACAGTGAAAAGGTTTGTGGTCTGCACTCTTGTGGCAGGAGAGGCAGCTTACATCCTTCTAATTTGGGCTTTGCTGGTTGAAGGCTTAGTGTCTGTTATTCTAAAAGTGTCTTAATTCTGGTTTAAGCACTTGGGCTTCGAGCCAGTTATTTTACATTAAGAAGGTTTGTGGTCTGCCCTCTTGTGAAAGGAGAGGGTAGATTCTGCCCTTCTGAGCTGGAAATAGCTAGTTAAAGGTGTATTGTACCTGCTTATTTGCACTGTTTCTTTCTGAAATTGGTGCATTTTGTTTGCTGTAGCATAGACTAGATCTAGAGTCAGACCTGTTGAATCTAGCTTTGTTTGTATAACTTGAGCACTAATCCAGGCCATCTTTTTTGGAGAGAGTTCCCCTGCACCCTAGTGGCAGGAGTGTGCAATTAGAACATGTCTGATTGAAGACAGCTGGAACAGGGCTCAGTTTTGAGCTTTTTTATTGGTTAATTGGTTGATTTGTTTAAATCAGTTTGCTCTTGTTTGATACTTTATATTTAAGTGTGTATTAGTTCTCCTGTGTTAAATTGAACTAAACAGAGTTGAAATATTTTTAGCATAGTCTAGTTACAGGTTTTGCTGTATTCATATCTGTTTGTATGATCACTGTGTTTCCTGCTATGCCATCTTGTGTTGGCCAGGACCTGCCTGCACTTACTCGGAGTAAGTGAACTGGTTGGAACCTGTCTGAGAAAGGGTGTTGAGCTAAGAGCTCAGGGACAAGGGTTGGTTGATCAGTTCCAGTGTCCCTATTTTACCTTTGTTTTTGTGGTATTTAGACCCAGGATCTGTGGGAGTTTGTGCTTGTTTGCCTGTTGTGCATGGCCGCTGAGCTGTTTTAACACTTTGTGAGGTATCTCAGTTGCATGATCTCCCTTACCAGCACTTCTGTGTGAGTGAGACCCTCACCAGCAGCTACCGTATTGATTTTATCCAGCCATACTCACACCTATAGGTACTATCCTCAGATAGTAACTATTCTACTATCCCTGACCTCTGCTCCACAGAATCTGATAACCATGGATGGACAATATAAGACAGTGTAGCAACTGCCTTATGTATGCAGACAACCCTCTACTACTACCACCTAAGAACAAAATATGAGAGAGATGCAATCACATTAAGAACCTAGGGTCCTTGCTGTCTCAGTCAAAAGTCAGTACATGATTGACAGACTATGATGCTTTGCCACAGATGGCCTTCATCTGTCTCCTTTGGGCTTTAGAGTTCTAGCAAAGGACCCTGCCTCTCCCATAATGCCTTTTTTTAGGAAAAATCATGAGCACAATATTACCAATATGAATAATTCATATAAATGAAATTAACGGACATGCTGCTAAATGCTAGGAGTTTTAGCATGAAACTGCACTCATTGCAAGCATTCCTTACCCAGGATGATACTGACATTTATGCAGTCACTGTAATGTGGTTCAAAGCTGTGGAGAGCACACAAACCATACCAAGTTAGTCACCCTACCATAATTTCAGACACCAAACGGAGGGCTACAAAGCCAAAGGAGGTGGAGTTTCAATATTTATCAAAGACATACACACCTCTAGGATGGTCAAGCAGTATGACAAACAGGAGGCACTGCAAGTGCAGTTAATTGTTGACAAAACACAAATTCAAATCATAGCTATCTACAGACACCCAACCATCACTCAGCACACCCACTCCACCTATCTGGACTTACTTCAATCCATCAATATTTAACCCTCTACCCTGATCCTAGGTGACATTAACTACCCAACCATAGAGTGCAGGACCTACTCTAGCCCAAACATGAATGGCCAGATATTCCATGACTTCATCAATGGCAATGGATTGGATCAGCTGATCAACACTCCTATGAGAGGTGACAATATCCTGTACCTGGTCCTAACCAACATGAGTAGCCACTGTAGCACTCTTACAGTGTCATCCTCCTTGGTAAGATCCGACCATAAGACAATCACTTTTGAAGTCACCATCACCCTGACACCCCCCCATCAGGGTAATACTAAAAAACATGTCCAAAGCTGACTACAATCTCCTCAGAGCATGTATAAGGAACTGCACAGCCACTGTTCCTTCAGTTGGAACTAGCACTAATGTCCAAGCCTATACCAGGAAAATATATGAGCATCTACATAGCCGTATAGACTCAGCAATACCTGACAGGACCAAATCATATTCCTTGAGGAAGGGTAAAGCTGGCTGGTGGACAGCAGCAATAAACAAAGTCTATAATAGAAGGAGGAAATTGCTGTCCAGGGCCAAGAAGGAGCAGGTGCCAAGTTTGAAGCAATCTCTCCTTTGTCTCAACAAGCAAATAAGGTCACTGATGAAATCCTCTAAGGCTAACTTAGATTCCAAATTGGCCACATCCACCAAGAACATTCACAAGGCCTTCTTCACATATGTCTGCAATCTCAAAGGCAACACCCAAATCCACTCTAAACTGGTGATCAATAACACCACATACACAAACGCCATAGATATAGCCAACCTGCAGGCAAAAAGGTTCAGTGAAAACTTCACTCCCCTGTCACCCCATCAGTACACCAGGACATCCCCAGCACCTGCCCTCCCATCACTATGGAGCAGGTCATTAATGCAAAAAATAAAGTCTCCATGGGACCTGATAACATCCCTGTCTATGCTACATGAACTTAGGCATCAGCTCTCAACTCCATTAGACACCCTGTTCAACCACAGCCTGAGCACCAGCTTCATCCCAGCTGCATGGAGGACAGCCACTGTCATCCCTCTTCACAAAGGTGGAGCATCCACTGACGCAGGCAATTATAGGCTCATCACCTAACTAGCCTGAGGCCATGGAATGCATTATCATGGATCTTATAAACAAGGACATTGGCAACCTCCAAATGCTGCACCCCAGTTTGGTTTTGTGAAAGGGAGATCACGCCTGTTAAACATGGTTGACTTCTTTGAAACAGTCACCAAAGGCATGGATAAGGGGAAGATGGTGCACAGTGTCTACCCAGACATAGCCAAAGCCTTTGACAGTATTCCACACTTGGGCATAATACATAAACCCTCCCAGCTAGGTATCAGCCCGTATGTTACCAGATGGGTAGCTAACTGGCTCACTTATAGAACCCACTCAGTCAAAGTAGAGGAACCCATCTCTAGTAGTAGACCCATAATGAGTGGTGTACCCCAAGGATTAGTCTTGGGGCCTTACTGTTTGGCATATACTTGCCTGAGATGCAGGCCACAACCAGTGGTCTGTGGCTGACCAGGTTTGCAGATGACTGCAAGCTTGGTGCTGTCTTAAATTCCCCTAGTGATGTGGACATCCTCCAAGAGGGCCTTACCCAAACTAATGATTGGTGCCAGAAGCATGGCCGCAAAATGAATGCCAAGAAATACATTATTATCCCCTTTGGGGAAATTTTCGTCCTCACTACTTATGACATTAATAACAATGTACTAAGCATGAAATCAGTCGTGAGGGACATGGGTACCCAGGTTGATAGCAACATGACTTTTGACCACCACATTGCCTCCATTGTACAGAAGGCTGTCTACATGGCCCACCTCATAAATCAAGGTATGTCATCCAGGAACAAGGAGATCATAACACCCCTGTACTCCTCCCTTATCAGACCCATTATTGGATAAAGTGCCCCCTTCGGCATGTACCTTGCCATGCACATGCAGCAGTTGGAGATATCACAGAGGTTCCTGTCCAGGAAATCCAGGGTCTCCAACACCTATCCTATACAGCTAGGCTAAAAGCTCTGTGTCTGGCATACAAGGCCATGTCTGACTCAGCCTTGATGGAGTTGCTACATATCAGTAAGGCAAACTAAACTCATGCAACCAGCACACAAGGCCTTAACCTGGTCTGTGGCATGAATAAAACTTGTTGGCAGGACATATTTGTGTCCCAAAGACTCAGCTGTCTGTGGAATAGACTCCCTCTCCATGTCATGTAGAGTACCTCTCTAGCCCTCTTTAAAAGGAACCTGGATGACTGGATGGGAAACAGAACATACACCACTGGGATCCCACCTGTGTCCCAGCTGGACAGGGGAAAACAGGTGCTGACTTTGAAGGAACACGAGCAAAAGTCTTTGCTAGGCCTATAAGGGTATGTATTTATATATATATATATATATATATATATATATATATATATATATATATATATATACACACACACACACACACACACACACACACATATATATATATATATATATATATATATATATATATATACATATACATACATATATATATATATATATATATATATATATATATATATACATATATATATATATATATATATATATATATATATATATATATATATATATATATATATATATATATATATATATATATATATGTGTGTGTGTGTGTGTGTATAAGGGTAGCCTACTATGAACCTATTACCGTAGATGTTTGCTGTATTTATTTCAGACTGTCCTGCAATGTTGTCTGAAATTATTCCCTGTGAGTCTGAACTCTGTAGTTACTGTATTGATTGAGTATTGTCTTGTTCCTTTATTAGTTATTATTAAATATAAGCCCAAAAACCAATGTAGAACACCAAACTGGTAACTGAAAATAGAGTCCACGAACTGCGAACCTAGTGTTGATTATAATTTTAATTCAAAAGTGAACTGATAGTGACACAAGTCAAAAAATCCAATAAAATCAAGCGCTTTCACCCAGGCTCTCCCAGGCTTTATCAAGACAAATTACTAAACATTTGAATGAGTCTTTTTATACAAAACCTTGCCAAAATAGCAATATGATCAATCATTCAATCAATTAATTAAAAACATTATTAACTCTTTCATTACAGGTTTTACCCTTCTTAAATAAATATTAAACATGTTTAATAAAAAACATTTAATAAAAAACGTTATTTAAAACAGACTTTGCCAACTGTGTTAGTATACTTATTCTTACTACAAGTTAATGTCAACCTGTAATATTAAATAAGGCATAAAATATTTGTACATATTATAATTTCTTGTTACTATTTTGGTACATCGACCCAGCAGACTCTACTATAGTTCAAACATTCAGAATTATTTGTTCTGAACTACCTCTACTTATGTATAAAAACTAAAAACTAAAAAACTAAAACCTTTAGAACTTTTATCAGACTTTAAATGGGCTAGAATTTGTAAAATGTGTAACTATTATAACTTCGCCCTTCTAAGTTTAAGTATACTACTTAAACTTATGGCATCATTAAGGCCAGGGGATCTTACGGCATCTAATTTTAACTGCCAAAGTAGTTCTTTATATTCTAGGGATGTTTCCCAATCCCCTCCTCTTGGGTTACACTTAACCTGCTCCAGTACTATGAACCTAAGGTCCATGTGTTTGCATACCAAGGAGTGCTTAAAAAATGTGTTTGATTCCTTTTGTTTACTAACTTCATAAAGATGCTCATAAATTCTTTTTGCCAGTGTCCTTTCGGTTTTGCCAACATAAAAACTAAGACAGTGCTGGCAAAACCCAAGGTATATCACCCCCTTTGTTTTACAATTGAAATGACCTGGTGATCTAATATACATCCTCCTTGGTTTCAGATAAAAACCTTTGTATTAATAATATAAGGACACTGCTTGCAAGTTTTACACTTAAATGTACCTAACACAGATTGTCCATTGTGCCCATTGACTGCCAAATTTGTCTCAAATAAATCTTTTAAATTCATATTCCTTCTCCTGATGAACTGTGGTTTACACCCAAGAACTCGTTTGAGTTCATCATTCATGGTCAAAATTGGCCAATACTTTTCTACAATGTTTTCTACCACTACACTTTCACTGCTATTTGTATGAACAAATGCACTACTCTGTTCTTTAATTTTGTTCTCCACTACCACTACGTCCTGTCTGCATTCCTCACCTAACAATGGGAAGTACTTGTCCATCCTTTTGTTCATAACGTCCAACACTACAGAGTTGAACAATTGTGTGGGATAGCCTCTTTCTGTGAATAATACTTTCAAAAAAGCAACCTCATCTCTAAAGATGTTTTCTTCACTGCTCATTCTGGAGGCTCTGATAAGTTGTCCCTTAATAATCCCTCTCTTTTGAAACAGTGGATGGCAGCTGTCAAAATGGAGTAACATGTTAGAGTAACTTTTCTTCCTATATATACTGGATTGGAAACACCCTTGCTCAGAGTTTTTATACAGATTAACATCTAAGTAGTGCAAATTCTCTCTACTGATGCTACTTGTAAATTTAAGAAACTCTGTACTGGAGTTAATATAACAAATAAATTGCTCCAGCTCCTCTAAATTTCCTTTCCATAAGATACAAATGTCATCCAGGTAACGTTGTAATGTACTAAGCATCTAGTCCAATCAGTGTTGAATATATATATTTTAACTCCCAATAAGCTAACACTATATTAGCATACGCCGAGGCACAGGGGGTGCCCATTGCAACCCCTCTTTTTTGTCGAAACAATTCACCATTAAAAAAGATGAAATTGTTAGTAAGAATTGTTTCCATAAATTCAACCAAAAGTCCTATAATGTTAGCATTCAAACCTGAATAACTTGCCAACATATCGTTAAACCATGTTAAACCTATGTCGTGTGGTATACTTGGAAACAATTCAATAACGTCAATTGTCACTAAATATTGTGTCTCAACAAAAAATTCTTTCTTGATACTCCTAAGAAACACCCAAGAGTCCTTACAGAGAGATTGAAGAGATGCCACAAAATTTTTCAATGTGATGTCCACAAATTTTCCTAATGGCTCTGTAATACCCTTAGCTCCAGCCACAATTGTTCTGAACTGCAAGGGATACAATCCTTTGTGGACTTTGGGAATACCAAAAATAATGGGAGTTAATGACTTCTGTACTAACAAATAGTTAAATAATTGTTCATTAATTGCACCTTGATATAAATGATCTTCTAACATGTATCTAATCTTGGCATATGCAACGTTACATTCATTAATTGACACACCACTGTATTGTTCAATATCATGCAGTGAAGAATAGAGAGAGGCTTCATAATCATGTTGATACATAAGAACTACCCCCCCTCCCTTGTCCGTTTTCATTACCCTGATGCCATCACTGTTTAGTTGTTTAATCAACTTAAAAGATTAATCTGATAAGTTATTAGAACTATCACTCCCATTGTTTACTTGAATACTCCTAATTTCAACTTCAACCATTTCTTCAAATGTTTTTAAGGCAGGATGCAGGGGTGGGTTCCATGTGCTTGCTCGATGGAACATGCCATTACACATTTCCTTCCCTTTGAGATTAATGCTCACATTCAATTGTCGTGTAAATAATTTTAAATCCAATATGGTTTTGGGAATATTAATGGATTTTGTTGGCACAAAATGTAACCCTTTAGTAAACAGTTCAAAATGCAAATCATTTAGGGCAATATCAGTGAAATTATAGACAGAAAAGTTGCCTTTCTTAACAATGTTACAAACTAACCCATCTATACTGTTCAATTAAAAATTGTCATTATTAGTACATTCTATCTCCTTGGTCTGCTCCACTTCTTGGCATATGAGGTGTGTTGTCTGTTCACCTGCCTCCCCTGGCCATACTGAAAACCCTGCTCCAACTGGTTGTGTTGTTGGTTGGCTTTTTGTGCCAACCTTTCACTCCTTATTGGGCCCTGGGCTACAAACTCATCATCCAAAATCTCTTCTTGCCCATTATTTTTATTAAAATCATTTGTTTGTTCTCGAGACCACTTATTTTTAAAATAAACACTATATGCTAGCCCCTTGTTGTAGTCATGTAAGTCACGCTCGAGCTTTTTAATTTTTCTATTCATAATTCTCACACAATGATTGTCAACTTCTTTGAATGTGTTCTCGTAATCTTTTTTAATACCATTAAAACATATATCACTGACAATACAATTGTTCAGAGCATTTGCTTCTTCTAGCAATGTAGCAGCTTTGCCCTCGTAATCTTTAACCATTAGCTCAAGCATGTCCAAACCTGTTTTATTGAACAACGCTGAGAGTTCTTTAAATAATTTGGAACCTGAAACAGCGTTGTTCGGAAATTTGTTTATACGCAACCCTTTCGGGACTCTTTTTACACGTATGCATACAGTTTATTGTTAAAATCTTTGAGCATTTGTTCTATATTGTCATTGTCACAGTTAGAAACTTGCACAGTACCTTGTTTAAGGAAAAATTATTAGCCGTCCATTTGTTAAAATTGAAATCTTTGCCAGCTTCCGAAATAGTGTTGCCACAAGCCCCTTGCTTCTTGTTCATGTATTGTAAACCATTAGCATTTGTGAAATGCACTCCTTCAGGACTTCCTGACAACGGAGTAATGGTTCTTGGGCCGGCGATGTCATTCTCTTTCCGGAATTGTTCCTGGTTGGCTGGTACTCCTTGATCCCCTCCAAGTGTATCGTTCGTTAAAAGACCAGTAAGCTGAGAAAGCAGGCACATAACCTGCTTGAACTCCCTTCTCGTAACTGGAGCATCATCTGCTGGTTGCTCGCTGTCCAATAAAATAGCAGGTGTGTCGCCAAATTCAACACTGTCAGCTCGTTCAGCCATGGACTTCCCAAAACAAAAACAAGCCAAAAAACCAATGTAGAACACCAAACTGGTAACTGAAAATAGAGCCTACGAACTGCGAACCTAGTGTTGATTATAATTTTAATTCAAAAGTGAACTGATAGTGACACAAGTCAAAAAATTCAATAAAATCAAGCGCTTTCACCCAGGCTCTCCCAGGCTTTATCAAGACAAATTACTAAACATTTGAATGAGTCTTTTTATACAAAACCTTGCCAAAATAACAATATGATCAATCATTCAATCAATTAATTAAAAACATTATTTTTTGAAGGTGAAAGCGCTTGATTTTATTGGATTTTTTGACTTGTATTATTAAATATAGGTAAACCTTGTAATTCTGTCCAGTCTGTATGGAACTAAGTAAGCTCTTAGAGTACTTTAATATGTATTCGGTGCCACTGTATAGCCCACTCCAATAGGCTCGGTCTTGGTCACACTTACCATTTGGCTAATAGGCACATCACACAGTAGGATTCCTCACCCTTTGGTAAGGGCCTTACAGTAGCTGATAAAGAGCTGGATTTTGGCAGTTGTAACTACCTTTAAGTGTGGCAAAAGGGGCCATAGCTGGTAAACCTGTGCCAGCCTCTCCCAGGAATGTGTGTGTGATTCATAAATCTTATCTCAAAGTATGTGTGTCAGTTAGTTGGGCAGGGACACAAACCACTGGTCAAGCAGAAAGGGGGATGGATCTTTTGGCTTAGGCACTCTACTGAGAAGTTAACCATATAACTGTGCTAGTTGGGAGTCTTACTGGGTATCTGGAGGAAGAGGGACAAACCAGCACCAGACTGACTGTGATCTCTGTGTGATCTGAAGGGTAATTGTACTTTACTATGTGTGTACTTGTCATCCTCCCATTGTATATGTCCCTCACTGAAGGTAGTGGTGAGGATTGAGGCTCCCTGATTACTGGGAAAGTGCAGGGGCATCACACTGACAGTATGTACTGGTGAATACGGCTGGAATATCACATCATGTACCATCCTTGAGCACCTTTCAGTCTGCCAATGTCATACAGGATTATTTCATATATTGTCCAGGTCACCCTGACCATTCCTGACATACTCTGGCTATGTCAGTGTGTACTCCACACCTGTATCTGATTGCCTGACATCTACGGCTAGCATACCTGGTGAGCTCCTGCTGCAGGACAGCAGGTTATAGGTACTAGTAGTGGGGGGATGCTGGCTCTGGCTCCGCAGCAGTGCATACATACTGAGCATCCAAAGTAAGGGAATGGATACAGTACCAGAAAGTCATGTACCATTACCATGTCCCCAGTGGTCTGGCATGTCACAGACACATTCCCCCAAACTCTGTGGATAACCATCATGTATTGTCAAACTGGTGTGCAGGAATGCACATTTGTCTGACAGGGGTGTCTACATCTATCAGGTACATGTACCTATTCTGCAAACATCTGTGTACTGCAGATGTAAAACACCTATGAGGCAGTCACTCTATACCACATATGCACCACTCTCTGTTATTGTGTACCTCAGATATTCCTGGAATGTCCACATGCACCTGTAGTAGCACTCACCTATTTGTCGGATGTAGGCTGGATGACATGGTACTGTAACTTTGCCCATAGGGGACACCCAGCAGTCAATGACAGTGATGTGTGTAGACACATAACAACACAGTCTGTCACAGTGGTCAGGCAATTTCTGGTAGTCTTGGTACCATCCCAGGTTACTAGCCTATGGGCCTTGAGCAGCCATATGGCTAGGCCACAAGTTATCCCATGTGTATGCAAGGCAGCAGCTGATGTCCCCATCAAACAGGGACACAGGTGGTATCTCAAAGGTGTATGTGCTGTTAACCATCCATTTGACAAGATTATGCCTGCAGAGGTTTAGGTAGCTACCCTGCCTGATGTGGCAAGGTGCAAATTCCGCTGCAAGGTGATTGTGTGTGACACACATGTGAGCTGCCAACAAGGCAGTCCAGGTCACTCACCAGGTTGAGTGTGTGTGTGTGTGTGTGTGTGTGTGTGTGTGTGTGTGTGTGTGTGTGTGTGTGTGTGTGTGCGTGTGTGTGTGTGTTAACATAGTGGAGCATGACTTGCACTCGTACAGCAGTCCCAGCAATGTGGAGTCCGTGATTGCCTTGCATGCCACAGTGAGGGCACTCCTGAAGAGTATGTATGACACCGGGTAGAAGGTTGGCCTTATAGTGTATAGGTGTATGGTAGATGTTTGATGGCCTGGTATTTCCTGCTGGGGAAAGTCTGTGATGTCCCCAGCTGCTGTATGCGCTGTGTGATGTGAATGATGAATGGATGATTATGCACATTAATGGTCCTCATTGGGGGAAACATGAAACATTAAGATCAGAGGGCAATGCATGCTGTAATGCCAGTATGTTGACAATACCCACACACATACTGTACTGATAGATGGCAGGGGTATGATGTGGGTATTAGCAGTGGATACTGCTAGCAAAAGTGGATGTGCAGGGTCTGTACGTAATGGTTGCCAATGTATGCAGTTCTGTGATGTGTTCCCCTGTTCATGTCTTTCAGGTGGGATATACCACAGATGGAACCTGCCGTTCTCAGATGCTGAGACTGCAGCAATCATCTATGCCCTCAGACTCCATCACAGGGTACTGTTGGGAAGGGTCCAGCAAAACCTGTAGGAATGCACTGCCCTGGGGGCAGAACTGGTAGTGACAGTCATCAATGTGAGACACCAGGACAGGACCTACAAACAGGTCCAACACTGTGACACAGACCTGGAACACAATGCATGGCAAAGGGCTGCAGCTGTGGCCAGGGACCTTGCTGGCACAGGTGGAGGGACTGCTACTCAAGCACCACTCACAGCCACTGAGGAGTTCCTCGCAAACCGTGGCTCAGCCACTGCCTCCCAGGAAACTATCACTACATATGTCATGGAGGTCTGTGGTACAGAGTCAACAGTCAAGGACCGTGCATGTAAGGCCCCAGTGGGCATCACATCAATACTGTAGCATTCATAGTGGCAGCCTTTGCATACCTAGATGAAGATGTCAAGTCAAACTGCATTTGCGGGTGGGGTTTTGTAATGCACACAAGTACACACCTACTGTGAATGTTAGCAATTTGGGTAATATCACAGCTTGCACTGTACATGTTCATTATTGCACATATTATCCTGTATCAATGCTACATGTGTGTGTGCTGACAATACCTCTCCCCCACAGCTACAAAGGTCCCTCTGGTGTGGCTGGGGAACAGCAACCTGAAGCCAGTGAGTGTGGAACTGCCTTATTGTGGCTCAGCAATACCCTAGGCATGTTGAGGGTAGCCAGTTTTCCATGCATACAACTGTTATGCTTAGCCATATTGCAATATGTGCATGTTCACATATGGTGGGGTTAACTGCAGTGCATCACATTGGTCATCATGGCAGCCTATTTACAGGAGCTGTAACATATTGGCACATACTGTTGTATAGCTTTTGCCACTGTGCTATACAGGGGTACATTAGTATTGTGTACATGGGTGCACTGTGTGTTAGTTGAAGGTCCATTGCATACTGCCATTCCTCACATATCTCACAGGTGTAGATTAGTAGCAACATTAACTGAACGTAGCTGCGCTGCATGTTATTGAGGGCCTGTCCGGAATGTATCTGTTGTGGTCTGAATGTGTATCATGCATGTCATCATTCAGAAAGTGTGGCCTGTATAATATCTTTATGCCACCTCATGTGTGTGTGTGTGTGTGTGTATGTGTGTGTGTGTGTGTGTGTGTGTGTGTGTGTGTGTGTGTGTGTGTGTGTGTGTGTGTTTGGATCAGCAAACATTATAGTGCAGGTAGTAATTCACATATATTATCTTCCCCTCACAGGTGATCATGGTGGTTGGGGTCTCTCCCCCTCACAACCTGATGTCAGTGTCTTATCAGACTCTGAAGATGATGGTGGTCATAGTGTTGGGGGTTGAATATGTACCATTGATTGACATCCCACTTCCACCAAAAATGTCCCCACACATGGGCAGTATGCCCACACATACCCAGTCCCAACAGCCACAGATATTAGACAGTTGGAGGGTGGTGGCATGGAACAGGCTAGTGTGGCAACTATGGCATATGTGAGTGTAGACATGAGGTCCCACACAGGGGTGCTCGAAGGAGGACTGCTGCCCATCCAGCCCCTGTCAGAGGGGTCACAGCAGGTGTCACCCAATGCATGTTTCTGTCCATCATGGAGGCACACTAGACAGATGCTCAGGGTCATGGATACAATACTATCTGCCATGCACGACAACCTCCGTGGCATTGGTGATGCCGTACATCATTTTACTGATGTCATGGATAGATGGTGGGGTGAGACATTGTCAGAGCTCAACTGTGCAATGTCCGTGCTTGAACATGTGGTGGGAGTAGAGCGTCAGGCACAAGGATGTAGGTCAGCAACAACATCAGCTGAGAGCCCACAGGGGGCCCTGCACATTCACACTCCTGTAGTGGAAGTACCACCAGCACTACCGAAGGGTGGGTGCTGTCCTCACCACACTGTAGTAGGCCATGGGGACATGGTCCTGGCCATTCTCACGAGGGACATGAATCCACCAGGCAGCAGTCACCATCAAGAAGTAGAACTGCATCTGCCTTTTGGCCTGATGGTGCCATGACACTCCTGGCAGAACCAATTCCTGTGTCTGTGGCCGGAGATGGTGAACTGTCTAACCTGCCATGTATCGTCCATGGCTGTCCAACCTACCCATGTGTAGGGCTAGCACATGGCTTGGCTGTGTGTATACATGCACTCACACATCACTATCACATGCAGGTCACCACCAGACACACACAGCTCCTCTCCATGGCCCAGCTGAACACCACCCCTGTCCATACACACACACACACACACACACACACACACACACACACACACACACACACATAATGTCAACAGTATGGCCCAGCCTAAGCCTTTGGCAACCCCACACCACATCCTGTGCATGTAATAATACCTGTGCCACATCCCTGTTATCTACGCCATCAAAGCAGGGACATTCGAATATGTTTCTGATGCACAGGGTGAATATATGCCAGTGTGTAGTGTAGTAATTTTATGCTGTGCAAGGTGCTGTCTGCTGGCAATTGTAATGGGTACACATTGAAGTGTATGTACCTTTCTGCCATGAGGCATTATTACTGTTAGCACTGCTGACTGATGGTTGTCTCACATACCTTATTCTATTTCTGTTCCAGGTGTCTGTGTGTATACAGCCTGGGGAGCTGCTGACATTACTGAAGTCAAGTATTGCAAAGTGGAAAGACAGTGACCTTTTCATCACTAAGGCA
>NC_056732.1:648287516-648325016 GCF_019279795.1 Protopterus annectens
CAGTAACAAATATTGCCTTCTGGACAGTGTGTAGAACTCCTACCATAGGTGTAGTTGACATGCAAAATAGCTGAAATGGTCAGTCTGGAACCACAAACCCTGTACTTAGACCACTAAACCACAACAGCCAACAGCAAGTGTTGTCTAAGTCCTGACAGTATTAACCATGCACAAACATAGCACATTGACCCCTGCATATTGTGGGCATGGAACAAGTTTGCAAGTTGATTTGGACAGCCATGGGAATGTGTGGTCTGCTGCTATTACCCTACAAACATAAATGTTACTGCATTTCTATGGGAACATGGGTGTGTTGGAAGGAGGTCGGCACTGTACAAATTACCACAGACTGTCCAGATGTTTGCTTCATATTTCAGATCCATTTAGCACTTGTAATGTGGTTGAGTTGGAAAATACTGGCATATCATTACAGATCAAAATTAGAGAGAAATGACAGACATTTAAGTTTCAGACTTCTTACCCTTTAGAGACATAATGCAACAGCAAGACCTGTTGTAATATCACTGCCCAAGTTTGTCAGAGAAATATTTCATAACTGTCCCTATTTGCAGGCCTTTGCCACACATTTCTTTATGGCTTTGTACAGATAACTTATTGTGAGAGGCTGAGAGGTGTGTATGGGACTTCAGCATTGGCATCCATGCATGTGTCCTATGACCCTGCAGTGTCTTAGTCCCCCACATATACTGCAGTGAGCTTTGGCACCTTGGGGACTACTGCATATCCTGGGGCAGCCAGTATTTGGCAGACATTTCCTGTTGTCCCACATAGCTATCAGTTGTCTGCTGTTATGCTGGTAGCCCACCCCATTCCCTTGCATACATGCAGCAATACCAGGGATATGCTACACAGTCTACCACTCCATTCATTTGTTGTTAAGAAGAGTGACTTAACTTGTGTCTGCAGCAGTTGGGAGGACAGTGCTTCAGGGCTGACTCTGTCAGATGCATGCAGTACACAGCCTATACATGGTAAGGTTCAGGTAGTGTGATATGTGTGGCATCTCTTTTACTTTATGTGCCAGTTGGAGTGAGGTTCAGTCCATGGGCCTCTAGGGTGTCAGTGTATGTGCTATGTATTGCCTCTTTACTAAGGCCAGAGTGTACTGGGCATGCCTACATCTGCCTACAGAGACAGGCTGATGGGGTTCATCTTCCAAGTCCCCCTGTGCCTGTGGTGACCTTGGCAATGGTGAGGAGCTGTGTCCCCCTTCCCTGTGATGTTCCTGCCGCAGCTGTTTTTGCAGGATCATATTGTGTAGCATGGCAGATACTATGAACATGCATGCAGATGTGGCTGGAGAGTACTGCAGGGCTCCACCAAATATATCAAAGCAGCAGAACCGTGAATTGAGCATCCCAAACACATGCTCTACGATGTTCTTAGTTTGTGTGTGTGCCTCATTATGGCATTCTTCAGTGGGTGTGTGTGTATTTCTGATGGGTGTCATCGTCCACAATTCCAGTGCTTAACCAGCATCCCTCACTAGATGGCCATATGGGATGTCACCCCTGGCAAATGCCTGGTACAGCTGTGAGGCATGCCAGCCGTGGGAGTTGTGATAACTGCCAGGACTTCCAGCACACACATTAATGATAATGCCCAGGGCATTGCACACAACCTGGCAGTTGATGGAGTGATAGCCCTTGCAGTTGACATAGACACTAACCTCTTCACTGGGTGATGTTTTGATGTGCACATGAGTGCAGTCTATGCCACCCAGTACCTCTGGGTAGTGTGCTACATGGTGGAAGAGAAATGCATATTGATGGTGCTCTCCTCAGGGGTGTTGGGGAAATTAATGCGCTCATTGGCATGTGTTTGCATGTCATCCAGAAACTGGTGGATTACCCTGGATGCGCATGCCTGTGAGATCCCCATGATGTCCCCAGTAGGTCTTTGGAAAGTACCTGTAGCTAGTATTCTTAAGACTACACATACCTTTGTTTCCATTGGGATGGGTTTCCCTCTGTTGGCCCTGGGTCTAAGGTGAGGCCAGCATAGCTCGGTGAGCTGCTCTAGTATGTCCCTGTCCTCTCTCCAGCTCATGTAGTCCCTGAAAGGTTACCCTGGGTCTGAACACTCTCCTCCTTCTCAGTCTGGGCCAGTTGTCAGCATCATCCTCATCACCACCCTCAGTCTGTAGCATGTAGAGATGTAGCAAAGCAGCAACAGTTTTTATCATTTTATCATTTAAAATTCCCAAGTGTGTACTCCAAAATGCAGAGTATGTGAGGAAATCAGATTGAAGGGTGTCTGCATAGTTTATACTGGTGTGCTGCTGACACAGCCTGTGTGATTGGTTGACTATGATGCATTCCACCTGCCATCTACATAATTGAGAGGTTTGAATGGGCCACTGTGAGTGGCAGAGGGCTTATTAGTCATTTATAATCAATTGCATGTTGTCTGCTATTTCCTTTTTCCCCCAATTTTCTCCCATTTTAACCCATGGAGCTAGTGTAAACACTGCTGAGCAGAAAGGGCCCTCCCATGTACATGAGCATGCTCAGCATTTTCTCACCAGCTAAGCACAGCTAAGCAGCCTTAGACATACCCCCTGCTTAGCTGTGCTTAGCTGAGTGCAAACAGAAGCCATGGAGCTCCAATATGCTTACACAAAGCACGACACACACCCTTTTCATGTCAGATGCCTCTTCTGCCTGCACCACCACATTGTAGCCCCTACACTGTTAGGTACCTGCAGACACGGCGGCCCATTTTGCTATTCAGTAATCTTAGATCATTTGCATACACCTAATTCCGCGTACCCTAGTTACAGCACGACACGAGAGCCCATGTCCTTAGCAACCACTATAACCTGTCATTGTATGAGTCTGCATGCTGGCCAGTATAATGGGAACATTCATTTTACCTTTACTGCTCCCCTTTTAATAATTTTGTTTTATTCTTTGCAAGATCGCATGTTTGGTAGAAGCTGTGTTCCACTTAAACATGGCATATGTGCCAAAAAAAAACTTTTGATTTCCTACATTTTGCATCAGTTAAACATGCCAGTGGTCATAGTTTTGGCCATTAGCATGCCTAATGCACCTAATGCATGCTTAACTTTTAGTTGTCACAGCCCCATTTTTTTACACTCCTGTACACGGTTACTGTCTGCATACATTTGTAATGCAGACATGGCTGCTGCGTGGATGCCTGTCTGCTTCCTGGATCTTTACATCACCTCATTTGGATGTTTTTCACCAGCAAATGAGGTGATTTATATTCTGCAATTGCATCTGTGGCAGCATAGTGCTGGGAGGCTCATGCATGCCTAAAAAATAAATGGATCTGCAAGTACGGCAGGTGCAAAAGATCAAACTAATGATAACTCCAACCAAAAAAAAAAATGGCCAGCACGAAATCAATGGAACAAATCTTCTTTATTAATTTGACAACACCATCAGGGTAATGTGGAAACCACAATACCCATAAAAAATCAGACTGGTTTCGGCATAACCTGCCTTCCTCAGTGATAACAAGTAACTGAATAATGCAGCCATAATATATACATGAAGGCACAAACACAAAAGCATCCTATTGGTTACTTATATGTGTTCATTTAAACCTGGGGTAAACAAACCCCCTAATTTAATTATCCAGTTTCTTTCTTTTTGATTTAATAAAGAATGCCAACCCACCTTATTAGTTCAATCACCTTCAATATGATCAATTATAACAAATTTAAACTGTGCTGAATTATGTTTAATGGTATGGTTGTATAGCGCACTGGAGACCCTTTTGTTCCTGATATCACTCAAGTGTTTTGATATCCGAATATGTACAGACCTAGAAGTATGGCAGACATAAAAGGCAGAACATGAACAAGTTGCCAAATATACAAGTTAGTCAGTACTGCAGTTCCAAAAAAAAATAATATCATAGACCTTTGCCATATTCCTGCTGGTAAATTGTTTGGACTTGAGCAAATATCTGTAAAAGGAACAGTGCCCACATGTTACACAGCCAATCAGTTTGTCCCCAATCAAAGTTAACTGTTTATTGAAAGGTTCTGATCCTGCCCTATGTTTATAATGATTAAAGTGGGAACCCAATATTGGTCCCTGATGAAAGGAAAATAAACAGTTGGATGTAAGAATTTCAGACAATTCATTATCAGCCCTCAAGATACCCCAGTGATGATCAATGATGTCTCTGAGTACATTAATATTATGCCCAAAAGCCGTATCAAATCTAATGTGTGAGGGCTCATTCAAATTCTTGTTCCTATATTCTAATAGTTTAGATCTCTCTTGTTTAGATGCCCAGTTACTGGCAGTCATAAAGTTATCATGTTGGTATCCCCTATTCTTAACCGTATGGATCAAATCCTGTTTATAATGTTCATAGGAGTTTTCTGAGGAGCAAATGCATCTGATTCTTAAAAATTGAGACTTAGGAATAGTCCTGCTGATGTGTCTGGGATGGAAACTGGTGGCATGCAGCAAAGTATTGTATTCAGGATATACAATATCTCAATGACAACAAGTGGGGCATAGGATTTACAGTTAATTTTGATATCCAGTGTATAAACTTCCTGGATGTTACTATTACTAGGAAGTCTGATCATACACCTAGTACTCAGGTTTTTCGTAAACATCCTTGCCACATTAATAAAGAAGATTTGTTCCATTCATTTGGTACTGGCCATTTTTTTCGTCCATGCCCCCCAGCCTTGTTTCCTGGATTGCTCCGCCTCCAAACTCTATATTTGGGCCATGGCACTATGCTTACACAGAGATTAGCTCTGTGTATGGGTTAATGAATTGCCCCCTTTGTCTATTTTTATTTTCTTTCTCTCCCTATTCTTTCCATTTTGCACAGGTCCATCCAATCCTTAGGAGCAGCCCAGCTGTTTCCTCTCAGCCCAGGGAACATTCCCCTATTGCTCATTTAGGGATATCCTCACAGGGTCGGGGTGGTAACACTAGTCCTATAGGCAGCCTAGCAATCCTCACAGACTATATACTTTGGGATGTGGGTGAGGATATCGTAGAGCAGGTAGTGGAGAGATGCCCTCAACCAGTCCAGGTTGTTCTTCAGCAGGCTGAAGACTTGCTGCCTTACTCAGTGTTAACCAACTCACCCTCACAGCTCTGTGGCCCCTCAACAACAGGGTCCCTTTTTGCAATATCATTAGGCAGTCAAAATGTTTGATCTCTTCTGGACTGGGGGTCCTGCTGATCTCAATTTCACTTTATACCCTCCTTTCCAAATCTTTCCTCCTACACCATCTTACCTACTTCCCACTCAATCTACCATCTTATATAAAAGAAAATAAAAAAAAAGAGTTGATTCCCCCATCAAAACATGGCACCCCTCCTCTCCCATCTCCTCCAGCTCTATGCTGTTGCTAGATTCCTTCTGTATTACTCTCTTTATTTCTTTACATTTTCAACTTTTCCTATCTCCCCCTTTCCTTTCTTTAAATAAAACAACAGGGTGTCCATGTAAGGATACCACTAGATAAAACATTTAAAACCCCTTTATAATTTTAAAAGTGAAATAAAAGCTACACTCTCTGCCATTTGCCTTAATGACAAGCGTGATTGCACATGCTAGAGTTCATCTGCAATCTCCAAGAATTTAAAAAATCATATGAAGACTAATGTTTTAACTTAGTACTTAACACACACTAAAGGATTAACTTCAGCTTCTTTACACTTTTGCCATAAAAAATGTGTTCAGGTTTACTTAGCATGAATAACCTATGCTTAGTGTATTTGCATATAGGCACATCAGTGCTCTTTACAGATAACCGCTACACACGTGAGAGCCTTGGGACTGTAAACACCACCACTGATTAAATTATAAAATAATGCTTTGTTATCCAGGTTACAAAAATTGTTATGCTGTTTTGTTGATGAAAGCAATAAATAAATTTAAAAAATATATAGATAAAAATCAAAGCATGTGGCAACAGTATAAAAGAAAGCAACTTCATCTCATAGACAATTGTAGAAACTAATGTAAACAAAGGACAGAGCACATGAAAGAAATTAATAAACTGAATAAAAAATGAAATACCTTCCAAATAAATGTTACAAATTTACACTGAGATTACATCATTAACCGCTCTGTATTGTCCCTCTCTCCATCTCTCTGCCTTTCTTTCTCTCACTCTATCACACACATACAATCTCTCACACACACACACACACACACACACACACACACACACACACACACACACACACTCACACACACACACACACACACACACACACACACACACACACAGTTACTGATATCTCGATAATTATACAACATGAATAAAGAAAATAATAAACCAAAGAAGCTAAAAATATTAAAAGATATCATGCACTATATCATATGTATTGCACCAATGGTCATTCAAGAGTTAATATTCTTGAGTTGTATATTTAATAAATATGACCCTTCAAACTTCGTTCCAAGGTAGTATTCATCTGGTACACATATCTTAAAGAATAACCTCTAAAGAATACATTACTAACTATATGATGCACTGGTTGTACTAATTTGTAGTGACAACGAATACTAAATATAATCTTGGAATATACTGTTTCATCTGTTCTTTACATTGGTTTAAACAAAATTTGGTTTAAAGAAAATTTGCTTATTTATCATACTGTCAGAATGCAGAAAACAATGTTGTATAGATAGCATAACATTGCATACACACTACACACACAAACTCATAAATGATTAACAAATTATATTTACTACTAGTTTTTCATTTACAGTTGTATGAAGAGCCACAATAACTGTGCTACTTATGGGCATATATTTCAACATGAAGACACTATATTCACTTCCAACTGTTTTTATTTTTCTTAGGAGGGGGGAGCCTTAAGACAGTGATAGATGTCAACCAGAATTAATGACTCAGGATCATCAGAGAGGGCCTACAGAGATGACTTCATGGTCTCATCCTATGCTCCATAGCAGGAAATAACCATGCAGAAATGAAGAAAAATACACAACAGTTACAAGACCTCATCAATAAAGTAGGGCAAATTCAATTGGTCTTGATAATGAGTATCATTCTAGGGACATCCTATATATGACAGCATGGGAAGACATGGTTAACACACCATATTGCTTTTTTCCTGAGGATGGTCTGCACTTGCCCTCACTGAGATTTTGAATTCTGGCTAAAACTTTTTTCTCCCCCATAGAGCCTTTTTTAGACATTGACAATTTGACAAATCTACTGACATAGTAAAATCAATCAAGGGAACCTAAAGGTGTTACTGCTCAATGCCAGGAGCCTAAACAAAAAAACTCCACTAATTCCAAGCTCATATCATTTTAGAGTATATAGTCATCTGTGCAGTTACTGATACTTGGTTTAAAGATACAGAGAGTACCACACCACTGCAAGGTTTCAGTACCTTCAACACATTCAGACCAGTAGCTGCACACTCATGAACTAAAGTTGGAGGTGTCTTGATCTACATCAATAACAAGCACACCTCTAGATTGGTTAAACAGGATGGCATGCTGGACTTTCTCCATGTGCAGACCAGCACAGGCAAAACCCCATACCGCATCTAGGAAGCTATAGTTCACTCTCTATGTCCCATGAAACCCATAGCTTATACTTAAATCTAATAGCAATACCCAACATCCAACCAAACACCTTACTCATGGATGATTTTAATTACACCTGTATTAGTCTAGAAATTCTATATGGCCTCCAATTTGCAGGCACAAATATTTCTGGACATTGTGAACAGAAACACCCTTGAACAGTTGGTGCATATGCCCACTAGAGTTATCAACATACCGGACCTGGTACTCACAAATATAGGAGAATGCCATGTCCTACATGGTAAGGTCTGATCACAAAGCTGTTTCCTTCTAAATAAAAAAAAAATAGGTAACCCCAATAAACCCTGCAACCTTTAGAAACTAAAGCAAACTACCTTTATTAAGCAATAGCTTGTCAAAATGCAGTGCTCTTCCAAACCCAGGAAACACAACATCCAATGGAGAATTGTTCACATAAACTCTGTACACCAATGTATATAGAGGCTACTGAACCTACCAGACGTAAGCCCAAAAAAAGTCTAAAAACAAATCACCTTGGAGGAATCCTAAATTAAAGAATCTATATAACAAAAGGAAAAAAGTCATAGCTAACTAATACTGTGATTTAGCTGGTTCATAGCTAAAACTAGGAATTGTAATTCCGAAAAAAAATAGAAGTCTGTAATCAAAATAAACAGAAAATTAAGAGGGCTTGTTGAGACCAAGAAGTAAATTTTAGTCAAGATATGCTCCAAGACCAAAGGCAACCATAAGGCTTTCTTCAACTATGTCAAAATGCTCAAAGGCAACTCAGAACAGTATGTTGAATTGATGGTTAATGGTGCAACATTCACTGAGTTGAGTGATGTAACAAAACAGCTGGCTGAAAAATTCAGCTCCAACTGTACCTCCCTCTCATCCCCAGCCACTCTGCAAGACGTGCCTTCAAACATAATCCCATGAGCTATAAATAAGGAACAGGTCCTGGCTGCTTTCCCTATGACTGAAGACACCATCCTAATGGGCCCCAATTATGTGTCATAATGTCTCCTGATTAGCCTAAAATATGACCTATCTGGGCCATTGGAATCAGTATGCAGATATAGTCTCAAAACAGGTTTCATGCCACAGGAATGGAGGACTGCAACAGTCATCCTTCTACATAAAGGTGGGTCATCAACTTATCAAGGGGAAACTACGGACACATTAGTCTGACTAGTCTTATATATAAAGCCATGGAGCAAATTAGCATGGAAATGATCAACAAGGACATAGAAAGCTTTCAGACACTGGAACCGACTGAGTTTGCTTTTGGCAAGGACAATTCAAGCTTTCTAAACCTGACAGATTTCTTTGAAAATGTCACCAATGCAATGGATGAAGGTAAATCAGTGCATACTGCCTACCTTGCTATGGCTAAGGCATTTGATAAAATACCCCACTTGAGCATTGCTAATCTTACAGAATTAGGCATAAACCCTTGTACAACCTGCAGAATAGCTAGCTGGCTTACAGTAAGAACCCAGGAAGTTAGGATACCACATTCACTAAGACAATGGTCACCTATGGAGTCAGTCAAGACTCTGTGCTGGGCCCACTCTTCATTGGCATCTACTTTGCAGAAGTCAAAGGCAACATCAAAGGCCTCTGGCTGACCAATTTTGCATATGATTGCAAACTAGGAGCAGTTATAGAATTCCCCCAAGACACTAACATATCACAAGAGGGTATAACACTGACAAATGACTGGTGCCAAAGCCACAGCTTAAAATACTAGGACAAGAAATGCATATTTGTAACTTATGTGAAGTCAGCCACCTCTGGAAATTATGCTATCAATAAAACACCCCAAAGAGTAAACCCAATAGTCAGCTATTTGAGAACACATTTTGATATCAGCCTAGTCTTTGATCAACATGTGTCCAGAGTTTTAAGGAAATCATTCTATATTGTCAGTTTATATGTAAAGTCATGGCATCTAAGTCTAGGGAAGTCATTGTGCCAATGTATTTGGCACTCATTTGCCCAGTCATTGAAAATAATGGTCCTTTCGGTACCCACCGTTCCAGACACATACAAAAAGTGGAACACCCACAATACTTCCTAACAAAAAGAATGCAAGACCTAAACACAAAGTCCTGTGTTGAATGCCTCAAAGCCCTATCTCTATACTCTGTTTCCTACAGATTACTGAGAGGCAATCTATGTCTAACATACAAGGCATTCTTGGAGCCTGCTCTTTTGCATATCTGCAAACTGAACAGCATCAGAACTTCAGGATCTAAGGAACTAAACTTTCCTTGAGATGTAAATAGAACATTTTGGAGAGACAGATTATGTATCTCAAAGAATTCCCAGTTAGTGGAATAAGCTCCTCATCCATGAGAAACAGAGTTCTAACTTTACTCAAGCATAACCTGGACAATTGTATGGGAAATCCTTAATTCTCCCCTGGTATGGCATGCTTATCTTTAATGGGCAGGTGCAGTCATTATATCATGGCTTAACTAATATAAACATTATACATAACATCCAAGATACAATAGCTCATAGGACACATTTGGGTTTCATGGCTGGGCTTATAAAGACCTTTGTGGTAGTTAGCCTAGTACAAACATATGAAAGTATGAACAGGAGATCAAATTGAAGTATTGAGTGCAACAGGGTAAAATAGCTTCTGAAAGTATTAAACACAGTATGGAGTGAGATAAACATATCCCAGAACATAATATGCATTCTACAAGAAAAACGGGGATATTTACAGCTTTGGGCAGTACAGAGATATCAGCTTCCTGTCACACTGCATGAGGGCGCTTGAGAGGGTAACTGATTATTGAGTAAGCAAAAATAGGATGAGAGATGAGAAATTTGAAATTCATGTCAGAATGCTTTGCAGCCAACCCAATGTTTATAGTAAGACAGATAGGGGAGATGAAGCTGGTGAGGAACATTTTCAACTTGGCATTAGTGATCAAGATGAAAGTATATGACATACATCTCAAGATAGTTGATTTGGGCAGCCCTGCAATGGATGGAAGTCCCAGAAATATTGTTAGATTTAGAGCAGGTTATGTATGTGTATATTAATAAACCAAAATAGTAAAAGTACACAAAATCAAAAATTAAGCTATAAACTGTACTAAAAAATAAAAAGAGGCTGCTAAGGTATAATTGCACTTTAAGTAAATAATCAATAACGTGATATCCCCGCATAAATGCACTGAATTTTTTTAAATAAAAAAATGTTATATTATACCTTGCACCAAAGTACAAACTAAAATCTATCAAATGATTAAGTTACAGAACTCTTAAAGAAATATACAGCAAAATTACTAGCAGTACCATAAATATAAAATGCTCAAATTCTCATGTCAAATTTCCTAGTTAACAGCATTGTCCTTTGTGTGACAGAGAATCATATTTCAAAATAAATTCTGATTCCATGTTAAGTAATCTCTCTCTCTCTTTATATATATATATATATATATATATATATATATATATATATATATATAAAAATATATATATATATATATATATATATATATATATATATACATATATAGTCGTCCTGACAGAAACCTAGCTAAAACCTCACATTACCAGTGAGCAAATACTCCCTACAGGTTGCGGCATACTAAGAGTAGACCGGCTAAACAAAAAAGGAGGTGGTGTAGCTATAATATTTAAACAACATCTAAACATCCAGATCTTAAAATCATCAGCTCCACAAATAGGCAATGAAGAAATAATATATACCAACCTCAAAATTAACCGAAACAAAGCCATCAACATAATTGGATGCTACTTCCCACCTGGCCAAAACATCCCTCCACTAGAAAACCTCCTCAGCTGATCTACCCACCATCTCCCCCAAGAAACTATCATCTTAGGTGATTTCAATATTGACTGGCAATCCTGTTCTGGCAACAATCCAACCCATCATGTACACCTTCATGGCTTCACCCAACTAATCCAGTCACCAACAAGGATAAATAAAAACTCCAGCAAGCACTCTACCCTGGATTGGATACTAGTCAGTAAGAACCCCCAGTCATATATAACAGGCTGCTTATCAGATAGCCTCAGTGATCACTCCCCAACATTCCTACTCAAAAAATACCTGTACCAAGCTAAACCTGTCATCTATCGGCAAATACATAAAAAAATAAACTTTAACCCACTCACATTCATCTCATCCTTCAAAGAATGTAACTGGCATGCTCTAAAGTACCTCAGTCTAGATGAAGCAGTTGAATCTTTTAATACTACCTTCCTGAACATCCTTAATTACCATGCCCCCATAAGATTTTCCAGAACCAAAGCACAACCCTCCCCATGGCTACAGAAAACCACTGAGTCAGAAATGAAAAACAGGGATAAAGCCTGGGAGCACTGGCGCAAAACCAAAACCCCTGCAGCTAGACAGAAATTCCTAGAACTACGCAATAGAGTCAAAAAGCTAATAAAATGGGACAAATTCCAATACTACCAGTCTGCCCTAGACTCCTCACAACACAGCCCCAAACAATTCTGGTCCTCCATAAACTCCATCCTCCACCCAGGTAAAGTCAGTACCCCTCCTCCTAACATCCCTCACTCCTCAGAAAATATTGCTACCTCATTCAACACACACTTCACCCAAACCATACTATCACTAGCTAAACAACACAACCCCCCTCCCCTCCAACCCACACATTCAACTAGTAATCTCCCCACTGCCTTCTCTTTTTCTCCTGTACCTACCTCCAACATAAAAAAACTCTTAACTAAACTTAAACCCACCAAATTAGCAGCAGACAACCTCCCAAGTGAATACCTACAAATCGCAGCTGATGCTCTGGCATACCCAGTATCCATCTTGATTAACCAATCTCTGTCAGAAAGTTACGTTCCTACATTGTGGAAAGTCTCACATATAATTCCCCTCCACAAAGGCGGACCCTCTGCAGAACTAACCAATTACCGCTCCATAGCTATTCTCTCTCCATTCTCCAAAATACTAGAGAGATGCATACACTCTCAGGTCTCACACTACCTCCTTACTAGCAACCTCCTTTCCAGTACTCAGCATGGTTTCCGACCAAACCATAGCACCACTACTGCCTTACTCTCCTTTACAAACACTATCCTTTAGCATAAAAACAATGGCTATCTCTCCTCTGCTACTTTCCTAGACCTATCTAAAGCATTTGACATGGTCCCACACAAACAACTTATCTCTGTCCTCAATAACCTATCCTTCTCACGATCAGTCACCAACTGGTTTCAGAGTTACCTGTCTGACCACCAACAATCCATTGTATGGCAGAATGGCATATCTCCCCAACTACCTGTCTCCATAGAGGTTCCCCAAGGATCCATCCTTGGACCCCTACTTTTCTCTGTTTACACCAATAATCTAGCCTCTGCCACCAAACATGGCACACTCATCCAATACGCAGATGACTCTACCATCATCTGCTCAGCCCAGTCCCTACCCAGACTGCAAAAAGTCACACAGGAAGCCTTTTCCTCTGTTGAAACATGGTTATCCGATGCCCAATTAATACTCAACCCAAACAAAACTAAACTACTCATCTTCCAACCCACCAAACATACTCAAAACAACTCTCACTTTAACATCACAGCAAAAGACAACACCACTATATACCCAACTGAACACACCGAATTGCTAGGAGTGGAAATAGACAATAAACTAAAATTTGACATTCACATATCCATGACCATAAAAAAAGTCCACAAAAAACTAGGAGCAATATACAGAAATAAACAATTTCTCACCAAAGCAGCAAACATTTCAATAGCAAATTCCCACCTTATCTCCACCCTACTTTATGCCTCTCCAGTATATACCACCCTAAGGCAATGTGATCTAAACAAGCTAGAGACCTGCTACAACAGAATCGCAAAATTCGACACAGGGGCATCCTACCGTAGTCACCACTGTCTCTCACTTGCTGAACTGGGCTGGCTTGAACTCCCTCACCTCCTTCAGTGGTATCAACTCTCACTCACCCACAAACTAGTAAACCATCCACTAAATGTCCCATCCCTCCAGAATCTACTCCAACCCTATCGCACCACCAGACCACTAAGATCCAGCAACAAAAATCACTTGCAGATCACTAAAGCCAATAACTCTGCTGGTGAAGCACTATTCTCTTGCGCCATAGCCAAATTATGGAACTCACTCCCACCCACAATTACCTCCGTACCATCATGCACCAACTTCAAAACTTTATTAAAAGCGCACCTAAAAACATGCTGGCTATGCCCTTGCAACTCCCACTCTAATATCATCCACCCCATCCAACTACTACCTTTCTTTCACCTCCACTAACTACCTTGATGATAGCAAGCTCAGATGCTCATAAGCCTAGTACTTATTATACAGCAGGAACTTCTCATTGTTACATTTGTTAATGCCTGTTATGTACTTCACAGATAAAGATTCTAGTTGTCTACTGATGTACTATGTTCTTCATCTGTAAATATGTTGTAAGTAATTTCTATGTTAAATTTTTAATCACTATGTAATCCAATGTAACTACTCACTGTTTATTTTACTGTGGAGCTTTTCTCCCCGGGCCTCTGCTGAAAATGGACCCACATCCAGTCGGACACTCCCGGTCAACAAATTTAAATAAAATAAATAAAATAATATATATATATATATTTATATGGGTTCATATTAGAACGTCGACAACTGACTATGTCGACAAGTAGCCCTGCAGCACGAATTACACGAAACCTCACAGCATCGACATTTTAAATAACCGACACTTACTCCATCGACGACGACTTCACCGACAATCCACTATACCGACAACGCGCTACACCCACATCCAATATTACAGGTAAAGGGTATTAACATATGTTGAGTGGGGGATGTAGTTATAATGTCCGACTGAGTGACATAAGTTTATAAATACATCCCCTACCTCACATATGTTAATACCCGTTACCTGTAATACGCGATGTTGGTGTAGCGCGTTGTCGATGAAGTGTCGGTTATTTAAAATGTCGATGCTGTGAGGTTTCGTTTAATTCGTGCTGCAGGGCTACTTGTTGACATAGTCAGTTGTCGACGTTCTAATATGAACCCATATATATATATATATATATATATATATATATATATATATATATATATATATATATATATATGGATCTTATTTAAATGAGTGAAAGCTCATAACAGCAAAACCCAATTCAAGACAACTTTGCTGAAATTGCACAGAATCGATGGTTTACATGATTGAACCTCGGAACATTGAAGAAAAGTTACTGAAGTGTAATCTATCGCAGCACTACTAACATGCCTGTAAATATGCTCTTTTCTTTGTGATAGTGTGATCTTGGATTTGGTATATTTAATTTACAGGGGGTGTGGGGGGGCAGAATAAGCAAGCAATAATGCCTAATAGGGTGCGTGTTAATGTGTAATTAACACCTGTCCAGGGGTGTTATGAGCAATGGAGTGCCTCTGCTCCACTGGAAGGGCATTAATTACACATTAACACACATTCTGGAAGGCATTATTGCACTTAGACAATGGGCTGTCTGGAAAATTATTGTGTTTTACTTGCTTATTTATTTTTTTAAGTGCTATGTATTTTTATATATATATATATATATATATATATATATATATATATATATATATATTTATATAAAATAGTTCCTCTGCCGACAGTTTCAAACTTGTTGTAGTATATGTTAATGGTGTTGAAGGAAGCATTTTACATCAAACATATATAAAAAATAATATAGTGCTTAAGAATAATAATAATAAGCAAGTGAAACACAACAATTTTACATACAGCCAATTCTCTCTGCCATACACACATACACAGTATCTTTTGCTATGCTTTCACACACGTACATATACACAGGCAGTCACCTCTGCTTTCATACATACATTCACTCACACAGGACCTGTCTCACCCTCTTTCTCAATCTCTCACAGACTCCAGCTGCTTTCATACACACATTCAGTCTCACTTTGTCTCGATCTCTCTCACAGGCAGTCTCATCTGCTTGCATACATACATTCACTTACACATCAGTCTCACTCTTTCTCTCTCTCTCTCTCTAACTGTCTCACACACACACACACACACACACACACACACACACACACACACACACACATGCACACGCACACCCACACACCCACACACACACACACACACACACACACACACACACACCTTTTGTTGTCTTCTTTTTTTTTATATTTTACATTCGCTAAATAGCAAAAGCACTGCTTAGTGAGTGTAAAATAATGGCGACCATTCTGTTTTCTCAGTCCAAGCTCCAAGGCAACTTGATAGGCTGCCGTGCAGTGGCAGACTAATTTTTCAGCAAGCATTACTTGTAGATTAATACCCTGCTGGAGAAAGCTTGTTCTCCAATCAGGGTACTGGTGTACAATAAACCTATCTTATAAATGGTGTAATATAGTCATTATAATATTTTAATTACTTATTGGAGTCCTGCTCCTTTAAAGTGATGTAGAATTACGGGAAGAGTTAGTAGTGGATGTTGAACCTATTTTGTAGGGTGAGTTATTTATTAGTGTCGCTGACTGGAAAGATTTAGTTGATTTGTTTGTAATATTTTTAGCTGCTATATTGGTTAGGATAATTGTAGAGTTGTTGTCAATGGTCCATGGTTCGAATATGTAAACTTTTGATTATCTGCAATTTTGGTAAAGTCGTCTTGATGAATCAGGTTTTGCTGTTATGAGCTTTTGCTCATTTGAAGTAGGCATGTGTGTATATATATCTATATATATATATATATATATATATATATATATATATATATATATATATATATATATATATATATACATATCATTTTTACCATATTTGTCAGAAGCATTATACAAAAACACACTTTTAGTATAATAAGCATTATATGTTTGAAACTGGTTAACAAGAATTATTGTCCTACTTGGAGAGCTAGATTTGATCTCCATAAGCTGTTCCTGTAAACCAACCGTAATCTTTGGTATTGCTTTGTGTATATACCAATATGAAGGAATACAGTCACAATAAATTCTATATCTTACACTCTTTCTGTCACAGTTGCACTTAAAATTCATATGATGTCTATTTCCATTAATTAGCCAACAATTTCCTTGACCCATACAATTGCAGGCACTGTATATTCCACATTAACTTATCTTGAAGGTCAGGAACTCTATCATAATACAATATTAAATGCTTAGGCAATATCCTAGACAAACTGATATCTTCCAATAAAATATGCTGGTGTCTCAAAATGATGATTCCTAACATATCTAAAAGTTACTATATGTAGTCACAATATACAGTATATCTGAGATACTGTTAGATATTTATTTTATGTGAAAGCCTATTTTTTCAAAAACCTTCTTTGCTTAATACTGAAGCATGTAACATGAATGATCTCTATTTTTGAATTAAACATTGTCCTTTTTAATCCTGTCCTGATTTTGTTTCTGAGGAACTCTGAATATGATAAAGTTGCCAATTGAAAGTTAATGCATACTGCCTGCATCTACATCTATCAGGATTCCTTTCTGATGCAGGTGTAAATATGTTTCCCAATTTCTACATGCAATTATACATTTGAATAACAAATATTAGATTTAGAAACACTGCATGTAAAGGAAAGGCCTATGACATTTTGTTGCATATATTCAATAAAAAAAGATGCACCCTGACAAATAATTATCCAACCATCAATATTGCTGATAAAAACACGAAACGATTCTAAAAAATATGAGAAGGATATGTCACTCATCAAAATGAAATATAAAAATCTTAGAATAGAAGGGGACGAAATGACCTGTAATAGCCAAATGTATTTTGTGTCAGACAAAAATGTGACACATTAATCATAAAGGAGGTTCTAGGCCCTTCTCCCAATAATATATATATATATATATATATATATATATATATATATATATATGTGTGTGTGTGTGTGTGTGTGTATATATATATATATATATATATATATATATATATATATGTAAAACATCCTACAAACCATATTAATACTTAACAGAAGTGTGCAAAGAATAAACACCCATTGTAAAATAGGAATATAGGAACATATGGAAAATGCTAGGCAAGTGAACACGAGGACCATAAGATGCGCAACAATATACACATTTAAGAAGATACACTTAAAAGTTCAAGTTACCTTTTCAAACACTTGATAGTGCATATCTCACAAATTGAGCATGGGTCTATATGAGAACCCTAGTTTAAAATTCAGAGTATACAATCATTAAAGATTAGCCTGGGCCAGTTAGAATGTTTTCTTGACTATGACTGAAAAGTCAAAACATAAAATATAAGCTGAACTTAAAAATAAAAAAGAAGCTGCTGAGGTGTAATTAACTTTAAAGGAATAATCAGCAAGTTGCTGAGTCCGCACAAATGCCTTTAACTGGCAATTGTATGGACTCCATATTGTTCTTTTTTTATGAAACACCTTACATAATACTTAGCATTAATTCTTGGATGATAAAGTGTTGTCCACATAATTAATAAAATATGGTATGACTGTATCTGTTTGAAGAGGCATACCATTTATAGGGTCTATATTATATCCTCGAACGCTTAAAAAAGCTGATTGATCAAACTTATTTTCGTGAAACTGCAAAATATCGAAGTAGCAGAAACTCAAATTTTTTTCCTAGGGAAAGAATTTGGTTGTCCATTTCTGTTGATTCGGTATTTTCAGTGTTATGGTGGAAAGTTACCGGTCGGATTCAGGTAAGTGTGCGATTGTGTGGATGTGAGTGTTAGGGTGATTTAGGTGAGTTAGGGTTAAGGCTTGGGTTAGGTGTGTGTGCGATTGAGTGGACATGAGGGTTAGGGTGAATTTAAGTGACTTAGGGTTAGGGAGCAAGTGAGGTGAGTGTGCGATAGTGACGGACCTTAGGGTTAGGGTTTGGGTTAAGGTAAGTGGGTAGTTAGTGGTGTGTGCATAGTTTAGTGTAGGGTTAGGTATCAGATTTTAGGTGTATGTGCGTGGATTTCTGTTTGTTTGGTGTGCTTGTGTTGTGTGTATGTGTTTTGGATCAGAGATTTTTTTCTCTGGGAAAAAAATCACTGATCTGACAGTTCGAGATTGCAAGCTTTCGCTTAAATTAGGTCGATCAATCAGCGTTCACTTTTTTAAGCGTTTGATGATATAATATAGACCCCATTTATAAATTATAATGTGGGAAAAGTCTTTTTTTGTGTGCAGAAAGCTACAATGCTGCATTTTTTGCATTTATCCTGAGATCATTTTCAGTTTAGTATCAGTGGATGCATGGACAACAGTACTCAGCTTGCAATGACTGGCAAGCTTAGCCAACCACATCTTTGGCATATTGGATTGAATGCCTACAAAATAAATGCCATATAAGAGAGGGCCAACATAGATCCATGTGCTATCCCCACGCCAGTAACATTCAGAGAATAAACTCAGCTTTCACAACCTAGGATCTTTATAATAAGTTTGTCTAACTTTTTAATGACACTAGGATAGGAGTAATGTCAAAAGCTTTGGCCTGGTCAAAATAAGCAGTGTGCAACGAGTGACCACTGACCACTGTCCACAGCATTTCTAACCTTTTCAAAAAGCTTACTAGGTTAAGCAGACAGCTCTGATCCTTTTTGTAATAATAGCAGCCAAGATTACCAGTCCAATGAACAAAGGATTCACTGCAACCAAAATAATCACAAATCCACAGTAGTTCAGTGTATCCAACAAGGTTTCAGGAATAAAAAGTCAGAGTCTCTTGTAGATAAAACTCTTCTTTAATAAAACACCAGAATAATCACAGGATAAGCACTTTCACAACAATGCTTCATCAGATCCTACTACAAAAACAGGAAAAAGTAACTAGGTATTTAACGAACCTGTATCCAATCACATACATACTCATTAATGATGTAATCGTCTAGCTTTGAGTGCTGGTTTTAAAGGTATAGTATAATTAAGACCAGGAGGTCTATGTGCCTGCAGAGCTGCTACCCAGTACATCTCCTTATATTCCACTTTATTGTTCAAATCACCTCCTCTAAGGTTATTATGAACAATATCTACCACTGTAAACTTAAAAGAATAGCCCTCATTATCCTTAATATGTTTATATAGAGCATTTAAATGCCTTTTGTTCCTAATACCCCCCCAAGTGTTGCAGAACCTTCTCTTTAAGCTTCTGAGTGGTTGTCCCTATTTAGAAAGATGTACAATCTACACATGTAGCTGAACAGTGGAATAGGGAAGGAGTGAGACCTAAGATCGTGGTGCATGAGCAAGGGTTAGCGGAGCAGCAAGTAGCATTGACCTTGGGTTTTCCAGCAATTATCACCATGCTTCCAGCACCATTGAAAGTATTGGGCTCCAAAGAAATAACTCGGTCTCCCAGTTGAGGGAGAAAGAAGCGCAGACCATCGGGGGAGAGAAGGACAGTGGAGAATTGGCAGAAACAATGCAGATGCTTGTATACAACCTTTTGTCTGTATCATTGACTGACTTACAGTTGCAGGTATTGAATAAGGGACTTTCTTTTGTACCTAATAGGAGTTCACAGTTGGAGGAAGTCCTAATAGACCTACATAAGTTTGCCGGGAATGTGGCATTAAAAATGATGTTTGATAATAAAGAACCTTCGGATGTACAGGTACCTTTGAGAAAACCTAGTTTATTTAACCCACAATTTCCAGCTAATGTAGATGCATTTGTGACGGTGTGCGAGACGGACTTATATGAACTTTTTACCACAGGCAAGTATGACAAAACTTTTTATAATATGAATCATGAAGAGAATGCTGCTTTAAAAGAACTGAAAGCTAATTCTGATATCTCTATACGCCCTGCCGATAAAGGTGGTGCCACTGTTGTTATGAATTATAATGATTACATTAATAGTATGTTAGATATGCTCACTGATAGTAATACTTATTTATTAGTTACCAGACAACAGGATAATAGGTTTATTAGTGAAGGATAATTTTTGGAAGATATGTTTTTAAGTAATATAATTGGACAGGATCTATATGAATTTATGAAGGTAGAATATCCCATTATACCAACACTGAATAGACTACCCAAAATACACAAAACACTTACCAAACCACCGATGAGACCTGTGGTGGCTGGTAAAGGGTGGGTTACAGAACCCTTATCTATTTTTGTGGAAAGGGAATTAAAAAGTTCTTTAGATAAAGCTCCAGCAATGTTGAAGGATACAGAGATGTTCCTACAAACACTAGGAGGTTGTATTAATAATCTTGATTTGAAGGAAGAAAATGTCATGTTTGCTACATTGGATATTAATACATTGTTCACCATTATAACCGATGAGCATGAGGATTGAATCGGTTACAAGCTTTTTAACAAAGTTTCATGTTTTAACTAATATGCAAATGCAAGTTATTTGTATTTTAATTGAATTGATTTTGAAATATAATATGTATGTGTTTGGGGAAGGCATATACTGGCAGCAGCAGGGTGTGGCTATGGGCACACCCTGCGCTAACAGTTATGCCAATCTTGTATTAGCAGAGTGGGAGGACAATGTTATTTTTACTGAGCATTTATATAAGGCTAACTTATTATATTATAAGCACTTTGTTGATGATACTTTTATTTTATGGGGGGGAGATGTAGATTCACTGAAAGAATTTGTCAGATATATGGAGAATAACAGCATGTGCTTTAAACTTACCCTACATAGTGCACATGAGAAAACAGACTTTTTAGATACTACTGTTAAACTTAATGATGATGGAAGATGTGACTCCCTTATGTTCTGTAAAGAATGTAGAAAAGATAACCTATTAAGTAGGCATGGTATGCACCCCAATAGAATTTTTAGTAACATTCTAAAGAGTCAATTTTTACGTGTTATCGAGATTACACACAAATGCAATGGACTATGAGGTAGCTGTAGATACATTAAGTGAAGAATTTAGACAGAGGGGATATGCTAAAAGTGAGATGAATAATAGACAACAAGAGGTACATGCCCTGAAAGGTACAGAGGGGAAACCATATTTCAAAGGTGATTAGGAGGCATGAAAAGAAAAGTTTGTTTATGTCTTTCGGCTTTTTCCCGGTTAGGGGTCACCACAGCGAAACTCCAGTCCGCTAATGATTGGCAGTTGATTTTTACGTACCGGCTTGCCAGGCCTGACGCACAACCTTCAACGAAGGTACGCCCATTCACGCATGTCTTCACGCAGAAGACGCTCTAGCTGAGAATCGAACCGGACAGCGTCTTACTGTGAGGCGACAACGCTACCGCAGCACCACCACCGCGGGTCAGGTAATTTAAATAAACCAAGGTGTGGTTTTGCATTAAAGTATAGTAGTAATATACAATCTATATGTAATGTGGTTAGGAATAACTGGTCTATATTAAAAATAGATGATAGGATGAATGAACTGGTGGGTGCTAAGCCTAAATTTATTTTTAAAAATAATATCTCGTTGAAAGGGGAGCTGTGTTATAAACCTCACTATGAACAAACTAGGTTGAATATAAGAGAGGACACTTTTCCCTGTAAGAGCTGTAAAGCTTGCAGTTTCATGTTAGGGAATAGACAGTTTAAACACCCTGTTACAGATAAGCTATATGAATTTCATTTATATGTGAACTGTCTGACTGAGAACTTAGTGTATTGAGCTACATGTGTAGATTGTACATCTTTCTACATAGGGAAGACCTCTCAGAAGCTTAAAGAGAGGGTTTTGCAACACTTGGGGGATATTAGGAACAAAAGGCATTTAAATGCTCTCTATAAACATATTAAGGATAATGAGGGCCATTCTTTTAAGTTTACAGTGGTAGATATTGTTCATAATAACCTTAGAGGAGGTGATTTGAACAATAAAGTGGAATATAAGGAGATGAACTGGATATCAGCTCTGCAGGCACATAGACATCCTGGCCTTAATTATACTATACTTTTAAAACCAGCACTCAAAGCTAGATCATTACATCATGAATGAGTATATATGTGATTGGATACAGGTTCTTTAAATACCTAGTTACTTTTTCCTGTTTTTGTAGTAGGATCTGATGAAGCATTGTTGCGAAAGTGCTTGTTTTATTAAAGAAGAGTTTTATCTACAAGAGAGTCTGACTTTTTATGCCTGAAACCTTGTTGGATACAATGAACTACTGTGGATTTTTGAACTTTTGTAATAATCTCAGTTTCTCTGATAAAATTAATCCTTGTTAGATCACAAAAGGTACAAAATCATATCTAAAATATTTACTTAAGAGGCAATTTCTGGCCTAGTAAAAGAATAAACGTTTTGGAGGATTAGCAATACTTTCATAGATCTTGATACAATTTATAAATATGGAGCCACTGATTCGTTGTCATACAAGTTATGAATGTCTTTTTTAAAAAAAAAACACGATAACTATCCTAACTCTACACAGAAGATGAAAAATGTCTTTGTTGTGTAAAGTCTAGGACACTGAGCACATTTCTTGTAATAAGTTGTATGTATTAACGTCCTACAAACAGATACATCCAGCTCTTTACTCATTAATGAGCTATCATTTTCTTCATAAGCAATGTGTTGCTGGTTATTTTGACAAAGTGTTTTTGTCTATAAATGGAGTTAAAAGTAAGGAAGTTACTCTAAATAAAAAAAAATAAAAAAAAAAAACCCAGAAAGGTGTTATTTACAGATATGTACAGTTATTAACATGGTATTCAAGCTGTTTGTACAATAGTCAGCTGTCTATTACTGTGATCTAGTACTCAATAATTTAAACTATAAACAAAGTCTGCTGATTATTGTTTGATATGAATATAAAGCAGAAATAAGTAAAATCGATCTTCTGGTCTACATTTTAGGCAATATTCTAGAAATTAAACAGGACAGTGGAAATAACATTGAAATATCCTGTACTTTACTGACCATATACAGCATGCTGATAGCACCATCTTATCACAACTGGCTAAGCATTATCTACACTGTGAGCTGGTGACCCAAGTAATGCTGCAAACTGCATTGTATTTTGATGTCATAGTGTGTGACTTGACTTGATTATACTTTATTCTGTCTCTGTTGAGATGCATATTATCAACATGCTTCACATTTGAACTATGTATAAATGGCAGGGGCCATGCTTGTGCTGTGTGGATAACTGCCTTCACAACACTCTTTCACACATTCCTTTGGAATGCATGCATCATGCAGTCATCAAAGACTACAGTTATGCAAAATTCCTTGCACGTGTATGCTTCACAGGAGCTGTCTGCTATTCATCAGCAAACTTTAGAGGGACAGCTAAGTGTAATCTGTACATACAGGTTGTAGAATGGCATAATAGTCAAGATGCTGATGTTATTTACGTAAGTAACAGGGTTTTATTCTTACCTTTGAAGGGACATTGGCTAGGCTTAAACTTGCCTTCAAGGGCAGCTAGCCTAGTTTTTGGGTTTATGTCATATGAGCAAATTGCACAAATTGTGAGCGCTCATAATATCGAATGTACTGGACCTCGAAGTGCTTTTTCTGAAATTGTGGTGCAGTGAAGAATGGGATATTTGCCCTTTCCTCATTGTAGTGCAATCTCGGAGTTGGAATATATATTTAGCGGGGAAAGTTCGAGTAAGCAACAGTGGTTAGAAATATGCTACTTTCTTTTCCCACAGTGTATAAATTATGTCTGCAGCATACCATTATACCTGCTACCCATGTCCTGTGTGGCACATGTCATGATGTGTGGATAATTCTGTGTTGCATGCACTAAGCATAGTTTCTAGGAGAACAATTAAAATCTTCTACACTGTGTCGACTGCTATGTAGCAGTCTTTGAATATAAACTATGTAACTCTGCGTCGCGTGCTTTTGTCATCATCTCATGGTATACAATGTACTCCATGGTTTCAGAATCCCACTGCCTCCATGCAAAAATTTACCTCTAAAAATACAAATTGTTTTCATGTCATGCATTATTTAATTAAATCTGTGAACCGCAAGCTGTAAGAGAAAAAGTTGCCTGACTGTTAACACCCAAACAAAATGCAATGTGATGACTTATGGCATCAGTAGCTTTTGTGCTTTCTAAAGCCTTACACTGCTGATGCTACCCTTCTAACATTTTCACTGTTTTTCCCTCTAGTTTATCCCTTCTACTTATCATATCAGAAAATTCACATTGTAATGGGGAAACAGAAAACTGTTTAGCTCAAAAAAGTTTGGCCTTCAACATACTTTCCTCATAATCTTCAATACTGCTTCTGCTAGAGTCAATCAAAAATATTCTATGCACTGAACTGCTTATGCTTTGAAAGCCCATCTCTTTCAGTTTGTTCACTTTCCCTCTGTACAAAATAACTGGCCTAAATCAAACTGTCCAGAGGTTGTCGATCCTGTTTGTTACAGAAATCCTGGATCTTTTACTGCGTAAGAAAAAACTGTTAAACTATTTATTAAAATGCCTTTTATATTACTGTAGGCTTTCACATGAAATGCTATACTGCTTTAATGTCTAAAATAATTCTTCCCTGTGTTTTCTTTGTACCAATTGAAGATTTTTTACCCTCACTATCACAAAGAAAGCTCTTTGTCAAACTAAAGCAATAATCATGCTGTATTGCAAATGCTGTGAGTTCAGGTAATATTTATTTTAATAGTTTTGCACAAATTTAAAAAAAAAATACAGCTTATCCTCAGTGGAAAATAACAATAATGTTCTTATTCAAATGGTTTAAGTTTTCAAACATATTTAAGACAATAAAATAAAACTGTATTTTAATGCCTTATTTTTAATGTAGTGTACTACAGTACCTTAGCTTTTAGGTTTCTAGCAGTTCAATACCACTCTGGCACTCATCTCAAAATGTGTTCCCTAATCTTACAAGCATTTCATTTAAAAGCAGACCTCATATTAAATATAGATCTGTCAAGCATCTGCTTGTCTATGTGTACTTCTGTTTAATGTCTGGCACATTATTCAAAGACACATTCAATAGGAGCCAGTGCATCAGAACTATACATAATTTCCTGATCCATCAGAACACATAAAAGAAATGTTTTTTACAGGGCAAGTGGGTCCCTAAGACCAGTCACATCCCACTGACATTGAAAATACTAACTCTGAGATTGCAAAAAAGTGCAGGTAAGGGATAACTCTCTTATCACCTGTTTAAGGAATGCGCTCAGTAGCATCTGCTGAAAAATAGCCTCAAGCAGCCACAAAAAAAGATCTAACAATCCTTAACCTCCCTCTAAAAGCCCATAACAGTGCAATGACTCTATAGTACACTATGTTCAAAAACACCTAATGAAAATGTAACTCACTAGAATGTGACCCTAACCATTTTATTTGACTAAATTGTAAAATAACATATTAGAGGTCACACATATCTACCTGTCTATCTGTCTATCAATCCATATCTGTGAGTACATCTGTCTATATCTTATATGCATACATATATATATATATATATATATATATATATATATATATATATATATATAGTTTCACTTCATAAACGCAAATTGCTGAAATATCGAATTTCAGCAATTTGTGTCCATGAAGCCGAAACCTCTAAATAACGAAAGTGCATAATCGCGAGTAGGACTATGTTGAATTCGTGCTTATGCATTTTCTTTATCGTATGGAAGTGCTTGGCTGGGATGGTGTCTGCAGTTTAAGGTGAGTGAGTGTGTGTGAGTGTATAACTTGTACGACTGGGTTACAGTAGGGAGGTGGAGGTATGAGTGTGTGTGTTGGCTGTGTGTAATTTTTTTTTTTTTTTTTTTTTTTTACTGTTTGTGCAATCTCGGAGTGAGTATATATAAGTGGGGGTGGGGGTGCAGGGGGGCTGCATATGTGTAGTGTAGGTGTGTGTTTGTGTGGTATTATGTTGTATTTCAGTGTTTTGTAGTTTGGGTGTTATGGTTTGTGTGTTGTGTGTCTCTATGCTTGTGTTCAATGTTGTGATTTCGTGGTTGTGAGGTGTCAGTGTTTTAATGGTTTTGGCTTTATACTATATAATAATTTCGATATTTCAAGATTTCAGCAATATGAAGTGAAACTATATATATATATATATATATATATATATATATATATATATATATATATATATATATACACACTTTAGAGAAAGTGCTTTTAACCAAAAAAGCGCTTTCGCTAAAGTCCCTAAAATAAACAAAAAAAATAAATAAATAAAAATCAAAAAGCACATAACTAACATTTATGCAGGGGGACAAGCCCCCCTGAACACCCCATGTGGGGGGCTGCATCCCCACACCCCTCTACTTTTATATTCTCACTCCAAGATTGCACTACAGTGGGGAGAAGGGAATATTCCCTTATCTCCACTGCACTCCAATCTCAGCAACAGGCATTCCCCGCTGATTTCCCCTATTTTTTATCATACTTTCGCAAAAGTACGTTTTTGTTGAAAAGCACTTTCATGAATGTAGGATCGGCAGTTTCATTTTCGGTGAAATTGCCATTCGTGCATAAGTATGGATCCCATATATATGGGATAGATTGCTGTCACAGAGACTCCCCATGTTTTGGAACAAAATTCCAAACTACATTAGGCAGAGCACTTCACTAACACTCTTCAAGAGAAACCTTGAAGAGTGGATGGGTAATAGAAAATACACCCCTGGGATCACTTCATTGGCTCTGCTTGACAGAGGATCAGTTAATTAATCAATGGGGTGGCGAAAGCCAACACACTCTGGCTAGGCTTATAAATGCCCTCGGGCTGATAGCCTAGTACCTACCTATGAACCTATGTGTGTGTATATATATATATATATATATATATATATATATATATATATATATATATGTGTGTGTGTGTGTGTGTGTGTGTGTGTGTGTATGCCTATTCCTAGAGAAACACATGCATTGATATTCAGTCTCTACATGATAAATCACTGAATGACACTTTAATATACCGGCAAAGAGAACAGATAATAAAATAAAATATATTTCAGAAGCTGCACATGAAATTTTTCAGGGGGGGAGTGCCCCCTGTGCAACCACATGATAGGATCCACACCTACCCATGCTATTTTGCATTTACTGTTTCAAAGATCTATCATCAGTCTGGAAAATAAGAAACTCACACATCTCCACTGTTCTCTGATCTTGCACAAATACCCAGCAATAATTTGATTGCCTTGTTAGTTGAGTAAAATACATTGATGTATTTATAGTCAGCTAGCAGGGCAATAGCTCATTTGGTTAAACTGCAAATGAAGGAATCTAAATGATTGAAAGCCACTTTCATTGAAGCTCCATTTGGTCAAATTCTCAGTAATTAAAACATTATACAGGAAAGGAACCAAATAAAAATGTTTCAGAAAGTTTTTAAGGATGAACAAATATTCTGCACCCCTCATGTGAGGGGTAGGGGTTGACCCTTAGTTTAATATACCAACTCCACTGTTACATAACCTCAAAGAAAAGAAAGCAGCGCACACAGGGAGTAGGGAGTCAGAGGTATTTTACAACTAGGCACCACAAGAGCAGTGAATACGTCCAGGTACTCTATATCATCTAGTAAAAGTTTTTTTGTTGCTACATTTTTATAATTCTCTTACAGAACAACATAAATCTGTACCACCTTCAACTAAAATGATTTTCTTCTAAATGGATATTTAACTATATGGTCATTTGGAGGTGGGTACTGTAGAAATGCTATCGAGATGGCAATGTAAATTGCATATTTCCTTTCTTGCAAGGAATAAAAAAATAATTCTGACAGATAAAATTGTTTCAGTGCTCTACTAGTTTAACAAAGCATGTGTATGAGTTTTAAATGGTATAGCTTGAAAGGTGTCATGGAATGGTGGAAATGGAAGCAAATTTAGAGCTTATCACTTGGAAGGTTAATGTCATAGATACAGACCCTTACAGCTTACACCAAGAGATCACAGTGATTAAGGCCAATGGTAAGCAGCTAAGAGTCATGGTTGCTCAACAGGGGAAAGTATCAAAGTAGACGGAAGACTGGCCTGAAAAAAACAACAAAAGAAAGAAAGAAAGAACTATGGTCACTATCATTTGGTATTAAAGAGCTGGACCCCAAACAAAAAAATTAGTGAAAATGAGTCCAAATGAGAAAACCTGCTTATTTATAGTAGGACTGGAGGACAGTCTAAAAGGACAGGCCCCTATTAAATTTATTTAAGAATGAATTTGGCTGATAGCTAAAGCTTGGCATTGATTAAACTTGCAAGTGGATCAGGCACACAGGTTAGGAGCAAGGGCAGAAGGCAGCAGAAGCTGCACATTGTAAAAAAGGTATCTCATGGGTTGTACTCTAGCAAAAGATGTACCTCACTCTAATTATAGGTCATTGGGATCAGCTGTAGATATAGTAAGACTGGTGCAATTGACAGTCTTAAAGGTTACAGAGCAAATCAGGGTGTAATGTTGTAAAACAGCTGAAAAGGCAAGTATATTCTTTAAAGATTTTTGTAAAAGGAAAGGAGTCTTGAGGAGCAACTGAGCTATGATGGGGCATGGGAATATGTGGCTACAAGTGCAACTATGCCCATTCAAGTTAGTTGGACAAGTAATGATGTGTGATCAGTCAGCCACTTACAAGCTAGTGGAAACCAGTAAGGTTGATGCAAGTCAAGATGGAAGGAAGGGACAGGTAAGAGAGTATAAGAGGTGCTTATAGGTTGCACACCTTTATAAAAGGACAATTAGAGAAAGCACCCATAGGGTAGACAGTAGGAGGTGAAGGAGAAGATGGTGAATCAGTTGGACCTGCACAGAAGAGAGGTCTGAAGAGTGGATGTCCAAGGAAAATGGGAAACTAATAGGTTTTCTTTAATACTGTAATACAAAGAATCAGGTTTCCTGGAAGATGTATATAAATGAATCTCAGTAAAAAGAATGAACACCATTGGGTAATGCTGAAAAAGTTTCAAAATTATAAAAGAAAATAAAATGTAAAAAAAAAATGTAAACAAGGCTTTAGGATGTAATTGTGAAAGGTAACAAAGATATATGAACTTAGCCCAGCCAAATCTTTGTGAAAGGCAATAATCATATATGAACTTAGCCTAGCTAAACATTTAGCATTTAACATGAAACATTTTCTAAACATTAGGCATTTCAGTGATAACCTTTTCATGGAATTTGGCACTTAAGAATTAAGATTTCAAAATGACTGATTATAGCAGAATTGCCAAACTATTTGGCATGGCTTTTTCATGTATAAATTAGTTAGAGATGTCTCCAATAATGACACTAGGCTGAAATCTCTGAATAACAAGTGCTCTGTTATTACACAAACTTGGGAACAAGTGTCTATCAAAAACTTAGGAATGACTCGTTTTTTTGGCCCTAATAGTCTGAATGTATTCTTTCTAACCACATTAAATCTCTTAAATATTATTTATTCCAGTAGCACCTAAATCAATGAGGCATTCTCAATTGCTGAATATGAGCCACCAGTATTCCTTTTTTTTAGTCAAATGATTTGTATTTTGATGAAATAAAACAATAATTTGATACATTCATAACATTCAATAACTATATACAATATTTACATTCAGCCTGACAAAACAGATTTAGATAATAATATATGTAAATAAATAATACCTTAATATGTTGACTATGGTTGTTAGGAAGAGTTTGATTCTAGCTGTAAGGTATCAATCAAATTCAAAACTTTCCTCCACGGATTATTAATCAATGGCTTAGGAAACATTCTTAGCTCTTTAGTTCTTGTCTCCATTAGTATACATTTCTCCAGTGAAGATAGGAATTCCTCCATAGTGGGTGCTACATTACAGTTCCGTCTTCTGGTTATACATTTTCTAGCTATTGTTAACATGGTCCACAACAAATACAGGTCATCTTTCTTCATATGATTACTATTAATTACATTCAATAAAGTTAATGGTTTTGTCAAAACAAATGTATCCATATAAATTGCTTGTAAAAAATTGTTAATCTCATTCCAATATGCTTTAATATTAGCACAGCCATAAAAAACATGAGACCAGTCTGCATTAGCAGACAGGTGACATCTCCAACATAACTTGTTGTTTGAGGAGTTTATTTTTGAAAGTTTCTCAGGTGTCAAAAAGGATCTGTGTTGAAATTTCCAGTGAAAAATCCTCCAGAATTGTGAATGGGAAGTTAGTTTAACTGAAAGTAAGATGTTCATTTTGTCTTCCATTGATAATGATATCTGAAACCCTTTAGTTAGATAATGCCAATAAGAAGCTTTAGGAGCTGTCTTATAAACAATTAAAGCGTTATATAGATATGATAATTGATTCTTAACATTGGTTTTATTATATAGGATTTCAAAAATCCAGATTATAATTTTCAGTACGGTTTTGAAGGATGAATTATTTACTATTCTACACAGATCCTTACCCCCAGATTTACAAAGCCATTAATAGCATGCAGGCATAGTCTAAGAGCTATTTTCAGCAACATGGTCGATGTATGATCCAGGAACAAGCTCCCGGGATGTGCACGTGAGCTCTTAGACTAATCCTGCATGGACCAAACTCCTGTATGCAAATTTCTCTCATTTGCAGATGAAAAACATGCAAATGAGGGTGATATGTGATCCAGGAAGCCGGCAGCTGTCAGTGCAGGACGAGAGCAGTCTGCAGAAATGTATTCGGTTAGTAACCGAGTACATTCTGCAAACTACAAAATGAAGCTATGACAGCTCCAAATAAAGGCTGCATATTATTGAGGAAGCATGCCAATGGTCAACTAGAAGGCCATTGGTATTACAAAATGTTTAAAAAATAAAAAAAGAAAACTTTTATTTATTTATTTTTTTTGGCTGATCTTGCCTGTTTACGCATAGGGCAGCAGTGCGCAAACGGGATCCGGGAGAAAATAATACAATAAACCTAAAATAAGCATTATAACTAAAAGCAGTATTCTGCCATGCAAGTCAGTGGCAGGGAGAAGACAATCAGGCCAGTGAGTAATGGTTGCTAAGGGGGATGCTCAGTGTGGGACATGTAACTATGCATTAGCAGGCAATCCTATGCAAATGAGGGGAAGGATTGTGAATCCCAGTTTTCCCCAGGGTGTGAGGCAGGTCCTAAGAGTGTAAGAGTATAAATAGCTGGGTGCAAGACTAGGATATAGGTGACATCATGGGGGGGGGTCAGGCATACTGTAAGAGGATTGGAGTCCTGTGGGTCGGGATTGCTCCTAGCTTAGCACAGCTAAGCTATGGGTGTGTCTAAACCTGCCTAGCACTCTATACAAAGTGTACGTGACTGTGCCCGCCACACACCAGGTCTTACAGGAAGAAAAAAGAAGTTAAACCAGGAAATAGCAGCTCTGTGCACAACTGAGCACTCCATTTGCATGGCACGTACATGGGCTTAAACAGGGAGGCAGTGGGAAGCGAAAACAGCAGTAGGAAGGTAATCAAAGAGAACTAGCTTAGCTGACAGGTCAAATGTATCAGAAGCAGCCAATTACACAGGCAGCAGACCAGCCCATCCCAGCACACCACTATAAACTATGCAAACACCCTACCCCCTTGTTTTTCCCAAAAACTCTGCACTACTGGTGTATACGAATGGGGAACTTTTACAAAATGAAAGTAATAGAAAAAATGTTAGGGGCTGCTTTTGCTATCATAAACCAGCATGTGCAAGAGGCTGAGGGTGTTGAGAATGTGAATGCTGCTGAGCAACCTACAGTGAGGAGACAGAGAAGAGTGTATAGACCGAGGGTAACATACCAAGGGTTACATGAGATGGAGATAGTGGAGCACTATAGGGTGGACAGGAACCTCCTACAGAAAATTGTTGAGCTGTGCCGGCCACGCCTCACACACAGAACTATCAGAGGGGAACCCATCCCAGTGGATACCAAGGTATGTGTAGGCCTAAGAATGCTAGCTGCAGGCACCTTCCAAAAGCCAACTAGGGATATGATGGGGATTTCACAGGCATCAGCATCCAGGGTACTCTAACAGTTCCTGGATGCCATGTCAGAACATGTCGATGAGCATGTATATTTCCCCATCACCCGTGAGGCGTTGGCTAGCAATATGCGTCTCTTCCACAAAATAGCAGAATACCTTGAGGTAGTAGGTTCAATAGACTGCACGCATATACACATCAAAGCACCACCTGGTGAGCGGGGTAGGGTCTACATCAACCGAAAGGGCTTCCCCTCCATCAACTGCCAGGTTGTGCGGGATGCCCAGGGCATAATAATGAATGTGTGTGCTGGCTGCCCTGGAAGCTACTACAATTCCCACATCCGGCATCTGACGCAGCTGTACCAGACATTTGCCACTGGGGACATCCCACACAGTCACCTAGTTGGGGATGCTGGATACACACTGGAGCCATGGCTGATGACAACCATCAGAAATGCACACACACCTGAACAAGAACTCCATAATGAGGCATGCGCACAAACACGAATCATAATAGAGCATGTGTTTGGGATGCTCAAGTCACGGTACTGGTGCCTGGACACATCTGGTGGAACCTTACAGTACTTACCAACTACATGTACCCAAATTCTCCTTGTATGTGCCATGCTACACAATATGATCCTGCGGAAACAGCTGCAGGAGGAACAGCATGGGGCAGGGCCACACAGCCCCCCATCATTGCCAAGGCCTGACAGGCACAGAGTGACTCGGAGGAGGAACAACTTGAGCCTACTCCAGTAGGCAGAAGGAGGTGCGCCGAGTATGCCCTGGCCTTGGCAAAGAGGCAATGCATAGCACATGCACTGACACAGTAGGGACCCAGGGAATGACACCCCTCTCTGACTCGCACATACAGTAAAAGGGATGCCAAACATCACACTACCTATGCTCAACTATGTATAGGGAGTGTACTATGTGCATCCAACATAGGCAGCTCTGCAGCACCACCCTCAATACTGGGATACCCACAAGGTAAGTGACTCACACATGCCAGTTGGGGGGGGGGGTCACATACCCAACAACAGTTACAGCCAGCAGGATAGGTGTAGACAAACACAACTAAATGCTGTACTATGGTCTCTGAATGAGCCCTATAGGTAACCCCACCCCCTGGTTTACACAGACAGACTGCAGCAGGCTAGGCAGTTGGATGTAAGTTGTGAAGGCTAGAAAGTCAGAAACTAATATGTAGGTAATTAAAGCTAAGATCTGTAGTACTCTGGTATGCCTCTAGCCAGCACGATAGGTAAGACTACAGACTGAAATGGAATACCTGACATACCAGTACAGTCCTAGCAAATGTGCATAAGTGTCAGGTGTATCCTCCATCCTATGTACACTTATAGTAACAGTCAGGTATGCCCCCCCCACTCCTGTGTAGAAATGTAGAAACATTCAGGTGCCCCCCTCCTGCTATGCAGAAATTTAGCAACAGTCAATGCCAAATGACCTATGGATACCCTCCAGACACTGCATGCTACCTGTCGGTGTACAACACAAAGGTCAACACTGCAGTACAAACTACCCGGGCTTGATCCACACATGCAATACAGATGGCCATATTGGGCATGCTCACACACTTAGAGAAATTAAGGCAATGTCAGTCAACAACATACTGAAAGGTCATACTGGTCATGCTCTTACACTTAAACACATGAAGGCCATGTCTGCAAACACCAGTGGACCACACATATCTGGCAGTTGCAGTTCTTAGTGCAGACACATGTCAGTATGCACCACTCCTGCCTTGCACACACAATGGATAGGAATACAGACATATATGTAAGGACAACACACTATAATAAGGCAAAGGTAGATGGACATAGATGTGTTGATGAGGGTGACCATGACAAGGAGCCATGTGGGCCTGTCCCGCCCAGCACACAGCCAAAGGGCCCCAAACACATGAGGTGCAGATGTCGCTCACTGCAGATACTAGCCACCAGTATCTGTCAGCATGACAGACTATGTGGTGCACGTGCCAGCTGTGCAACATGACTGTACAAGGAAGTAGTCATCTAGTAGCTGTATACATGTACCTGTGACATATGACCCTGTGTGTGCCTGCATGTGGCATGTTAAGTCCTACATGAATGGGTTATGGCCCATGCACACACCGCCCTCCCTATAGCAGTATTATGACAAGCCTGCTGAGGTCATCCAATGTGAAATACACCTTTGGGAGAGGTGTAGCTCAGTAATTTCCATGGCTAGTCCCATAACTGCATACTGCTGTAGTGATAAACTAGTTAGGTAGTAGTTCTTACTCAGACTTGGCAACTGTGTGAGTGTGTGTTTGTGTGCGTGTCTGTCTGTCTCTGACTGTGTAGAGACAAATGCTTTTTAGGCTACTCACACTCCGTACAATTCATATACTCAACTGTGGCAAGGCTGCTGATGTCACTCACTTAGAAATACACCTCTGGGAAAGTCATAACCCAGTAATCTCCATACCGCGTCCTGTAATTGCATATTGCTGTAGTGTGATAAAGTAGTTAGGTAGGTGTTTTAACCCCAGATCTGGAAAATGTGTGTGTGTTTCTGACTGAGTAGAGAGCAATGCTTTTTAGGCTGCTCACACTCCATACAAATCACATACTCAACTTTGGCAAGACTGCTGATGTCACTCACTGAGAAATACACCTCTGGGAAAATCATAACCCACTAATCTCTGTCACGCATCCTGTAACTGCATACTGCTGTAATGTGATAAAGTAGTTAGGTAGGTGTTCTAACCCCAGACATGGCAACTGTGTTTGTGTGTGAATGTGTGTGTGTCTGACTGAATAGAGAGCAATACCTTTTAGGCTACTCACACTCCGTACAATTCATATACTCATCTTTGACACAGTTGCTGATGTGACTCACCTAGAAATACACCTCTGGGAAAGTCATAACCCAGTAGTCTCCATAGTGCATCCTGTAACTGTGTACTGCTGTAGTTAGGTAAATGTTCCAGCCCCAGACTTGGCAAATGTGTGTATGTGTGTGTGAATCTGTGTGTCTCTGACTGAGTAGAGAACAATGCTTCTTAGGGTACTCACACTCCTTAGAATTCATATACTCAACTTTGGCAAGGCTGCTGATGTCACCCACTTAGAAGTACACCTCTGGGAAGGTTTTAGCTCAGTAGTCTATGTAACGCATCCTTTAACTGTGTACTGCTGTAGTGTGATTTAGAACTGTGGTAGGGTTCCATCTCCACCCATGGAAGTTCTGGATGTTTTGTGTGTGTTGGAGCAATGCATTATAGGCTACTCACTCGCAGTACATTTCAAATGCCCTACTTTGGCAAAGCTGCTGATGTTATTCATTGTGAAATACAGCTTTGGAGATAAAGTTCTTTAGTAATCCCTGTGGAGCAACCTATAACTGCTCCATGTTGTAGTATAATACAGGCCTTGGTCAGGGGTTCTATACCCACACATGTCAGTTGTGGATATTTTGGGTGTGTTCCACTGTCTGTGTAGGGCATACATTTTAGGCTAGTCACTTGCAATACAGTTGAAATGCCCTTCATTGGTAATCCTGCTGATATCATTCATTGTGAAATACCCCTTTGGGGAAAGATTTCTATAACAATCCCTGTGGTGTGTCCTATAACAGCTCCATGCTGTAGTGTGATATGAACCGCGATCATGGGTTCTATACCCACACATGTCAGTTGTGGATGTTTTGTGTGTGTCTCACTGTCTGTGTAGGGAGCAATGCATTTTAGGCTAGTCACCTGCAGTACAGTTGAAATGCCCTTCTTTGGTAATCCTGCTGATGTCATTCATTGTGAAATACACCTTTAGGGAAAAAGTACTCCAGTAATGTCCATGGCACGTACTATAACTGCATAGTGCAATAAACTAGTTAGGTAGGGTTTCTACTCCCAGACATAACAGGTGTGTGTGTTTGTAACTTGTATCCTGTGTACCGGTGGGCAATGTGAAGAGGGTTTTGCTTATTTCTTTTATGGTGGCCCCATTATATATCACAAAGTCAACCATACAGGGATAACAGATGTAAATTAGCAGAGAGGCTGGGGTAAAAAGCCATACCCATACATGTGACATCAAGGCCAGCCAATCACAGTTAGCAACCCCACTATTACCCAGTGCACACACTCAACCCATGTGTCATATGCACACACATGCCTAGGCAACAGCCAATATGTGGGTTGTACACTGCATGTTGACAACTGAAAGTAACTATGCAGTGATAGCAGTGGGCTACAGAGGCCATGTCACCCTGCCCATCTGTCCAATATGCACTTACATGCAAACAGTGCACCTCCACCATGTTCCCCAATGGACACCTGCACCACCTGTGGTGCCTTCACATGTGACTCACAATGCACATACCATGTCTGACAACATGCCCTGTATGGAGAGATGACACTGATGTCAGGGAATGCTGTTGGCATGCCATCAATGTAGGTGAATGGTAAACCTGCTGTCCATTACCAGTTCCTGCTACAGGTGGCCAGGACTGGCACATCAGATGATAATCTGTGTTCACAACATGGGCCAGACACCCCAGGTACAGTTCCACATGTCACTGTACATGCATGTGGGAGGTGTGCACATCCCAGACACCATCCATGTCATGGACTAAGGAACACATACATGGTAAGTGATGCACAGCAATGGCCACACACAGTAGTCACCCAGGTGACTGGATGGAGGATGCAATACCCACCTGTGTGGGCAAATGCAGAAACTACAGGCCTGAGCCACAACACAGACCATTGTCATGTGGCCTGATACCAAGGTATACCCATCACCTACCTTTGTACAGCCTGCTGGCACAGTTGACCACCATCCTCCAAAAAGTCTAATACTGTAATTCCAGGTACACTCCAAAAGTTGATTCAATGACCACAACCATGTCAAACAAAAACAAATTTATTGCACAAACAGAGCTTTCGGGTCTACACCCTTCATCAGTGATATAAAAATGAATTAAACTCACAATTTAAATAGGAGCATCATTTATCACAAGACAA
>NC_056732.1:648327516-648621391 GCF_019279795.1 Protopterus annectens
ATCTAGATGTTGGTATACATTCTCTGTACTTTTGCATGACTGGACTGGATGATATGTTTCTGAAAACATCAAAGCTTTTTGTATCTGTCATGGCTTAGTGGTAAGTCACTTTGTCTATGGTGTGCATGGTTCTTGGTTTGAGCCTTGCAAGAGCTGTTTATTTTGTTGCTGGGAAAGAACATGGGCCATTGGGTACAGAGTGATTAACGCACTGTAAAGCAGTTGTAAGTGGGTGTGCATGGGTTTGCACAGAGCTTAGCAATGCTAACCTCCGGTTACAGTTTTTTACATTCAGTTAGCTTCTACTTTGCTTAATCTGTGTAGGCAATGCTTACCCCCATGCAGGCACACTTAAACATGCTTACTAGTGCTTATATATGCTTACTACTGCTTATTTGTGTTTAAACATGCTTACTGGTGCCTTATTCATTATGATACTGACACTTCACATGTGTATTTAATGCAGTACTCCAGTTCACATTTAAATGTTATTTAGTAGGTTATACGGCAAAAGAATGTCAAAAAATGTTCATATACAGATTTCACATAGAAAATGGAATGTGCTGCAGTGGGACTCGAACTGGGAATGCCTGCTCGTTAGGTGGATGCTCTGCTTACTAAACTATTGCTGTGCTGCTGCATTTGCATATATCTTCCTTGTTATCCTCTTCAGCCTTTTAAACTGCTTTAACCATAGCTAAGTGATGGGCAAACCCACGCACCTACGGTTAGCTGTTCTCGAGGTTTTAAGGTTTCTTCATTTTATTTATATGTACTGTTCCTGTTGTACACATGGGGGACTGTTGGTGGGGATATGCGGACAGCTATGAGCGGCCTCGCTTATTTATTTACAGTTTCTGTTATTCTGCTTTGCAGGGGCATGTGACACGCCCCCTGCACTCGTCCATTCTCCATGTAGGATTAGGAGGTCAGGCAGCTCACTTTCATTAATATGCATGGCGCGCTGCCGTCCTCCTCCTAAACTGCCGCTTCCATGCAGGACTAAATTAGTCCTGCATGGAAGATTAGTAAATCTGGGGGCTAGTGTATGCTGTGACACTCTGAAGAACTAACCAGTCATTGGGAGATAGCCCATAGGCTGACAATATATGTTGTGTGTTCAAAGCTTGTTGATTTTCTATACATTGCAGCCAATATAATAAATTCCTATTTTCCCATAATCCAAAAATCTCCTTATGAGTTTTATCAGGGAAGTCTCTTGTAATAGCAAATGATATTAGAAATGTAAACCACAGTTTTATATCTAAGTTTGTGTTAATGAATTTCCTAGAAACATGAGCCACCAATATTCCAACAGACAAGGGGGATATGCATCCAATTCATTTAGTCATATGCCTGCTAGCTTTGCATATATTGTAAGGAAGTTATTTAAATACACTTTGATTAAGGCAATTTCCCCAGCATTGTCTTTAAGGGTGAGATCTTCCAACATGATTTTGTACTGGCAGATCTTGATTAACAATTTTTTGTTACACATAGACCCTATTAATAACAGTGTCCTTCTGGCATTATTTTTTAGATCTTGCAAAACATATGAGTAAATCCAACATCGGTAATTAATTAATACCTTCATCTCCTTAGGTATTAATACATACATTATTATGAAAATGAAAAGCTTGTTTAGTTGTTGACGTTCAAGAGTGAAAGTGAGGAAAGATATTATATCATTACTTCCTTCAACCAAGGCTGTACCATGTGGTTGAGTTAGTTATTATTATTTATGTATTACTTTTATGTTCTCAATACCCACAAGATATATTGACAAAGGACCTTTGTTTACAAGTGGATAGCAAGAGAAACTAAATGAGGAGAAAGGCAAATAATAAGAGAAAAACAGATCTGAAAAATAAACTGAGGTGATGAAACCAAACCTGCAGCAAGAGGGTAGAAAATGCAGGAAGTTGGGAAAAACAAAACAGAAAAGGAAGTAAAGGTGTCAGTAGAGCAGACTGACCTGATGGAAATGCAAAAGCTATGAGACAGGGAGGGAGGGGCAATTAAATGGCTTTAGAATAATGGGAAACCTGAGGGAGTATATATTTTTAAAAGAGAAACAGAGTTAGCAGAAAAAAGGAATTTTTGATGATTACGAGAGAGATCAAGGAAGACAATAGCTTAGAAAATGAAAGAAGGGAGATTGGAAATAAGCACAGTAGAGTTTGAAAAGAGAGATGGGACATTTTTAGATGGTAACAAGGTGAAGAGAGAGGAAATCAAGGCATTTTTCTAAAACATACACAAGCAAAATGGCAGAGTAAATAGGGAAAGAGGGAGAAATAATATGGAAATGATGCAGATCAACTGCAGATACACAGAGAGGTCACCCACATCAAATAGAGAGGATGATATATGATATGCAATAAAAGAAATTAAAGGAAGAAAAGCAACTGGGAAGAAATGACATCCAATTGATGTTCACATGCTGGTTGCTGAAGAATTATGCAAGACTTAACCATGATATTTTGCACAGACAATGATGTCAGACAATGCCAAAGGGTATGCAAGAGACAAAACAGCTTTAATACTAAAGAAAAATGTGAAATAATTGAATAGGATACCTGTTTTACGAAGCATAGCACTGGTAAACACAGATGGAAAAAAGTTCTACCCAAATACATTAGAAAAAGGATTAGAGAGAGTATTACTAAGTAAATCAGTGAGTGGAAGGTTGGGTTTGCCAAGTGGAATTTATGGAAAATGGGTGGGAGGTTCTTATCTTAATGGAAAGCCAAAAAAATAAATAAAATAATAATGTCAGGCTTATTCTATTTGACATAAAGAAAATGTTCATGTTAGTGACCCTAGAAGTATAGGGATTAGGCTAGGCCTTCTGCACCTAGGTGAGTGCTGTGCAGAAAGACACAAGAGCAAAAACGGTGGTACACACAAGAATTAATTAGTGACCCTAGAAGAATGGGGATTAGGTGCGGCCTTCTGTACCTAGGTGAGTGCTATACAAAAAGGCACTACAGCAAAAACGGTACACAGAAGAATTAATGTTAGTGACCCTAGAAGAATGGGGATTAGGCTAGGGCTTCTGCACCTAGGTGAGTGCAATACACAAAGACACTATGGCAAAATGGTACTCAGAAGAATTAATGTTAGTGACCCTAGAAGAATGGGGATTAGGCTAGGGCTTCTGCACCTAGGTGAGTGCAATACACAAAGACACTATGGCAAAATGGTACTCAGAAGAATTAATGTCAGTGAACCTAAAAGAATGGGGAAGGTGAGTGATATGCATGAAGATACTACAGCCAACATGATATACATAAGAATTAATCTTAGTGATCCTAGAAGAATGGGGATTAAGCTAGGCTTCTGTGGTTGATGACCACAGTAAAAATAGTGGTAAGCAGAGAGTATTCTGACTCCTGCCAAATGCAAATAGGCTCTAAAATGAAATATCTACTGTCAAGAAGTGTGCATATCACAGTAATGGTACTACAATCAAGGGAAGAAAAGAAAATCAAGCAGAAAGGAGAATTACAAGAAGTTGTTGAAGGAAATGGGATTGAACTTATAAAGGGGTATAGAGAAAGCATCATTACAACTGGAGAAATAAGCATCTTTGAAATGGTAATAAGTCTATAAGTGGAACATGATTTAATATGTCTAACCAGAACAAGGAGGGAAAATAAAATCCAAAGTAAGTGGGTCAGATTCGTAAATGACAAAGGTGAGTGAGTATAAGCAAAAAAAATAAATAAGAAAGAAGATCAGGACTAGCATAAACAATGGTGTGTTCAGGTCCCCTGTATATGAAAGATATGCTAAAGACAACAGTATGAATCAGTGGTTATGAAGGCTAGATGATATTTCAGGAATATCTGAGGTAAAAATATAATGTCAGGGAAAAAGAAAACCAAGTCAAGGAAAAGGAAGACCAAAATAATATCTGAGGTAAAAATATAATGTCAGGGAAAAAGAAAACCAAGTCAAGGAAAAGGAAGACCAAAATAATATCTGAGGTAAAAATATAATGTCAGGGAAAAAGAAAACCAAGTCAAGGAAAAGCAAGACCAAAATAATATCTGAGGTAAAAATATAATGTCAGGGAAAAAGAAAACCAAGTCAAGGAAAAGGAAAACCAAAATAATATCTGAGGTAAAAATATAATGTCAGGGAAAAAGAAAACCAAGTCAAGGAAAAGGAAGACCAAAATGAAGGTGGACAATGAAGCAGTAAGAAAAAAAGTTAATGAAAGTCTAAGTTAACAAGGTAGAAAAGCACTGTTAGAGAAAAACATGGGGCCTATGGGATATAGTTGGAAGATTGGGGGATTTTAGAAGTAGCGTAAGAGGAGGCAAGGCAGAGGTTATGTCAAAGTGAGCCTGAGTAAAAATGGAACAGGTACAAGTTCAAACAGAAGCACACAATTGCTACAAGGGTGGAAGGCTGGATAACTGCAAAAGCAAAAACGATACTCTGACAGATCTGCAAAAACACTGCTTACAAGCCTGGAGAAGATATTAAATTCAAAATCCATTAGATATGCACTGGAAGCAAAAAGAAATTGCTGCTGTCCATTGAGTCAATACTACAAGTTCTTAAACTATAGAAACAAAAAACAGGTAGACTGTCTGGTGTAATCAAAGACACTTTTACTCATCAGGAATGTTTCTGGGCCAAAATACTGAATGATTAGAAAGAGCAGCAAAAAGGGATGTACATGGCTACGTGGATTTTTTTTCTGTTAGTAATATGTATTTTAAGTGTTGAGAAAAAACAGAGTGAGTGGTAAAGTACTTTGCTACTCTGAAAAAACATGGTGAAAAAAAAACTACAAGACAAAATTAAGACATGTAAACTGCACAATGCTGTAATGTTTCCTTCCCCTTAAGTGGAAGAAGGGTTCTAAGAATTCAGCAAAGATACTTTTTTTTATATCCAGACAAACTGAGGTCATGCTGACTTTAGACTACCATTTGTCATAAATGCTTTTACTGTACAAATACTCCTCAGTAAACCTACATTCCTTGTTTAGTAATGATATTGGAGACAGGGAGCTTCATTAAGGTTATATTTTACAGCCATAACTGGATCTTGTAAGGCTGCCAAGACTTTAAGACAGAGGTCCAGGACAGGGGAGCCTAACAACTGAACTGAAGTGCAGCTAAGGAAAGCCTGCCAACGTTCCAAAGTTATTATTTAGCATGAGTTCAAGACAAATATAAAGGGATGTCATACATTATCTCAGTAACAATGAAATTTCTGGTATGTCAGAGCAGCTGACAGACAAGCAAATTCTACATGTCTTCTGAGTGCAGCTTGACCTCAAATGCAGTTAAACTTCTAGCGAGAGGTTTAGGTTGTGAAGCACAAAATCTAGATATGAAAGTTAGGGTTGTTTCTTATCTGCAATGAATCATCTAAGCAATGCACTGACACAGCATGTATGAGTAAACTACATATATATGCCTTGATATACATAATGATACATTTTTGGAGGGTTAAAGTTAGTAAACATGCTATAAACTAGAATGTTGTGAAGGCTATAAAATCTTATAGCTTGATATACAATTTAAGGTCTATAACCACCTCAAAAATAGAATAATCACAACAAGAACAACTATTTTATTTATTTATGTTTTGTTTAAACAGTGTGTCAGTTTAACAGTGGTCTTAGAGACAGACCCTGAGTACAAAAAATGAAGTTTGTTGTACAGTAAGATATGAAACCATAGTACTCATATACTGAGAAAGAACTATTTATTTATTATATAAAATAAAATAAATTAACAAATATGTTGAAGGATACCCTGGCTACTTTGAATGAAGGTTTGCATGTAAGGTGTAGTGTGACATTTCAAATCATTTACTTTGAAGCTGCCTTAGTCAATTGTCACCAAAAGTACATGACTGATATGGCTAACAGCTCTAATGAACTAGTCTCAGATTCTGCTTGAATATCACTGTTCTGTGCAAGTCCTAAGGATATTCACTATGGTTAGCAACCTAATAAAACTAATCCGCAAACTTGTGTTAAAAGGCATTGCATTTGCATCTTGTTCATTGGGTAAGTGGGTTTGGTAAAGGGGCTGTTTCAAAATCACTATTCCATTTGCTTCTTTCCAGGATTCACACTAATGCATTAACTTACAAAATGGATGGCAGTGTTAAATATCATCCAGCCGGATAGTTCTGTGCATTAGTGTAAGCCTTATTAATAAATTGCATCCACATGGTACAACATACTAGCATCATATTTATTACATCACAGCACCACTACTACAGCCGTGTCTATTTACTTCACTGGGTCTGACATGGAAGGAGACCAGGGTGATGATTATTTTGCTGTTGCACTTATCCTGGATTGAGGGTTGGCCTGTGGTGATTTCTTATCAACTTCGTTTATAGGAATGGTAATTTTACAATCTATTACATTTTGTAAGAACTGCTTGTTATACTCTCATGCATCACTGCAAATTGAACATTGGGTGTTATATCAACAACTGCTCTTGAAAGTTTTATTAAACTCTGAGGAGATACAGTTCTGCTAAAATGTGGACATTTTCATTTCCTCACTGCTCTAGTGTTTCCAGTAACATAGTAGAGTGCAGTCTGGATGTTTCTGTGTTCTGCTCACTAGTAACATAAGTAGCTCCTGTCCACTCTGAGCAGTTCTGTACAACAGCTGCACACCAGTCTAAACATGCACAGGAGTAGTACTGACCACTTTATCACTAATCCAGCTCTAGGCATCAACATTTGCAGAAAAATGTGTACAATGCTGCACTCAGTTTTAAAAATTTGTATAAAAAGATTCTAGATTATTCTAGAATTGGCCAAATAAGAGACAATCAACATTACCTAACTGTGTACATGCAGAAACGAATACATTGATTTTGTACTGTAACAGTAAATAAATAAAAGCAGCAGCTTAGTGTCATTATCTAAGTGCATGCTTATCTGCAATGTACTGCAAAATGATGCTGTTAGCTAGTTGTTGCTAGATTAATGCTTAAGCAAGGAAGACCTTAGTTTAATATGCTGAGCGTTATGATTCCTTTTTAACATCAAACACCCCTAGTGCAGCATGCAGTGATTAACCATTGGAGCGTACTGACTTAGAGACAGATATTTGGGGCTCAACCATTGCCTGATAATTTCTAATGACTAGAACTCTGGAATATTCTGTGTATGGGGACATGAGATTGCAAAGAGAGGTATATATTGTTTTTGTAGATTTTGTGTTTTGTCCATTTTCCACATTTTTGTACAATAAGTTACTTTTACCATTACAAAAATTGTGCTTTTATACATACTTTGCATATAGCCAAGTCAGGCATATCGTTTTGCGCTTCTGTAGTATTTGATATATTTTGTGTGAGCTTCTTAGATGATTAATGACCTCTGTTATTATTATGGTATTATTAATATGCTGCAAATAAAAATTCGTTTGCATGTCTAGTCCTAGTTGACTCAATTTGCCTCATACTACTTGCTTATATTTATTTCTTTTTTATATTAATATGTGTGAGCTTTTCTGAGAAGCATGACATTTAGTTTTGTTAACATTTGTTAGTACTGTTAAGTAAACAGGCTATCACTTGCAGGTGCTAGCTCGAGACAGTAATAGTACTCTTTAAATGTGGTATATTTCCCAAATTCATCCTGTTACAAGCAAATATGGCCTTCCAAAACCAGCAAAAGATTGTGTAGCAACTAGAAGAGAACCCTGGCTATGTAAAAGCTTGCAAACCGATTTGGAAAACAAATCTTTTTATGCCAGTGAGGATGTCATGTTCATGCCAGATGTAAAACTTACTGCCTAATCTTTTTTAATACATTTGAAAAGCATAAAGGGAATTCTCATTTGAAACTATACATTTTGAGTCAAGACATAAGTCAGCCTATGGAAAAGACTGAGTAGTTAGGTGGGAGGCCTTGCTAATTAATTCCACTTTCCGTGAGATATATAGTGTAGCTGTTTATAGCATTAAAAGTATATCTAATGCAATGGCATTTTCAAATAGATTTGTTAACCTTGAATTACATGTTCTTACATTTCCAACATTTTTTTTCTAAGGTACTGTATGTATGTGCCTTGCCCTTGCAGACAAAAGATTCTACTAACTGGTATAGTCAGGTTAACTTTTTATTATGTGGGAGAGCTGGGACATGATTAAGTTCATATATGGTCCTTGATTGCACTCCTGTCACTTTGCATGAAATTACTGGAGTGGGAGAATGATAAATGAATGAATATGCTGAGTAGTAGAAAGCAAGATGGGAGATGAGCAGTTCGACTTCAGATCAGCATGCATTACAACTGACTCAGTGTTAACAATGAGACAGATAATTGATAAGAAGCACTAGATGAGGAAAAAGTCTATAAGGACATTCCTAGACATGACAAAAGGATATGCCAAGCCCTCAAGCAAACCCATTTTGGCAGTTCTGTGATGGTTCAAACTCACAGAAACATTGGTAGAATTGGTGCAGGCTATGTACAAGGACCAGGTAGCATGAGCTAAAACACTGGTTGGACTCACAGATAAGTTTCCAGTGGGAGTGGATGTCCATCATGTTTCAGATCTGAGCACACGGTTGATCATACTTGTGATGGCCTACATTAGCAAAAAGGTCGGAGAGGGCAGATTAATAAAGCTGCTGTATGCAAACAATGTAGTAGTCTACTGACTCTGAACAGAATCTCTAGCAAATGAGAAGAGAATGGAATGTAAAATTGAAGACACATGGTATGAAACTGTGTCCAGACAAGACAATTCTCATGACAGCAAACTTACCACATCAGAAGAAGCTAACAATGATGGAGAAGGGAAACTAATGGAACAGATGAACTGCTTTAAGCATCTTGGAGGGGTTATTGAGGAGAATGGAATTCTGAATGAAGAGCTGAAAGCTAGAATCAGAGGGGGTGCAGCCAACTGGTACATTGTTTCAACGGATGTGTATGATAGAAGAACGCCAAAGAAGCTGAAAAGTAAGATGTTTAAAACAGTGGTGAGATCAATACTTCTTTATGGCACAGAAACACAGGCAGTGAGGGCGAAGCAGTTGAGGAAGCTGGAGGTAATAGAGAAGAAGTATCTGAGATGGGTGGTAGAATGTTCACTGTGGAACAGATGAACAAATGAGGACATCAGAGTCGAAGCAAAGTAGCTTCAATTGCAGAGAAGGTCAAAGAATATAGATTACGATAGTTCAGACACATGCATGAATGCAGAGGACAATGCACTGAAGAAGATTTGTGAGAGACATGAAGAAGGCAAGAGGAAAAAATAGTATCCAGTAAAGAGATGGATGGACAGATTGTGTGAGAGAAGACTTGTGATGGTCATGACCATTGAATCAGGTAGGAGAATGGCAATGAATTAAGAAAGGTGGTGATAGTTGATGTGACACCCCAATCCATATAGAAAATGTGAAAATGAGGACTGATGATGATGAGGATGATGATGATGATGGTGATGACAACGGCGATGAAGATAATGATGATCATCGGTAGAAACCTTATGTTTAATTTTCTTATCTTTCTATGTTAGGATAATTTAGGATAACATCAGTCATCTACCATGAAATTGTGTTCATTTCATAGTTACTGGCTCTTAAAATTGTACTGATGGAACTCTTTACTAGAAATATATAAAATTAATGTAGTTTACAAAACCAAATATACAAGCAGCAGTAAACTTCTGCAACTAAATACAAGATGCATGAATATTAACAGACTGATGGCATACAAAGGAACTTTATCTAACAGTATATCTAATCATATTACTGCTAGAACCCATGAATTACTGAATTATATATATATATATATATATATATATATATATATATATATATATGTATATATTTTTACTTTCAAGTCCGCTTTCTAGTGATGTAATATCAGAGGCAAAAAAAATCAGGCTTGAGTTTCTATCTCACTGTAAACACTTGAAAAACAAGGCAAACACTATAGAACTAAAAGTTACTCTCTGTGCCCTAAACAGTCACATGTTCTGCATATCCTGTTTAGGTTTACTTATTTGTTAAGTTTCTGGTATCTGCAGCCATATGCCATATAACTCTAGAGGAAATGACTGTCCAAATAAAGTAATGTTTCCATTGAACTAAATCAATATTCAAGGAACACAGAACATTGTTGTTGTTGGTCTTTCGGCTTTTTCCTGGTAATGGGTCGCCACAGCGGAACGCCGGTCCGCTAATGATTGGCAGTAGATTTTTACAAAATGCCGAGGTGCCAGTTCGACGCCCAACCTTCAACGAAGGCACGCCCATTTACGCACGCATGTCTTTCGAACACTACCCAACCGCGGGGAGGACATGCAGACTCCACAAAGAAGGCTCTCCTAAGCCAAGCCGAGAATTAAACGGGAGAACCTCTTGCTGTGAGGTAACAACGCTACCGCTGTACCACTGCGGAATAAGGAACACAGAACATTAATGAGTGCAAATCTATGCAGATTTTATATGACAGCTTCATCTTAAACAGCTCTGTTGCATTTCCACTAAAAGCAATTACATATTCTGTACAGTTCACATATTTTTTCATTGTATACATTTTCATACTGTAAACTGTATATAATATATCTATTTGAATATATATATATATATATATATATATTTGTTTATATATATATATATATATGTGTGTATGTGTGTATGCTTAACTCAGCATTTCTGCATATTATACTGAAAGATAATTGCAAGTTTAATTTGGCCTGTCATGCATCTCCTCCTTCTTAGACTCAAACAAATTTTCTTATGACTTAACAAAGAAATGATACTTGAGGTTTGCAGGTACATTTTAAGTTGTTCTATGAGTCATCTGTCTTGATAGCACATTGCCAGTTGCATTAATGATACCTATCTTGTGCTGGATTGTCAATTTATAGAGCTGTAATCAGTTAGTGTCAGAGGTGCGCAAGTACCACGCTTGCCTTGATCAGAAGGCTGTGGGTTCTCTTCCCATCCCAGGTACATAAATAAGCTTGCAATACTGACACTGCATTGCAGCATAATGGGAATACTGCACTTCTAAGCATACCATCCTTCAGATAAGGCATCAGACTGAGGCCCCATTTGCCTGAGTTGGTGGTAGCTCAGATGGATGTAAAAGATCCTACAATATCTATGGAAAAGAATAAGGAAAGTTCTCTGGTACCCTGACCAAAAGACCCCTCGTAGTATAAATACCAGGGGATAGCTATGGAACTACAGTGAGGGACAAACATTCTGCAATACCCCACTCTACTGGGAAATGCACCTGCCATTTTTGTAGAAATGGGTGTGAATGCTCTGCTTAGATAACATTGACTCTGGCAGATTATGGACACATTTTGCCATTTCCCACCTGTGAATGAATATAGACATTCCTAAATGACACATTTGATCAACACCTCTATGATATGTCAGACCAACTAAAGATCACAATATCAGCTATGTCAGTTAGGGCATAGGTTCATAGGATGATACTAGGCTACTGGCCCAGAGGCCCTTATAAGCCTAGCTATGAATTTTGCCCATGTTCCCACAAAGTCAGCACCTATTGCCCTGTCCAGCAGGGACACAGTGGGATCCCAGGGGTGTATTTTCTGTTTCCCATCCAGTTGTCCAGGTTCCACTTAAAGACGGTTAGTGAGGTACTCTGCTTGACATGAAGCGGAAGTGTATTCCACAGATGAGGGAGTCTTTGGGACACAAATCTACCCCACCAACAAGTTTTATTAATGTCACAGATCAGGTTGAGGGCTTGCATGCAGATTGCATGAGTGGAGTTTGACTTATGGATATGCAGCAACTTCATCAAGGCTGGGTCTGGAATGGCCTTGTATGCCAGACACAGATCACCTCTGAGCAGTCTGTATCAGACTGAGTAGAGGGACAGGGCTTTTAGCCAATCTGTATAGGATAGGTGTTTGAGACCCTGGATTTTCCTGACCAGGAATTTCTGTGGCCTCTCCAGCTGCTGCATGTGCTTGGCAAGGTACATGCCGAAGGGGGTACTGTACTTGATAATGGGTCTGATAATAGAGAAGTACAGGTATATTATGTCCTCTTTATTCCTAGATGAAATACACTTACTTTTGAGGTGGGCCATGTAGAAAGCCTTCATACAAAGGAGGCAACGTGGTGGTCAAAATTCAAGCTGCTATCAACCTAGGTGCCAAGTGTCTCATGACTAATTGCATGCTTAGTATGTTGCTATTAATGTGATAATTAGTGGGAGCACCATTTTCACCAAAGGGAATAATGATACATTTCTTGGCATTTAGTTTGAGGCCATGTTTCTGGCACCAGTTAATAGTTTAGATAAGGCCATTTTGGAGGATATTCACATCACTAAGGGAATTTAAGACAGTGCCCAGCCTGCAGTCATCTAAAAACTTAACAGGAATGATCTCCCTTTGACAAAACCAAAGTATATGGGGTCAAGTGTTTGGAGGTTGCCAAAGTCCTTGTTTATAAGGTCCATGATAATGCGTTCCATGGCAAATTGTCGCCTGTTGCTAGCATGTGCTCTAACAACCTCTGGAAAGTTATTATTCCATTTTTTCATCCCACTTCATAGCCTGACTATGGAAACAGCTAGTGCTCTGAAACTGGTCTTTTGCTAATTGCTAAGAATTGTAGAGTGGTGCTGTTTGATAAATTACAAGTCCTACTTACTATTATATAAACAGCAAAACCTTTCAAACTGATACTGCCATGTTGTGCTCGACCAGCTATTTTGATAACTCACTTTCATTTGACTGTTATGTCTCCAGCAGTTCAAAGGTCTTTCTAGCTCAACCAAGTAATTTCTAATTTCGCTATAGTAATAAAAAAATCGTGTTCTTTTTTGTCTCATTCATCATGAAATACATCATTAAATGTAATCTTCCTTTTGGAATGTACCTTTCTTTGCATATTGTACAACTTGAGTGGATTTCTTACGGCAAAGGGTCAGAAGCCTTAAGCCCTTAGTTACCAAGACAGGCCAGTAATCTTCATTTTTATTTATTTATTTTTTTATTTAACATTTGTTTACCAGGAATGTCCAACTTGGAACAAAGCCAGTTTTCAATGGAATCCCAGGAAGAACACTCCAAATGCATATCTTTGAAATGTGAATTAAAAATTAATAAAAAGGTCTGAATCACCAGGCTATATGCAAACACTTTAATCAATAATATGCTAAAACAAAATAAAATAAGGTAAAATGATAGTAAGCACTTTAAGGATAAAATCTCTTCTTCAGACATCTTTACACATTATACTTGTAACATTTATAGTGTTGAATAGCCAATCAACATTCTATAATAGGGTGTACGCCCCTTTAACACTGGTTTCATTGGTAACACTCCTTTCAAATCTGGGCTTCTATCCACCCTTAATTCAACAATCCATTTTGTTTCACATAATTCAGTTAAGTTAACCAAATCACCCCACCATTTAATTTAACAACTTGTAAAGCTAAAAAACTAATGTATGATTAGCATTCTTCTTAATATGCTGATACAATGCATTATGTACATTCTGTGTTCTTATATTAGTTTGTTATTGCAAAATCCTATCCTTAAAGCAACAGTTTGTTTTTCCTACATAAAAAGAGGTGCAGTCTTTACATTTAGCAAGATAGACAAGAGTTTTAGTTTGACAATCTACATAAAAACTCATTTTATACACTTTTTTAGTCACAGGATATATAAACTTGTTGTTATTTAACATCAGTGAACAAGCTTTGCAGTGCCTACATGCAAAAGTCCCTTGTATCATCATTTGTTTATTGCTATTTCTACTAACATCTCCTTTATTATACAGCAGATCCTTTAAATTCTTGTTATGTTTAAAGGAAAATGAGGGTTGTTCATCAAGTATGTTTACTAATTTATCATCTGTTAAAAGAATATTTAATTTCCTTCAAACATCACATATTCCCCCTATGTCACTACTGTGCTTTAATATTACACGTTGTTTATCTTTAACCCTGCTCAAACCAACTTCATTCTGTAATTTATTAGAGTACCATGGAAATGCATCTTCCAATCTATCCTTCTTGCCCTTATTAATGAGATGTGCAACCTTCTTACTGTTGTAACCCCTCGAGGAAAAACATGTGGCCATAGAAGCTATCTCCTGCTCAAATACATTATCATCAGTGCATAGTCTAGATATCCTATGTGTCTGGCCTTTCACAATATTCTCAAAAATGTATCTTGGATGCATACTGTCATAGTGTGAAAGGCTATTCCTCCAGCATTCTTTTATGTATATGGATGTCTGTATATTACCATCTAAACCCATGTTCAAGCATACATCTAAAAAATCAATTTCAGTCCACTAGCTATTCTTGCTAAGTCTTAAAAAAATCAGTGGTGGACTCTAAATATACAATGAATTTGTCCAATCCATTAGAGTATCTTTCCATAAAATAAAAACTTCATCAACAAAGCAGTCCTAGTATAATATACAATCCTGTCACTTATTCACAGTATTAAAAATCATGGTTTCCTCTCAGTAAGCTAGAACCATATTAGCATAGGAGTTTGCACATGGAGTACCCATGGCGACTCCCTTTAATTGCATATAATGGTTCCCTTTAAATATAAATATATTGTTGTTCAAAACCACCTCTATCGTTCTCTTTATCATATTAATAGTCTTGTCTTCATAAGGGCTATTGTTCTTCAAAATACATAAAATTGCATTCAGCCCATACTCATTAGGTATAACTGTGAATAAACTGTTGATGTTTAAAGTCACCATCCAAAATCTACCTGCACATTCAGTTACTGAATATTCATATAAACTTCTTAAGAAGTGTGCTGTATCCTTTAAAACTCTAGGTACACCTTTCTGTCTAAGATTCGTTTCAACCCATATTGAAGCATGTTCAGTAATCCACCCCCTCTCCAATACTATAAGTCTTAAAGGGGGTTGCACCAGATCTTTGTGAATTTAGGGTAAAGCTTTAACTATAGGTATTACTGGATGTTCTATACATACAAAATCAAAAACTTCTTCGTTAAACTAACCTGTGCATTTTAATTCTGTTAAATAATGCTTTAGATTATTAACCAGCATTCTTACTTCAAGTATAGATAATAATTGGTAAGTCAAAGTATCATCCAGTAATTCCTTGATTTTACTATCATAATACATAGAATCCATGACTACAACCACCCCTCCCTTGTCAGCCAGTGAATACTGAAGAGCCAGTAGATTTAGCGCTCGACTGAAGTCAACCAATCCCTTAGTGGCTTTTCCGAAACTTCCTGTTCCTGTAAAGAAGAAGGTGCATGAAAAGAGAGAACACTCATTCAGTCGGGGAACCAAATGGGGAAAGACTTCTTTTTGACTGAAAATATCGTGGTTAGCATATATAATACTGTTTTATCTGATGCAGAGCCTCGTGTTCTGAATAAAGGTATGACTTTTGTACCTAGTAAGGTTATCTAATTTATACGATGTTGTATTAGATTTGAGGATGTTTGGAAGAAGTTTGCAACTGAAACTGTTACATGGGAACAGTCATATTAATGAAAATGGTGTTTTAAGACATCCTAGTGTGTTTGTACCTCCCCAGAATGCTATTGTTGAAATTTTTTTAAGAAGTTGTGAAACTGAGATAATACAATATATGAATGACAGACATCGTAAAAAACCTTTTACAATTTAACAGCAGAGGAGAATAGAGGATTGAAAACCCTGATAGAAAATAGTAATATAGTTATAAAACCATTTGACAAGGGTGGGGCGGTCGTAGTAATGGATTCTATGTATTATTTTTATATTATACTATGCCTGCTTTGTTGATGATGTTTTTATTTTATGGAAAGGTACTCCAATGGAATTGGATAAATTCATTGTATATTAAGAGTCCACCACTGATATTTTAAGATTTAGCAAGAATAGTTTGTGGACTGAAATTGATTTTTTAGATGTACGTTTGAACATGGGTTTAGATGGTAATATACAGACATCCATATACAAAAAAAGAATGCTGGAGGAATAGCATTTTATCCTATGACAGTATGCACCCAAGATAAGTTTTTTGAGAATATTGTGAAAGGCCAGACATATAGGATATCTAGACTATGCAGTGATGATAATGTATTTGAGCAGGAGATAGATTCTATGGCCACATGTTTTTCCTCGCGGGGTTACAACAGTGAGAAGGTTGCACATGTCATTAATAAGGGCAAGAAGGATAGATTTGAAGATGCATTTCCATGGTACTCTAATAAATTACAGAGAGAAGTTGATTTGAGCAGGGTTAAAGATAAACAACGTGTAATATTAAAGTACAGTAGTGACATAGGGGGAATATGTGATGTATGAAGTAATTGGAATATTCTTTTAACAGACCATAAATTAGTAAACATACTTGAACAACCCTCATTTTCCTTTAAAAGTAACAAGAATCTAAAGAATTTACTTTGTAATAAAGGAGATGTTAGTAGAAATAGCAATAAACAAATGATGAGACAAGGGAATTTTGCATGTAGGCACTGCAAAACCTTTTCATTGATGTTTAATGACAACAAGATTATACATTCTGTGTCTAAAAAGTGTATAAAATCAGATTTTCTGCAGATTGTCAAACTAAAAATCTTGTCTCTCTTGCTAAATGTAAAGACTGCATCTCTTTTTATGTAGGAAAAATGAACTGTATAGGATTTTGCAACATCAATCTAATATAAGAACACAGAATATACATAATGCATTGTATCAGTATATTAAGAAGAACGCTAATCATACATTTATTTTTTAGCTTTACAAGTTGTTAAATTAAATGGGGGGGGTGAATTGGTTAACTTAACTGAATTATGTGAAACAAAATGGATTGTTGAATTAAGGGTAGATAGAAGCCCAGGTTTGAATGGAGTGTTACCACTGAAACCAGAATTAAAGGGGGGTAGACCATATTATTGAATAATGATTGGCTATTCAACACTATAAATGTTACAAGTATAATGTGTAAAGATGTCTGAAGAAAGGAGTTTATCCTGAAAGTGCTTACTATCATTTTACCTTATTTTATTTTGTTTTAGTGTATTATTGATTAAAGTGTTTGCATACAGCCTGGTGATTAAGACCTTTTTATTCATTTTAATTCAGTTTATTGGTTTGAGATTTTGGTGTTAATAGCCTTGTTGGCTTGCATTTTGCTGTCTTTGAAACATGGGAAGAAACCGATACACCCAGAGAAAACTCACACAAACACAGGGAGGACATGCAGACTCCACACAGAAGGCACTCCCACCAAGAATCAAACCACAGAACCTCTTGCTGTGAGGAGGCAATTCTACTGTTGCAACACTGCACCATCCATTTTGCACTCAGTCTTCTGTGAGATCCTTTATAGTGACTTTTGCCTTCTTTTTGAGCGATAAAAGTCCCTGTCCTATTGAAAATCCTGCACGTCTGCAAGCTCACCACATCCTCCAAAACTCATTGTAAGTATCTCAGTCTGTATCAAGTAAGACTCAGGGATAGGAATGGTGCACAACACAACATATTCTACACCTCTAGAATAAGCTCCCTCTACATGCCAAAAGAAGCAGCATTGCATCCACTTTTAAATTTAATCTTGATAATTAGATGGAAATTTATAAATTATTGTCTGGGTAATCCTGAGTAACCAGTGTAGACTAAAAGGGTGAATGAAGTTAAATTAATTATTAATTCAATTGGCTTATTTGCCTTGATTGTTAGTGGTCTCAGTTACTGCTTGCCTAGTATTGGCCTATGAAGCTATAACCTATAAAACTCATCCACATCACAACCTTTAGCAGAAGCATATCTTATATGCTATTTAGACTCATTTTGAAGCAAAATATTAATTTAATTTCAACCCATCCTATATATTTCTATAACCATAATAATATTGTGGATTCTGTTTCCTTGCTTTTCGAACATCAGCATTTACTCCACTTGATCACATTCCTTTATAACATAGCTTTCAACCTCTTAGCACAAGAAATCTGGACAAAGCCAAAAATAATGGCCAGGCAAAGGCCTAAAAATATGGACAGATTTTAAATATCGTTCTTACACACCTAGAAAGTCTCTAGAATAATAGAATTTATGTCAGCATGTATTTTTTGAATGATAGGAAGTCTGAAACTCAAACATGTGTCATTATTTAGTGACTTCAATCTTCAGTGATTAGCCAGAAAACCACAAATTTTATGATGAACCAAACAAAAATATGGGGCAAAAGTCTGGGCATTCTTTGAAAATTTGGACAGTTGAGAGGTATGCTTTACAATGTACACTAAACTTATTTTCCTATTTGACTACCCACAATCCCAAGTATAAAAATACATTCCAGGAGATAAGGAATATTTTTACAGGAGTCTTAATATGGTGATGTCACATAATTTTCCCTTTTGAAGAGACTGCAAACACACACACACATACACTCATGCACACAGACACACACACACACACACACACACACACACACACACACACACACACACACACACAGATTTTGCAAATTCTATCTTTGTTTCTAGTGTTTTAACATTTCCACCAACATCCCTTTCATTTCTACAACACATTTATGCCTTGTTCAGCAGCATTAATTTGTTTCTAAATACATCAACAGACTCAGTATTATTGTACACATTTCTTAAAAGCACAATGTTGTAATTTAACATTACTGTTTTTATTTCTTCAAGAAATCCTCTTCTCAAAACCATTTCCATCACATATAAATTTAGTTTGCTATCCTTACATAACTGTGTTTCTTCATTATCAATGTTTTAAACCACTGTATCTCAATATTTAAAAATTCATCATTGTTGAAATAAGATTCTGGTATGGAACACCCAAAGTTCAGAAATGACAAAAATAATAACCTGAAAGACAGAGCGATAAGTGGGGAAAGCCCTCACACTCATATATCTATACATATATTTATACACACACAAACACACACACATATATATATATATATATATATATATATATATATATATATGGGTCTATGTCAGAAAATCGAAAGTTCAAAAGACTTTAGATATTTTGATTTTCAGTCTTTTGAGCTCTCGATCTTCTGAAGGGGATCCATATGTGAAAATACCAACTCCATGGACAAAGCGGGAAAAAATCTCCCAAAAAGAAGGGAATTGCTGCAGGGGTATACCTAGAAATCACTGTGGCAGTGTTAACCTATAGAAAATTGCAACCATCATTGTTTTTCTCTGTGTTTTGTGTTTCAGACACCTTTAGCATGGGGATGTTCATCTCAGCCACATGTTGATATAACACAAACTACAAAAGAAGTGGCTAGGATTCAGTAGTCATAACACAAAAATCACTTTATTGATATTTCCAGATTGAATGTTTTCATCCACTAGGACTTCATCAGAATCTGGAATAATACATTAAGCAACTCTTGTTGATATAGCCTACAATACAAATTAAGTTTTTTGAAGCAAGTTCATGAATGTAATTTTTCAGAAATCAATCCCCGGGATTCATGAAGCTCGGCGCAAGGCCGGCGTAAGGCTTGCGCCATCCGTGCGGCATATATATGGAGTAGTCATGCCATATGCATATTAATGAAGGCAGGCAGCCGCCACAGCCATGTGCATAGGAAACGTGCGCGAGTGCATGGGGCATAACAAAGTTGCGCATGGAGGCATGTCAATGTCAGCTGTCGATGAGCAACCTAAACTACTGAATATTATATTCCGCCTGCAATAGTAATCGTACCTATCAGTGTCCGTGGATACTGAAACATATGCAAAGCATGCAAGATAGTCCCTGCGAACAGAAAATGAAGAATCAAACACAAATGCATGGTAGGGAATAACGGGTCCCTATCCTTGAACAAATGACATGAAAACCATGTGCCTATAGTCCAACGTAGTGTTGATAGCTATACCATGTGGAAGTGAAACGTATCATATGTTAGCGCACCACCAGTAGGTACGTCCAGCCCAGTGGAGAGGGTCACCAGCTGACCCATAATGTGAGGGAGGGAACATAGCTGTGCAGATGTGTCCATAAGAAAATACACGAGGAGAAATGTAGATATATGTAGTGACTGTTTGTCTGAATTATATCCCACAAGGCATGTAATAGTCACATACAAAAGGTATGTCCGTATTTCACATACCAAATGTGATAGGAAATAGCATACGCATGTAAACGAAACAGAAGGAGCATATAAACAGCTATAACAATACGGACACATGTAGGCCGAAAGGAACAGTATGATCCGTACCATCCACCAAGATTACTACCTGTCCCACTTTGCGAGCTACAGTCCCTCTGTGGGCAGATGTGTCCTGACACAAACATGTAAAACTGGCAAATGTCCAGAGAATATAGGACATAATTATTCCATAGACATCATGTAATAGTTGCATTAAACATATTTCACTGAACGTATATTACATAAATGTCATAAGAAACAGAATAAGACACCAAAATGCTACAAGAATAAGCTTAGATATAGGCAAGAATTGTAAGTTCTATCTGCCGAACTGACCATGGGTATGTGTCGGCCTGTAAAATATGCTGTGTTCACTGCAAATGTCACACACTGTGGCCAATTGAAAAGGTGGAAACACAACCGTCGACTGTGGGGAGGCATTGTCCACAACAGTCAGACATGTGTAAGGAATAGCTTGGACATAGGAAAAGGTGCCATCCTACCAATGAGTACAACAGGCTGGCAAAATCCGGAAGGCAGCTGTATAATCCGAACATGTATGTGACACAGTCGAATGGGTAGTACCTGGATATACCAACCAAGTAATGAAAGTGAAGTATGGGCGTGTACCTATGTGCATGAGGTATAGCATGTGGAAAACAAACATGGCAGGGTAGTCCACACAACCATAAAGGTACCCAACACATGTAGGGTAGTCAGTGTGTAACTCTGGCCGTGTCATGGATCAACAACTAAAGTAGTGCTCTATGGGGTGTGTTTTGTCCTGGAAAATCTGACATTTCTACAGAACATGTCCCACTTTGGGCATTTGAAAAGGTAGTAACCCTAAGAATGACCAGAGGTTTGCCCCATATTGTTGTTGTGTGCCTCCAACAATCTGCACCAGTGTGATAAATAACTGAGGATTGACATCACTAAATAATGAGAAATATCCTGAGTTTAAGACTCCACATCCTTCAGAAAAGTCATGCTAATGCAAAACCTAGTATTCTATCAACGTTCTAAGCTTGTAAGAGCAATCGTTAAAATGTGTCCCTAATTGTCCCCCCATCGTGTAGGTTTTGCGCAGGTTTGGTGCTCTAAGAGGTTGAGAAGTATGGTCCGTACATATTTACAGTAACAACCCTTCACACTTAAGTAATGTACAACTGCATACCTGTAGTCACTTCATGTCCAAAATAATAATCCCCGTATGACTGTATACAGGTAATAGTCAAATGTGAATGGGAACACCCCTCACCGTGGAGTATGGACTGTAACAACCCCATCCATAATATGTATTGCCAACAGAATAAGCTGCTGACAGGTGGCCAAACACCTGTGTCTATAAACACAGGTAAAACTTCAAAATAGGGAGAAAATCCCTGTCCATATGCTTCGTCTGACATTTGAACTTGGCCAGGGAAGTTCCGTTCACCAGGTGGACAAGCCTAAACCCAGATCACTACATGTACACCCTGACAATCAAAGACCTGTATGTGCCTGGACTATATGCCTTGGTGTTCTGCATATCCTCGGAGTGATTAACAATGCAGCTGGAGTCCACAGCAGTAGGCAATAGGGAATGTGTAATATGTAGTACCGCATTTTTCCCAGCAGGAGAATGGATGCCTGTGTTGTAGGTGAAGCGGTGAGGCATATGTTGATGTAGCTAAGTACTATGGGTATGCATATCAATGAGGGAGAACACCAACAGAATAGTGGTTCCGGCATCCGGCTAATGTGAATGCAGTCCTGGTTTACCTACGACCATTGCACATATAAGTTGAAAGTGTAATGAATGCGTTCGTGCTGTACACATATTTAAATATGTAAAGGTGAACGTGTGTTTCGCAGGAGTCCGTAAACCGGAATACAGATATGTAACTGTTACGGTCAGAATTGTGAAAGTTCACGTAAGCACAAATATCTATGAAACATATGTAACCCACAATAAGGATATGCAAGTGCGCCTGCGCGTGTGTAATCCGCTCACAGCATAGAAAATGAATGCTGTTTTCCCCACGTTCTATGTACATGACTCATACCTGTTAGCCCCGTAAAGTACGAAACCGGACAAAGCCATGAAAACAACTGGTACAAATAGGGACAATCCTCATATATTGCCCTAACAAACATAGAAAGTGGATAGAATAACAGGTGTGTCACTAGCATGGATTCTCTGAAGGGTATGAAGTCGTAACCTGTAATGTTTGTCATTATTTACCAACGTCAGTCTTTAATGATATGCCACTAACTTGCCAGATAGACACAAGGTTATGAAAAACGGACCAAAGATAAGAAGAAAACAGCTGTACATGCAGCGGAAATCTGTACAGTTGAAAGGTATGATATGGAGATATATATACACATATATCCACAGACATAAACCAAAGCAAATTATGAAATGAGGAATGTACAGACATATGTATATATGTACATATATATATCTATACACACACAATGCATGAATAGATATATACACAACAAACATATGTCCCTGTACATATAACACATGTACATAAATAGGTCACGGTATAGCTATTATGGATAGACAGACAGACATGCATGAAAGGAGAATACACTGCTGCTTTCCAAACCATTGCCCGGGAAGTACCAGTGTGACAGGGCCTGCAAGTTCTACACGTTAAACATGAATATAGGTGTCCTTTTCAGGACCCCAAAAATTGATCCCGTACAAAGGGCGAACTGCATTGATGCAAAAGACATCGCAAGTGCAACTACGATATAGCTGTACATGCAACAGTAGCAGGTGCAAGGGTAATAACACATGGGTCGATAGAATGTATGACGTACGACCTAATATCCGCAGAGTGGGGAGTGCTCAGAAGTGTCCTCACACTTTATTATCACTCACATTAAACATGTCTAATGGGTACTGTGGAGGGGTGTCAGGTATGGGAATCATGGGTATGCAGAAATGGGCCTAGGTGTTGGTTGGCACAGATCTATTAGGTACGCCCCATGGGAGTGATCAATATACCTATGTGGGTATAGCACACGCCTATATTCTCCAAAAAAGGTGCAACCCATCTACTGGATATTGTGTGAACCATTGGGGGAAGATGTAGGGACCTATATCAGTGTCATGTAGGTGATTATCATGGATGGACATGCGTACGACCAAGATGGTAACCATACCTGCCAAAATGTCAGAATAAGACAGCTGGACTAAGGCATAGTACATGAAATTCAAATAGGGACTAAATTAAATATACCCCAGACAAAGTCAGAACATTGATAGAATAATTGTGTAGTCAGGAATACGAATGTTATGAGAGTTAGTAATCATGAAATAGACATGTCAGTCATTATTACCTAACCGCACAGTCCGTCATGCCTTGCCAGCAATCTACCAGAAAGGCACATTATTATGACAAATGTAACAGAATCATAGGTCAAACCTTGGGGCATTTACCCATAATGTGTACAGGTGAGAGGCATGAAGGTAACCCATCCTAAATAAATGTACAGAACTAGTGATACTAGGTGGACAGGTGAGAAGAAAGACGTCAGGACAAATGACAAAACATGTACAAGTCAAAAGCATGTATTTCCACAAATGTGAATGACAACGTATGCCCTGTGAAAGTCAGTGTGGAAGGTTAATAGACTCAAAAGACATGTGTCCCTCAGGGTGTCATGCAGTGTCACCGATACAGTGTCCAGTCCCCCATACTAGTACGTGAGCTCTGCCACTGACGGAAAGCGCAAATACCGGCGTACACATAAGGTACATTATAGAATAATTAGTGTGGATAAGCACCTGTTGGCTTGTGTGAGGAATATAACCCTCTGGGTGGGTGTGTCCTGCAATAGGAATGTAATGGCATCTGGCCTGTGATGGCACCATATATTGTGTGTATTGGTGTAAGAAAATTGATTTCCAGTATCAGAAACATACCTCGCAACTGTACAGAGTCTCGCAGAATGTGCAGATGTATGCCTCATATGTTTGGTGTGTTCCTCTTACAATCTACCTGTCTGCCAAATACCTGGGAACTGACATCATTAAATAATGACAAACATATGAGTTTAAGACCCCAAATCCCTCAGAAAGGTCATACTAATGCAAAACCTATTATACTGTCAACGATCTACGTTTGTAAGAGCAATATTTAGAATCTTCTCCTATTTGTCCCCTCATCATGTTAGGCTTTGTACAGATGCTTTGCTCTAGGAGGTTGAGAGGTATGATCAGAAACAGATACATGTCTGAGGAAACAGCATTATTGACCGCAAGATAACTCAGAAGGTATGAAAAGTGCTGCAGTAGGAAGTTCAGTATTGGCCGCAGGTATGTGCTGACACAGCAGTCTACATGAAGTACCTATAGGGCGTCACCTTTACCAATGATGACAGTGGGACATACCCACAGCCATGCATACACCACAAATAGACATAGCACACAGCAAAGCCTAGGCCATGATACACGAAGCCTCCGCGTATGGATTGAGTGAGAGTACAGCAAGGAAAGATGACTGCCAGGCTATTCAGCAAACACCCGTAGGGGCGTGCAAGACCGCCCATAACACGAACATTGCACGGACAATGTTGGGATTTGCAAAATACCCCATTTGTATGTATAAGCTATGCAAATTATGCAATTACGCGATACATGAAACAGTAAGCTGTCCGTGCAAGAGCAGAGTTATGTGCAGAAATGTACCCGGATGTTATGCGACTAACGTTCTGCACGTTGCTAAATGGAGCAATGACAGCTGCAAATACAGTATGAATACAGTCGAAGAAGCATGCCAATGTCCAAGTCCAAGGCCAGTGGCAGCTTTGTCCATTGGATATCAATAAAACAGTAGTTGTCCTCCCCCAATCTCTGGTGTGGAAGCGTAGCGCAGCGCCATGAGAACGCACTGCACTTCAAAACAAGACATATATGTATAATATACAAACAAAATGTAGGTTTAGTTAGATGTTAGTATGCCATGCAGATGAATGGCAAGCTGGAGACAACATGGCCACTGCGTACTGGTTCTTATGTGTTGAAGCTCTCTTTCAGAGATGTAATGAAGCATTTGTAGGCAATGTGATGCAAGTGAGGCTGAGGATAGTGAATCACAACATGTCATGCCATATGGGCCAAGCCTCTACAGTGTAGTGTAGGTTAAGGGGACTATTAGAGTAGAAGATAGGTGACAACATGAGTGTGTATGTATAAAACACTGTAACCTCACCGGAGCAGTGTCACATGTTTGCTGTCAGTACTCAGTGGAAGAGGCGTGTTATGAGCTATCCTAGGGAACGTCGGGAGACTGACGGTGTACGTCATGGATACCACCGATGTGACCTGCAAACCTGCCCACAGTGTGTCTGCGCCCATGCGTGCCAGTAAGCCCGAGTAAGCATGTGTGCGCGTGTTAGCCTGTGTGCGCGTGTGGAGTGTGGAAGAATGAGTAAGCTAGTGTACGAATGGTGAAGCCCGTGTAATGTCGTGTATGCGTTTGTAAGCATGTATACATGTGTACTACACACATCACACACGTACTGCACACTCAGGCACACATGCTGCCAATACTACACACATCAGTGAAATGGCACATGGATGGAGAATACATCATCAGAATTAACAGTGCTGTAAACTATGCTAAAGTGATGGTCATAGCTGCAATGCATCATGCCTGCTGATATACACCTGGAAGTAACACACTGTGTGTTAACAGCATGCTAACATCAATACAGTGGAATAAAGCCACTGTGTGCATCAGCACCAGGTTAGTCAGATCCTGCATCAATGTTACAAATCACAGGTGGTGGCACAGGTGACATCATATGCACAGGGTGTGGTGTTACATTTCCAGAGCTGTCATTGAGCCATCCAATGTACATGTAGGTGTGTGTGTGTGTGTGTGTGAGGGACAATGGTTATTGCATGGCCCAATGGTGATGCAATGGGTTTGTGTATGTGATAGCCATAGCTGTTTGTGGTAAGTGTGTGTGTCTGCATATACACAGGTACAGCATGTGTCAGCCATATACAGGAGATTGTGGGACAGTCACAGACCATACTTGCCAGGCTGTAGAGATCCCCATTACTGGCCATGGACACTCCTCCATGCAGCCAACACAACCCAGTCCTGCACCTGTCAATGTATACACATACAGTCCTGGGATCTGTATCACAACCTGTGGATAAACGTGAGTCTGTAATGTTAACCTGAGGTGCATAGAATTGTCTGTTACTACACATGGATATGAGCCATACTCACACTCCAATGTAATAACCACTGCTGACTGTTGCTGAGATGTGCATATGACCATTCAAAGGTGCTGTACTAACATTGTTTCCAATGCCTGTGTAATACCCAGCAACACAATAACCGGTCACTACACAAGTATAACCCACGATCACTACAGCACACAGTACGTGCACTATCACAGAGCCATAGCAGATGTACATACATCCAAGGTGCTCACGTACAGATAATGCAGCACATTCAAAAGTGATAATCCCAACATACATATCTATATACAATATATATATATATATATATATATATATATATATATATATATATATCTATGTAGATAGATACATATACACACACACACACACACAACACATGTGGCAGGGTTGGGAGCAGAACACAAACGTAACCACTGTACAACACGACAGCATTACGCAGTTACAGAACGCGCTACCCTGATTAGTGGATCACATGATTCACACAGGCATACGTCTAGCCTGCAGACAGCAGCATCAAAGGCAAAGACACCGCACGGATGTTATGGAGAGTGAATACTGTAAAAGCAATGTACTGTTGTCATGCAGCTGGAAACACACACACACACACACACACACTTGGCAGGACTGGGAGTCAAACATACACCTAACTACCCTATCACACTACAGCATGACGCATTTACAGAACCAGCTACCGAGATTACTAAGCACAGCAGTCCCAGAGGCAGACATCTAGGTGCGTGTCATCATCCGCAAAGGCAAAGACGTTGGTAGGAAATTTCTGTGGTGTGAGGCATCTAAAAGCAAGACTGAGTTCCCAGGCAGACGGGAGCATGCGTGCAAACACACACACACACTTGGCAGGGCTGGGAGTCGAACATACACCTAACTACCCTAACACACTACAGCATGACGCATTTACAGAACGCGCTACCGAGATTACTAAGCACAGCAGTCCCAGAGGCAGACATCTAGGTGCGTGTCATCATCCGCAAAGGCAAAGACATCGGTAGGAAATTTCATAGGTTCATAGGTTCATACTAGGCTATCTGCCCTAGGGCATTTATAAGCCTAGCCAGAATGTGTTTGGCATTCGCCACCCATTTTAAATTTATTTTGCTATGCCCTTTTTCGAGGTTAGTATACTGTGCCTCTGTCTAACAGTGACACAGAAGTGATACCCGGGGTAAACCTACGATCTCCCATCCACTCATCAAGATTCCTCTTGAAGAGAGTCAATGACAGACTCTGCCTAACCTGGACTGGGATTTTATTCCAGAGTGAAGGGAGCCTCTGGGTTATGAATCTGTCCCTCCAGCATGTCCTATTTATTTCAGTGCTGAGGTTCAAGTCTCTCGAGCTCGTAGCTCGATGGGATTTGGATTTTCTGAGGTGCAGCATGTCCATTAATTCCGGGTTGGACATGGCTTTATACGTCAGGCACAGATAGCCTCTGAACAGGCGGTATGCCACTGAGTAGAGTTGGAGTTTCTTTAACCGGGCAGCATATGGCATCTGTTTGAGCCCTTTGATCCTCTTGGTGAGGTACTTTTGGGGTCTTTCCAGTTGCTGCAGGTGTCTGGTAAGGTACATCCCAAAAGGGGCATTGTACTCAATTATGGGCCTGATGAGGGATGAGTAAAGAGGCACGATGACCTTCCCTGATCTAGATGTGAATCCCTTCATGATTAGGTGGGTTATATAAAATGTTTTTCTAACCACTTTGGCCACGTGGTTGTCAAATGAGAGATTGCTATCAACTTGGGTCCCCAGGTCCCTAATTACTTCTTCTGTACTTATGGATTACCACCTATGTGGTAATTTGTGGGCACTTTGTTTTTGCCAAAGGGGATGACTATACACTTTTTGGCATTTAGCTTGAGGCCATGGCTCTGGCACCAGTTGTCTGTTTCTATGAGGCCCTTTTGGAGGATGGTTGTGTCGGCTGGAGAGTCGATTATGGCGCCCAGTTTGCAGTCATCTGCGAACTTGGTCAGCCACAGTCCTTCCGTGTTTGCCTGTACCTCCGAAAAATATATACCGAACAAGAGAGGTCCCAGGACTGAGCCTTGTGGGACACCACTTGTAATTGGTTTGGAGTCTGACATGGCTCCAGCAATTCTAACCATGTGGGTTCTGTCCTTGAGCCAGTTTGCAATCCATCTAGTGACATAGGGGTTTATATTTAAGCTGGTGAGCTTATCTATAATGCCCGAGTGGGGTATTGTATCAAAGGCTTTTGCGAGGTCCAGGTAGGCTGTGTGGACCACCTTCCCCTCGTCAGTGGCCTTGGTGACTGTTTCAAAGAAATCAACCAGGTTTAAGAGGCAGGATCTGCCCTTTACAAAGCCAAACTGGATAGGATCCAGTGTCTGTAGGTCCCCAATATCTTTATTTATGAGGTCCATGATGATCCTTTCCATAGCTTTGCAGACCAAGCTAGTCAGGGTTATGGGCTGATAGTTTCCAGGATCCGTTGAGGTGCCACCTTTATGGAGAGGGACTACTGTTGCTGTACACCATTCTTTGGGCACATATCCTGTAGTAAGGCTGAGATTGAACAGTAGTTTTATGTTTGGGTTTAGCTCTTCTTGGAGTTCATGTAGGACGCAGCCCGGGACACCGTCTGGTCCCATTGATGCTGTGTTTTTTGCTTTGGAGAGGGCGTCTCTTACCTGAACATCTGAGATGTCAGGGGGGCAGCACTCTGCTGGGATAGATATTTGCCCTTTTGGTGGGGAGGGGGGGAGAAATTTGCGCTGAACCTGTCAGCTAGGATGTTGGCAATGTCTGTGGGTTCAGTGTATTTTTTGTCATTTTGGACTAATTCTGAGCATATCTGGGAATTACCACCCAGGTTCCTAACATAATTAAAGAAAGCCTTGTGATTATCCTTAGTGTACTGTGCAATTTTTCTCTTGAAGCTGGCCTTAGACAATTTTATGAGTGCCCGTAGTTTTTTGCTAATACTGATCAGTGATGCCTTCCCTTTTTGGGATTTTGCTCTATCATTTAGTAGCTTCCTCCTTCTATTGTATAGTTTGTTTATGGCTGGGGTCCACCAGACAGGACGTCTGCCTTTGGAGGATTGGGTCTTGGTTTTATTTGGGATCGCATGATCCATGCATTCCTGAAGGTGTTCATAGAATGCGTTTATAAAGGATTCTGCAGTCTGGGCCATATTTTCCACAGGCCCGGGGGCTTTGAAGGATTCCACCTCGGTTTTGAGGAGTGTGAAATTTGCTTTAGAGAAGTTTTTCACTGTGGTTTTCTGGGCAGGGGGTGGGGTCGGGATGTGAATATCCAGTGAGATTAGTTTATGGTCTGATCTTACCAGTGAGGGATACACTTCTGGTCTGGAGCATAGAGTCCCCATGTTGGTGATGATCAGGTCCAGTATGTTTTCCCCTCTTGTGGGAGTGGTAACAAGTTGTTTCATAGCATTTGAGTTTATAAATTCTAGGAACCTTTGAGCTACGGTGTTGGAGCTAGAGTAATGCTCCCAGTCTATGTTTGGGTAGTTGAAGTCGCCCAATATAATGGTGTTTGGAGAGACCTTCATATTTTCCAGTGTTCTCAGGAAGGCCGAGTGGGGTTCCTGGGTTTGGGAGGGAGGTCTGTAGCAGGCTATAAACTGGAAGGCAGTTTTACCCACTGTTAGTTGCACATGGATAGTCTCTGATGCTTCGTGCTTTGCCACCAACCTGGAGGTGTGGGTATCTTTGATGAATATCGATACTCCCCCTCCTTTTGTGGTTCAGTCCAAGTTTTGGGGCCGAAAAGCATGGTATGAGGTATAACCTGGTAGTGCTGGGGTGCTCTCGGGTGCCCTGAACCAGGTTTCTGTTACTACACAGATATTGATGTTCTCCATGCTAAGGAGAGTTTCGAGTGTGTGCATCTTGAGGTTTAGACTTCTGGCATTGAGTAGCATTACTCTTAGTTTCTTATCCCTTGTGATACCTATGGAGGTGGGTTTGTCTTTTGAGCCTTGCCTAAAAAAGGCACTATAGGGGTAGCAAGAGCCTTTGCCAATATCCGAAAGCCCAGGAGTGACAGGTTCAAGCTATCCCTAGTGAAGCATCGTGGCTTGTCGAGCATATCATCCCAAGCTGACAGGCATTGGATCCCCTTTGAATGACACCAGTACTTAAGACAGTTGTTGAAATTGATCATCTTGTCTTCATATTGTGGCATCATTCTTGATGAGGGTAAAATGCTACTCAAGGTCAGGGTCATACCGGCCTGGGCTACATGCTCAGAGAGCTCCTTTATGTCTCTTTTCATGTAGTCCAGGGTGGTACATCTCAGGTCATTCACACCAGCATGGACAATGACTGAGTCATATTTGTACTTGCCTTGGAGTGACCTGAGTGCTTGTGTTGTGTGGCGGATCCTAGCGCCTGACAGGCTGCTCGCCATGACCCTCTCCTTGTTCAGCCTGGTGAGTGGGACGTCAGTGTGCCTGATGATAGAGTCACCTATTACAAGTGTATCAGGTGTGTTGTTTAGTTTTAAGGGCTGTGACTGTTCGGCACACTGGCTTTGTGAGATATGTGTTGCACGTGTTTTGTTTTGGGGTAGCGGTTGCTTGGGTGTCTGCTTTGGAGGTCTCTGCTGCTTAGGCAGATCTTTATTTAGAGCCTCTGAGTATGTTTTTGTGTGATTATGTGTTTGGTTTGCTGTCGTGGTAGGTCTATGTGAGACTGGAAATGTAGTGAGTGTGGTTTCCTTCTCCTCCTGACTGGTTATGCCAGTACTGAGTTGAGAGAGCTTAGCCTTCAGTTTGGCTATATGGTTGCATCTCTCACATGTGTTGGAATTTGTTGGGAGGAGGAGAGGGTTGTCTGTGTACATGAGGCAGTTGTAACATTGCCTCAAGATTCCCAGATTCACCAGCTGGACCGGAGAGGAGATTGACAACTGACCTTTGGACATGCTAGAATAATATTGGGAATTCCTTAATAATTGAAAACAAGGCCCAGTGGGGAGTGAGGGTGTAGTGCTTTTAATTTTTAGTGCTGACTTATATAATTGCTTTAGTGAGCAAGTGCCAGGTAACTTAAGTGCAATGTGTTGCAGGTAACTTAAATGCAAAAACAATAAACAGTAACTTTCTTTCAAGTGAAACAAGGAAATAAGTACAGTAAGCAATGCAGATATCACTAGTGATCCACAGAAGCGCTAAGAAGCCGCGTATTAGGTGGAATTAGCGTTCCAGGGAAATAACAAGCAAACAAGCATATAAACAAAGCTAGATTCAGCAGGCCTGGATCTAGTCTATGCTACAGCAAACAAGGCGTACCAATTTCAGTAAGATACAATTCAAATATTCAGGCACTATAAACCTTTAACCAGAAATTCCCAGCTCAGAAGGGCAGAGTCCAGCCTCTTCTCCCACAAGAATGCAGACCACGAACCTTCTTAATGTAAAATAACTAGCCTGAAGCCCAAGTGCTTAAACCAGAACTAATACACTTTAAGAATAACAGACACTGGGCTCTCAATCAGCAGTTCCCAACTTAGAAGGATGAAAGCTACCTGTCCTGCCACCACAGTGCATGCCACAAACCTTCCTAATGTAAAACAAATGGTCTGAAGCCCAAGTGCTTAATCCAAAAGACTTAGAATGATAGCTACACTGTAATCAAGTTACTACCAAGCAGTAATAAATACAAGTGAATACTTTAGAGAATGCCTGGATTAGTGCTCAAGTTACACAAACAAAGCTAGATCCAGCAGGCCCAAATCCAGTCTATGCCACAGCAAACAAGGCGCACCAACTTCAGTAAGAAGCAGTTCAGATATGCATGCACTATAAGCCTTTAACCAGAAATTCCCAGCTCAGAAGGGCAGAGTCCAGCCTCTCCTCCCACAAGAGTGCAGACCACGAACCCTCTTAATGAAAATAACTGGCCTGAAAGCCCAAGTGCTTAAACCAGAATTAATACACTTTTAGAATAACAGACACTGAGCCCTCAATCAGCAGTTCCCAACCTAGAAGGATGTAAGCTACCTGTTCTGCCACTACAGTGCAGACCACAAACCCTCTCAGTGCAAAACAACTGGTCCGAAGCCCAAGTGTTTAAACCAAAAGGCTTAGAATGAGTTACACCAAGCAGTAATAAATACAATTGAGTACTTTTAAGATGATGCAAAAGTAAAATAAAGTAGGTAGAAACACAAGTACAGTAAAAGCAGATGAAATTTTTTTCTGAACTAGTGCTGAGATCAAAGAAACAGATTTGAGTGCTGGAACTAGAAAACTGGCTAGTTATAAGAAAAAATAAACTAAGCTAGAAGGCTTCCCTCCAACACAGAAGGGCTTGGGGGCTCAGAAGCCTCAAACAGTCTATACCACTTAACAGGAAAGGCAGGAAACAAGCTTAATTTTTTCTGTTTCCCAGATGCTCTCTTTGTACACAGTAGGAGTGCCTGAAATCAGAATATGATCTCACTGCACTCAGTTGAGTGAGCAAATGAGATGGGCCCAGAAGGAGTATCCAAACACAAATTTACAAGAGGGGCGGGCAGATTCAAGGCCACTAAGATTAACACCAAAACAAAAACAGGGAGGATGGGTGGGACTAACTGAAGAGCAGAGTCAAAACTTCCAGTTCAGTTAATATTCCTGCAACACAGTTAAAATCAATTTAAATACTGTATTTGTTTGAAAAAAAAGTGCAGATAAAGGTACTTAAATTCTCTTATACGTCCAGTTGAATACAGCAAGTTCTTAGCCGGCCAAAGCTGAGGTTTAAAGCAGAAAATATTAAACACTGTACCACTTAAATAGGCAAGGACAGGAAATCAAAGAATGTGGCTACCCCCACACCTGTAATTACTAGCAAATAACAAAATTCAGCAAACACTGACTAACTTCCAGTTCAGTTAATATTCCTGCAACACAGTAAAAATCAATTTAAATACTGTATTTGTTTGAAAAAAAAGTGCAGATAAAGGTACTTAAATTCTATTATACGTCCAGTTGAATACAGCAAGTTCTTAGCCGGCAAAAGCTGAGGTTTTTAAGCAGAAAATATTTCACACTGTACCACTTAAATAGGCAAGGACAGGAAATCAAAGAATGTGGCTACCCCACACCTGTAATTACTAGCAAATAACAAAATTCAGCAAACACTGACCTACTTCCAGTTCAGTTAATATTCCTGCAACACAGTTAAAATCAATTTAAATACTGTATTTTTTGAAAAAAAAAGTGCAGATAAAGGTACTTAAATTCTCTTATACGTCCAGTTGAATACAGCAAGTTCTTAGCCGGCCAAAGCTGAGGTTTTTAAGGTGTGAGGCATCTAAAAGCAAGACTGAGTCCCCAGGCGGATGGGAGCATGCGCACAAACACACACGCACACACTTACACACACACACACACACACACACACACACACACACACTTGGAAGGGCTGGGAGTCGAACATACACCTAACTACCCTAACACACTACAGCATGATGCATTTACAGAATGTGCTACCAAGATTACTAAGCACAGCAGTCCCAGAGGCAGGCATCTAGGTGCGTGTCATCATCCGCAATGGCAAAGACGTCGGTAGGAAATTTCTGTGGTGTGAGGCATCTAAAAGCAAGACTGAGTCCCCAGTCGGACGGGAGCATGCGCGCAAACACACACACACACTTGGCAGGGCTGGGAGTCGAACATACACCTAACTATCCTAACACACTACAGCATGACGCATTTACAGAACGTGCTACTGAGATTACTAAGCACAGCAGTCCCAGAGGCAGACATCTAGGTGCGTGTCATCATCTGCAAAGGCAAAGACGTCGGTAGGAACTTTCTGTGGTGTGAGGTTTCTAAAAGCAAGACTGAGTCCCCAGGAGGACGAGAGCATGCGCGCAAACACACACACACACACACACACACACACACACACACACACACACACACACACACACACACACACACACACACACACACACACACTTGGCAGGGCTGGGAGTCAAACATACACCTAACTACCCTATCACACTACAGCATGACACATTTACAGAACGTGCTACTGAGATTACTAAACACAGCCGTCCCAGAGACATACTTCTAGGTGTGTGTCATCATCCGCACTGACAAGGACGCCGACAGGGATTGTATAGAGAGTGATCAGTCTGAAAGCATACAGACATATTACTGTCCCACGGTAGATGTAGACAAACACATGGCAGTGGTGTGATCGGGGAAATGTAAGATTTACGGAGCACCACGACAACATGACATAGTCATGGCACGCATCACAGACAGTACACCCTTCAAGATAGTCGACCAGTGTGTACTCAGCAGGCATCCATCGTGACGTTGAAAATGGACATCTGTTGCCTGGATGACCACCATGGCTATACAGGATGTCAACGGCCATGCCCATGCACAGAGGGACATCACTGACACAAGGTGTCGCTGGCCATCGCCACACGCTTAGTAATACACGTCCGTTCGGACTGTACTGTGTGTCGATCTACACAATGGCGTACTGGGCATGCTCACACACTTAGCAGTTGCAAAGGGCCGTCTTGCATGCAGATGGAGTCTCAACATGCAAGGGTTCAGTTTGGACTGTCATGTGTGTCCATCTACACAACAGCGTACTGGGCATGCTCACACACTTAGCAGTTGCAAAGGGCCATCTTGCATGCAGATGGAGTCTCAACATGCAAGGGTTCAGTTTGGACTGTCATGTGTGTCCATCTACACAACAGCATACTGGGCATGCTCACACACTTAGCAGTTGCAAAGGGCCATCTTGCATGCAGACGGAGTCTAAACATGGAAGGGCACAGTAAGGTATAACTGTCCCCACGCACAGAGCGGTCACACACATGCAGTGACCAGTACACACTCAGCTGCCATCACAGCTGTCACAGGTGCAGATCCCAGATGTACACACCGCAGTCTACACTGTAGCCCTCGAGACATCACCATGTCGTTGCTGCAGCAATACACAGCCATACATTACCACAACACCATGTGGCACATGACCAGTGGACTGCACAGAGGTCTACAACAACTGTGCAGAGTACACATGTACTGACAGGGTTCCAACAGGTGTTATGCATTGCAAGTATACCACTATACATGACCAGGTCAGCTCAAGACATACCAGGGGCCCTGGGTCTTACATAGCTGTGACAGATGAGTGTCGCTGTACACCAACAAACACACATGTTTGGATATGTCAAACATGTGACTGTAGTTGATGTGTGCATGGACCACACACACAACACATATGTACATAGCTCAGCCTTTCCTGTCCCCCATGCAGAACAGTGGCCTAAGCAATCATACGCTCGCAAATGGAAGGTGGGTCCATGTCTGTTAAATGCTCACAGTACAGGAGGTAGCAATGTTGATGGAGGACAAATTCCCCTGTAGTAGTTGCCCATGACACCCGTGATATCTTACCACTGTCCATGTGTTATGTATGTCAACACACATGTCCACCAATAGCAATGCATACAAACATGGCTACAGGAGACACATGTAGGACCAACGCACATGTACAATCTGTATTGTGCATGCAGCAACCATGCATGTGCAGTGGCCGATGTCCGTAAGACAGCTGTGCCTAACTACAACATGCAGTCGCAATGCAGCCCCATCATTGACACCTGTATATGGTGACATACAGACAGTAAGGTTGGTTGTACATCACGTGTGGAGGGATGTGTGTACATAAAGTGGTGATCCACCTGTGTAGATGTATGTGTGCCGGGGATGGCTCACAGGTGTGTCACATGCCATCCTACCATGCCATGTGCAAACAGTACGCTATGTCACTGTTACTTGATGGTGATGACATAACGCATATACAGTAGTCAGGTGTTACCAACTGTATGTCATGTGACACCTGTATCACTGACATCCTCCCATGTGCATATAGCCACGCAATTGCCAGACATAACATTGGTACACATACTGCGGACATTACCACTGCATGTCTATCAAACGGCTCATCATATGGCAGGTGTATCATTCCCAGCACTGCCATGTGTGTCCGCTTGTGTGACCACACATGCCACATATGGTGGGGACTATGTCCTAGATGTAACACATCCCTGTACACCATTGTAGAGATCTGTACATACTGCAGTGTGGAAAGCATGACGTCGGCAGGTGTGGTGCATCACACACATTGGCTATCCATACACACATATCTGGTCACCACAGTGTGTGTGTGTATGTATGTATGTATGGCTGTCTGGTGCTTGGTGTGAGGGTGTATGCTACCATACTGTGGAAACAGGATCACTAACCCCTCATGGTGATGCAGTCTACTACCCTGTTGATGCCATCAGTCCCAGCCATACTGGCTACCTGTGCATGTCCCTTCTAATGCCACGTTGTGTGGGTGCAAAGTACTGCGAGGGTGATGACCACATAGGCAAGAGTCCACACCTCAACACTATGGGGTGTGCATTATAGTGCAGTAGACCCTGTGAATGTGGCCATGTTCCTGTACTGTGACAGGGTATTACCGATACACAGTGTGGCCTCATGCTATCAGGTGGCCTCTAATGTCATCATTGGCCAGACCGCTGTGTACAACCCCTGCACCATGTCAACATACCTGTAATGTTTCCTGGTATGTATGTCACATCTCTGTCCGCTGTAGCCTGTTCAACTGACCACATGCTTCAGGTGCAGTATATGTGCGGACATCTGTGTCATGTTTGACTGCCCAACAGTCAGGTTGAGGGTACGTTTAGCATGCTGATATTGCCATACGTGCATGTGAGTACTCCACAGTTACACATGGGGGACTGCAAACACTGCTACCTGTAGGCACATGCCAGTACACCATAGGAGGGAACCAGGGCATCATTACCAACATGCTGTTACTGTTGCAACCGAGACACATACTGTGAACATATCACAATGCATGCTGCACCTGGACTACATGGTATGACTGGTGCATGTCGACAGTACACCACTGATGTCACATACATATCTCTCAGTATTCACACATGTCCAATGCAACATACGCATCCCTCAATATGCATACACAAGTAATGTTAGATACACCTCTCACATCTCAGTATTCACACATGACCAATACAACATACACATCCCTCAATATGCATACACAAGTAATGTTAGATACACCTCTCACTATTCTGTTCACCCTGTGCATCAGACCATATGAGCATATCCCTGCACCGATGGTGTGGATGACAGGGATGTGGCACAGGTTTCATCATATGTACAGGGTGATACTGTTTGCCAGGGGCATAGCCTGCACCAATGGATGACATCATGTGTGCAGGTAAGGGCCAGTGATTTGAATGGACATGTCTGTTCTGTATGCATGTGGGTGTTGTGGAGCCCTACAGTTGTGTTTGCTGTGTGCGTGTATGTGTGCACACAGTTCTGTCATTTGTGAAGCCTACACAAGGGTATTATGGACAGCTCCAGATTGTACAGACCAGGTTGTACAGCTCACTGTGACCGGACATGGCCATGTGTCCTGTGCCTGCCAGGGGTTGCATGGGCACTACCAGGCAGAGGTACAGAATGGCTACTGTCCGATGACACATGGCCACTGGAACCGTGTCCCCACCAGGAATGACCAGGGCCACGTCCACATGGCCTGCTGTGACCTGGCATGGACATCGCAGCACCAGCTGCACTGCTACTGCTACCGGCACTATGGGAGCGGCCATGTGAGGTGGCACGCTCACGTTGACCTGCACTAGGTGGTGTAGCTGGCCTACGTCCATGTGTCCTACACCTCACCCCTACCAGATGTTCCAGCACAGACAGCTCACGCTTGCGGATTGCCATGCCACAGTCGAGGATTCTGACCATGTCACCCAATCGCCTGTCCTGAACATCAACAAGCTGCTGTTGAGCATCTGCTAATGCCTGGATGTTGTTGTTTAGGGTACTGATAGCAGCCCTCTGCAGCCTCTGCCCTTCTCTGTTCTGCCATTCGGCACATGCCTGTGCTGCCATTACAGTCTGGAACATGCGTCTGGTGATCCCAGCTGCTGCGCTATGTCCTGCAGGTGCATGTCTGCCAGAGGTCCTCCTACGAGCAGCACCAGCCACATGCCTGTGTGGCACATCTGCAGTCAGTATACTGCCACCGTGGTGTGGAGACACACCTTCTGTAGCCACCACACGTTCCTGTTCAACGCTAACAAACACTGACTGCCCTTCCTCTATGGCCACTGTAGATGCGGTATGTGTTGGCAGCTGAACTGTGTGTGGGGAAGAGGGGGACATAGCTGGGATGGCAACCGTTGGCACAGATTCCACCCCTGACATCCCTGCCTGTACCTCGTGCATATGTTCATCACTGCTAGCATCTGTGGGGACACTATCAGATGGACCGCAGGAGGGTAATGCACCTACATCACCTGTGAATGCAAAGAAAGACTCTAAATTACAATAGACACACACACACTCACACACACACACACACACACACACACACACACACACACACACACACACACACACACACTGACACACCATGCATGTGAGATGACAGATGGCATGCATCATGCTTGTGATACTGCTAACAGCATGCATCTCAGACATCAATAGTGTTTGTAAGCATACCACCTGGAATGCACACTACAGCAGGCAGGTGTCATATCATTATCCATGCAATTCACACGATCATGGTAGTTTGCATGCATCCCCGTGATACACCATGTGGACCAGAACAGGATAACAGTACACATGGCTGACGTGACCTTGACATGTAATCTGCTGATGTGTGCATTAACATGCATGCATGCCTGACACAATGGTGTCCTGACACATGTACAGCATCATACTGGATATCACATTGCGGTGTTGTCCATATGCCCTACAGATAGAATGCATGTTGAGCAAATGTGCATGGGCATGGTAGGGTACTGAGCCATCTACATTGCTGTACAGTGTGATGTACAGACACTGTGCCATTGCATGGCATCATGAGATGTCTATATTGCTACACAGTGCATGTTATGTATGCATTGCATATCCAGAACTGCATGCATACCCATGATATACCTGTGGATTGTGACATATGATGCTGAGGTGTATACACACCCAACCATGCTGTGTCATGTGACAGGTCACTGGAGGACATACAGATGACACCCTGCATGATGACTACAGAGTGTTAGCTGCCTGGCAACCATGTCCATACATAGCGGACCTGTCACATCACCATTTCACACATGACATTGATGTACTACGCACACAAGGTGCACAGCTAACAGTGATGTCCTATGGCAGGGAGGGAGTACAGTTTCTGTGGCCTGGTGTCACTGTCAGTGGAATCTGTGAAGGTGACTACCATCATGCTATGACACAGACATCATGTTCAACACATCTTATGAGGTACATGTCACTGACACCTCCACTAGCTGTGCACAGTCATTTATGATGTGCAGCATACTACATCACCTGTACAATTGGTCTAGTACGGCTGTACTTGGACCATGTATGGACAAAGTGGGACAGGGTGTATCCACATCCCGTCTTCTGTGTGGCTACGTGTCTCTGGCCATCCCCCATGGCCATGTGTGCACATGTGTTGGTCATGTATGTGATGGCCGTCTATCACACATGTCTGTGTTGTCCCATATGACATACACCCATAGATGTTGGTTATGTCACCATCCACAGGGCTATGCAGACAACAAGTGTATGTATGGTATGTGGGGCATGGGTTATGGGAAATTGTGACAATATTGCAACCAAAATGCTATGTGTCTCAGACATGGATGGAACATCACAATGTGTGAAACCATTGCAGGGGCATATAACACAATGGTGATGCCTGTGGTCTGCCCACATCACTGCTCACTGTGTGGTACTGGTTTGTGTACCATACATTTTGTTTCACTGTATAGTACATATGCCTCCATTGTACAACACCTCCACCATTGTATGCACAGCTGGACACACATGTAACAATGACAAATACTGTAGTTTCATGTCTGTGTATCATTCAGTTGTATATATTGCACATGGGTGGCCTGTGTGGATGATGGGTGATGCGACCTGTATATCCATGTATTAACTGGCCTCATGATGAATAGATCTATGCTTTGACATGCCTGATACCGATGATAGTCTCACCTGCAACAGACTCTTGTCTGTGCGGCATGCCAGAGGTACCTGTATAGGGTGACACAGCAGGATGAACATTATCCATGACTGTATGACAGCCACAGGGTGCACAGTGCAGGTTAACACATTTGCCTGTACAATAGCATATAGTCAGCACATGTGTGCATACTATACCTCTCAAACTCTTAGAACAATAAATGTGGACAAAGCCTATTATGGTGGGGGACATATAGGGACAACTGTGACATATTGCTCTTACTAACTTAGAAATTTGCTAGACCAATAGGTTTGCATGCACATGGGTTTGACACGGAATGTGCAGTCGTAAACACAACTGTATGTCATCATTTAATGACTCCATTCCTCAGCTATTTGCCAGAAAAGGACAGATATTAAGGGGAACACACCGACAATATGAGGCAGACATCTGGACATCCTGCAAATACCTGTACAGTTCAGAGGTATGGTGCATACACAGGGTAGCATAAAGCATGTGTGTCCACATACCTTGCATATGTTGTTACATTACATAATGTACACTGACACATGCACGTACGTGGGATATACTGGCCATATTTTCAGCACTTACTTACCAGGCAACTCCAGGCTCATTGGTTGGGAGACACCCACCTCCACGATGGCAGCTAGTGTTTGTGGGGGCTGTTCCGAGGGTGTTCCAAGACTGGCCAGTAGCTCCTCTGTGTGTGTGTGTGTGAGTGGCTGAGTTGGTGGCCCAGCACCCGTTCCACCTTGTTCCCTGGCAATTGCAGTGGCATGCTGTTTTGCATGACATATCAGGTCCATGCAGTGTCTGCGCAACTGCTGATAGGTGCGGTTGTGGCCGCCCACTTCGTTGACCCTCCTGCGAAGATCCTGCCACAGGTCATCCCGCTGCTGTGCATGCTGTGGCACATGGCTAAATAACACCTCATAGTTCTCATGGAGGTACGAGATTATGACATCATCCTCCTGTCGGCTATATGCTGGTAGGTATGTACACGGCATTATCTGTAAGACATGATGAAGGTGACAGGTCACATTTACAGACATGTACAGTGATACTGCTGTACATACATTTCTAGTACATTCGCACAGTTATCTTTGCAAATCAACATGACACTAACACGACTGGCATGCATGTGTCAAAATCATGTAACACCCAGTATGCATTGAATATCATCCCCATAGAAGTGTGTCACCTCATTAGTGTTCCTACTGCATGTGACGTCAGTCTCCATGTGGGCATGTCTGTTTGCCTGCACTGGTGTTCTTACCTATCTACTCATGCCTGATGTATCCACGGTAATGCTGTTGACCTTGATGCTGTGGATATGTCATATATCAACACAGACACAGCCTTACTGGACTTGGGCAGTGACAATGCACCAAGTACGCATGGAAACCTGTACATGCATCTGTTTTTCCATAGACATCTACACTGCACTGTACAGCTGTTCAACATCCTGCCACGGATCACCTGTGTTGCACATGTGATAGACATGGGGCAATGGCTAGTTGGACGTCATTCGCAGGTAAGGCTGTCGGCTATAGCATGTACGGGCTGGGTTTCCTAGCTGTATCCAACACCCATTATGCCACCATGAGGGGCATCAGTGACACATTACTGATCCAGATAGATGATACTACATCTACCATACGGCCATCACACCATGTATGACAGGGATTATATGTGCAGCTATGTGGACAGGGCTACATGGTATGGTGGGAGTATGTCACATGTATGGCACAGGGATCTGTCCAGCATGTGGCCATCCTAGGCGTAGGACGGTGGTTGTCCATGACGTATGTCTTACAGATCAGGCTGTGGACATGTAGCATGTCTAACAGCATAGTGTGGCATATGTCTGTATGCAAGGTGGATAGCATGCTGCATACTGGAGGTGAGTATTGTGGAGGCTGGTATCGGCCATCCACGCATGGGCCCTACCCCTGGAGGGTGATGTGTATTCCAATATCTGTCACCCGGATGCTGTGTATGCCTGTCCAATGATCTCCGTGCTCATGGATACCACCCTGTAATGTCATGGGTACCTCGCATGACTACCTAAAGGGCCAGGGAGATATCTCCAGCTCAGGGAGGTGTACTACACTACACCATCCCTAACACAGTGTCCATACTGTTGACCACAGCCTAGGTGTTTCTTAATGGGTAAGGGGGTTTTCCCCTAGTGGTGTCATTGCTGATATCATCCACCAGAATGTGCACATATGTCAAAAACATCACACACACAGCCCATTCTGTATGTTGTTCACAACACTGTGACAACAATTGCCCAAAGGTCATGGCTATTCACATCCTCACATACACAGATGGCTGACATTTGTGTGGTATGGGCTACAATGCAGGTGGGGTACAACACATTAACCCTGGTTTACTGTAGCTGACACCGTGTGATATGCACATGTCACTGTAGCACCTTTGGTAGTTGTGAGTCTGTCAACAGGCCACTAGTAGAACACTCCTGTGACATACACAGGCATCTGTAGCCAAACATCTGTACTGTCTTGTACATCTGTACTGCTAACATCTACATTGATAATGGTTCATGGACTTGCAGACCATACCCGGCAGTGTTCTGATGTGGTGCCACCAATCATGACTGTTGTCAACACTTGTGGGTTGATATTATACAACACCCTATCTGTAATGTATGGGCATGCTCAGCACTTGTTCAGAGCTTCTTGGCATGTTATGAGCTACTGCTTAGTTTAGCACCCATTTCACACCAGTCCTCACGGGTACACTGTCTGTCCATACATTTCCAGCTTGATAACTGTACAACAGCTGTCGTACACACATCACTCACATACCTCGTGAGACATGGTGGTTTCTATGGCGTGTCCACCTGCCACGTACCACTTATATACAGGCATGTCCAACTGGCACATACCAGTGCTATTGCCTGTCACTATGATGACTATGTTGTACATGTGGCAATAGAGCTATTCTTATGTACACAGTCAATGCACACCTCCCAACATACAACAGTACAGCCTGTGGGGGATACACATATGCAGCCCTGCTGGGGGTTATACTGTCACCAACCCTGACTGCACCTGACAGTCATGTAGGGTTGTGCAACACTGGCAACGCACCCCACACATCACATAGTCCCACATGATCCCCACCACAAGCCACACATACGAAGACACCTTGTACTGTACCCCTCCATACTCTGTGTGGGCACCAACGACAGCCCACATCGCCAAACACAACCACACCAACCTATAGCCCACAGACACGTGTGCCCATCACATACAGCCAATAGGGTGTCATAACATACACAACGCACCTGTCTTAGGTGACTGTCGGCAGTCACACTGCTGTTCCACTCAGCAGGCTACACAAGGTGATAGTCACTTACATCCTGCTGTCCAGTAACTGGTTCTGCAACATAACCTATGCACACATGCCACAAGTCAGCAGGTACGATGTGACTCATCTTCCATGTTTGTGTGACTGAAGTTGTCACTCAGGGCACAGACTACATGTGCAGGGACATGCAATAGCCCACCAGTGTTGTCGCCCTGATGGTGTGGTCCACGCCCTGGGAAGCAATTTGCAGTCATCTGGACCTGTTACCACTGTACTATGAACGACTGTGTCACTCCCAACAGTTGTCCATGCTTCTGCTGTCATTCCACAGGCATCTAGTATACGTCCACTTTGATAGACCCGGCCAAACAACATGATGCTGTGGCACAGTTGACCTGCACCAGTCAGCCCTGGGAGTACGGATCACATGTTGGACTCTTGCTGCTTTTATACTGCCTGTCTTGCACATTGTCCAATAACAGTCACCACCAGAACAGGAACTGGCTAGCGAAGCATGTGGTCATGTCACACAATGCTTGACATCAGCCTCTGTGACGCACGCAGGCAAGGCACACTTGATACTGCACCACTTCAATATCTCTGCAGTAACTGGGACCTGCCTCTTGGCTCTGCAGAGCACACCTGCAATGACTGGTTATAGACAGACTGTACCTCTCAGGCATGTACCTTGACTGGCACACCGACAGCTGAGGTGTCCCCATATTCCACTATGTTGTACACACATCCCGGCTGGTTACTTCGCACAATGCATCACAGGTGATCCATGTGGATATAACTGTGTCCGGAACTACTGCTGCTACTAATGTGAGACTGACAGTAACCCACACTTAACTGTGATAGCCGCACATGTACTGACACATTAGGCGTACACTGTGCATGAGTCATAACCTCCGCTCAGCTGGTTTAACCCGTACACCACCTCCAAGACCAACAGTATCCTTGACATGGACACTACCAACATGTGACTGCTGTTCCACACCTGGGGTTATCCCCTCATTGGTGGAATCCGAACATCTGCTACCCACCCTTGTTAGCCACATACCGGCACCACACACTTCACGGCATACACAGTAGATGAGTACAACACCAACTACAGATGTCATATGACAGTGGTAGTTGTTGTCGTGACACACGTGCAGGTGGACAATGCACATGCAAATGCTGAGACAAACCCCAGTGCACTTCAATAGCATGTACATGACAATATGGTTCATGCTATTCCACACAGAGCCATGATGGTACACACCAGATTACAGACAACACTCTGGGGGTGCGGTCCCATGGACATACTTTACAACAACAGGTGGGGGCTGTTACACAGTGATGTACATTCCCATGGGTGGGGTGACTCACTGGTCAGCCTCGGTAGTGCCACAGGATCCCTCATCACATACTCCATAACTAGCTACGTACACTTTACTGCGACATATTCCGAGATGTACCATTATGGTGGCATGTCAGTAGTCATATGCAATACCCACATCTGCTCACACATACAACTGTCACTCTGGAACATGACAGTAACAGGTGATGTTGGCAACATGCTGTCTGATGGATTCATTGCTAACATTACACCCTCTCACTCCCTGCAGGGCCACATTCCTTGGAGGTACATTGAGGTGTACCTGCAGTCACACCTACGCAGTACTGACTTGCTCTCTATATGTCCTAGGACACAGGCCCCTTGTCACCCTACAATATCCCAGGCTGTGTTGTCCACAGAACTCTGAACAGCATGTCTCCCCACTGGGACACCATATTCAGTAATAGCCTTGTACCAGACATTGTGGCCCCTGACTGGCACACAACGACAGTAACACTCCACACAGGTGGCGCAACACTGCACAACTGGGACTATTGCCCTACACACCTCACTGGACTGTTATGCACGGCTATAGGGCACATCATCATGGACATCATTCATTGAGTCTTTGTTGTGCTCCAGTCCTTTGATGTCAGCTGGGTTGGTCTTGTTGGGGCCACAGCATGCCTCCTACACCTGTTGAACACCTTTCCTACAGTCGCCAGAGTAGTTGATGATGACACGGGTGTCCACACAGCCTCCATTGTCCTCTCACTGCCATTCAGCACCGTTCTCCATTCTGGTATTGACTACATACACATCCACCTGCACATCACAACATATGTCTCAAGATGTTATGCAATGTGGCTAATGGATGGGACTCACACACTGAGGGTGGCATACCATATCACATACTGCATTCCAGTTACACTTGGCTTACCACAGTCCATAGTCATGGGGCCCTCATGTTCGGTATATGCTTCCCTGAGGTACAGTCTACCACTGAGGGGACTTCCCTGCCTAGCTTTACAGACCACTGCATACCCAGCACCATTGTTGCTCCACCAGCTGATACAGACCCCATCAATACGGGTGTCACTGTGACAGATACCGATATGAACATTATGGCCTCTACCTGCATGACACTTGGTGTGAACATCACCTTTGCAGTACACCATCCACCCACTGGCTATCACATAGGTGTTTGTCCCCTACATACATGTTGCATTGTACATGCTTGTAAGACACATGTATGTCGCACACACTCCTGTCATTACCACATTGCCACTGTGGCATGGATATCCTTCTACGTGTCCACACATGTCTGTACTGGGTGTGTAGCTGGTACATAGGTACCCATTGTACCTCTAAACACTGGACGTATACACACATCCATGGGTACACCTCGCGTAGGGTGTACCTTACACAACAGCTTTACATAACTCAACATTAAAATGCCATGATGTTTATTGAGCTACAACTGTTAAAGTATGCGGCTTATGTACAGACACCACGTCTGTACACATTTGCAGACTACATATTCAGGGGTGACGTCTGCTGCAAAGACAGGGCCCATGTCTGCAAATATGTTTATGGATATACTCCGCATACACAACATACACAATAGTCACTATGACCATGATGCTCATGGATATGTGCACACACGCGACAGTGTGTGGCATGTGCTTGGGTGTTTCATTCCCAGACTGGACACTCACCATGCTTTGGGACATGATTCCTATGTACATCATGCATGGACAGTCAGTAGCAGTGTTCATGTGATACCTTGCTTGGTGGATGGTGGACACATGTACGCCAGGGATCACTGCAGTGGCTGTACTGTGCAGTGATGCAGGTTACACATGGCTCTTCTGTTCACAGGACACTACCCTAGAGAGGTGCCACTGGTGTGCACACTGTAATTGTTGTTACACATAGACTTGCCAGACTGCATGGTACCCCACTATGAACCTGTGGAGCTATTACATGTCCTTTGTGCATGGTTACAGGTATAGCCCTTCCAGTTAGATTGGCTGTCACGCTACTATTACAATGTCCCGTGACTACAGGCCATATGTATACTGTTATTGTACACGCCAATCATGTTCATGTTTGTCTGTCGCATCTCTTCTGCTATTCTAGTATGGGAGTAATGTTTGCGTCCTTTGCAAATGCACAGAGTGAAGTACATAGTATTTATTTCATCATAACTGTTTATACATATCTTAATTACATACTACTCACATCACTATATGATACCTTTGTTATGCATCATATGCCTGTTCCCCTGTGTAACATATCTGACGTATCAATCTACTGTACTATACATTACACATGTTTTACATGGTATCCCATAATTCAAAGCATACTTGCACAGAGGGTCCACCTTAGACATGTCATTGACGTTATATGCCCATACACATGCGTACTGCTACAGTATATCTACATATACTATCCCCTGCTATGGCACATACTTATTGGACATACCCTGCTACTGACGGCGGGTCGTATGACATTGTTCTGTTTAACGCCATCATGTTGCATCCCATGTGGTGTCTGTGCTGTTTACCATGTGGCCCACTGCTGGATGCACATCTTCTACAAGCATTAGTACAACCAGTGAGACATCACTACATAAATACCATTCCCCACTTTATTCATGGCGGACACTTTTAATTACTGCAAACCAGGCTATGCATACACTGACATTACGTAATACAGAACATACTATACATACAGTTCGTGTTCTACATACCTTGATATCATTCTGGTGTTTCATCTCTATCTCGCTCTTCTGTATCACTCTTTCAACTGTTATATGGTATGAGCATACAGTTTGCATATCTGGCAAGTCATCCTTATATACATCTATACCTGCAACATGTGGTTTACTGCCAGCAATTGGTGGTCCGGTGTGACTAATTACATGCACTTCAGCTGTGCAGCTACTCCATTCACCAGTTACGCGGCAGCAGTGGGGTATAACTGAATTCTCCACTTGGGCATTGGCTATTTGCCCTGCCTTCGGGGAGACGGCCTGTATTGTGTTTAGTTGTGTGTAATTGCAACTGCTATGTGTAGAGCCAAGTCTATTTTGGGGTCATGTCCCCCGTGGATTGTGTGTGACAGCTTGAGTTTGTGGTTCTACCTGTGACTGTACCTGTCATCCCACCCGTCTGATAAAGGACTATTGCAAACACCTGTAACATTGCCGTTTGTTCCGTTTTACGATGGATACAATTTTGCATGGCGCCTTTAAATGTGTCTCTCACAAGGTATGTCAACGGTTCAGCAGATGTAATTGACTAACAAGATGTTTGGGCTGTGGTTACGGTCTGTATTGCTATTGTTTCCAGTGTGAGGGATGTAGGTGGGTGTACGTAGCATATACGGTTTTATGGGGCTTGCATTTCTACGTAGTCCATATATATGTGTGTGTGGGCCCCTTCCCTAATTACAGTGCTATCACTTAATAGACTTCTGTTACGGGAATTTACTTTGGGCCATTGTTAATTGGTTTCTATATGGTATGCAGGTGCGGTTGATACTTCCATACCTCCGGATGTACGGCAATATGTGCAGGGATATTTGTAAATGAACGCTATCCCGTGTATGTCTGTCCCAGATATTTGCAGTCATTGCAGTGGTGTTGGTGTCAGACCCTCTGTCACATGGCTTGCCACCTTTCCATATGGCCATAGTTGGACACTAGCGGGTCACACAGTGGTGTTTACAGGCTGACATATGGCCACAGTCAGTACACAGGATAGCACATACTTTTATCCTCATTACATACCAATTGTTCTTGGTCCTTCACTACTTATCGGTTTGCATGTAACATTTCTGTTTCTTACATACAGGCATGAGTATTTCCTGCAACTATTGCATATTATGTGGGACATACTAATGTCCTAAACTCATGGACAGTTGCCCTTTGTAATGTTTCATGTCAGGACACACCTGCCCAGGGGGGACTGTCCCTCCCAATGTGGGACAGGTGTTTACCACATGCCTACGGCTAGCTATACCCGCACCTACCATAATCATCTACCTCCAAGCTGCCACCTACAGGCACACTATGTGGACACACACACACAGACTTTAGTCACACAAGAACACACATGGCACCCTCAACACACACATACACAGGCTACATCACTCACAACCACAGTTGTACACAGTACCTACGTGGACCTCACCGCCGCCAGTGATGACTACATGTCCTTACTATCATCATATTGCTCGCAGTTCTACTGTTCCAGTACTGTGTTCTTTCTGTCTTTCAGCCTCCTGGTTACACGTGTCGGTGTGTGACACGTTCCATAGTTGGCGGTATCCTGTTTATTTGTACCTCAAAGGTGTTTAGAATGTCATCGACCTATCTATATATTTTCATATGCCAGTGACCCCTTGTATATCGACATATAGCACACTATCGCCCTTTCTATCTGTATTATATATGTGTAGATATATATATATATATATATATATATATATATATATATATATATATATATATATATATATATATATATATATATATATATATATATATATATATATGCATATCTCGGACAGGCACGTTATGCCTTTCATTGTGTGTTTGTCAGTGTATACTGTGTTTCCTGGACTCCGCACGTTTGTGTCTGTACCTGTCACATTACACACCTGCAATAGGTTAAGATTACCTCCCATCCCACTTTGCGAGGGACAGTCCCTATTTGTGCAGTTGTGTCCTGCGAAATATTTGTGAACATAGCAAATGTCCTGCGACTTTGGGACAAACATATTCCCTATAGTTTATGTCATAGTTGCATAACACACTTATTCGGTATCTGACCCACCTACATGTTACAGGACACAGAACACGTACCTGCGACCATTACTAGACTAAGCTTTTTATCTATGTAAAATATTGACGTTCTGGTTTTTGTCCTGGCGTGGTGTGTGTCGTCCTGCAGACATCTGGCGTATGTCCCACACTGGTCATTTGAACTGTGGCAACCCTACCATAGGTACATCTTGCCTAGCAATAGTGTTGGGTGATTGTGTACACGACTGCCTGTTCCACTCCTGGCAGTGGTCATTTTACCCTTCAGAGCAGGCGCTATTTGTTCAGGGGTGACTAATGCTGGTGTCACCTGTTCTGTACATCATTGACCGTGATCTGCGCAGTGGTCGGTGATGCTTAGCCCTGTTTTGCGCATATCCGTATAGTCGTATTTAAACATCGCTTACCAGCTGTGGGCAATGCTTATTGCCACTAATGTGTGCTACACATATTCTGATGACCTGCATCCGGAATGCATTACCCGTGCCGTCGGGATTACGTTACATCCCTTGCGGGACGTGGGACCGGGAACATGCACGACAGTCACTGCATGTACCACTTGGACATCTGGGGGTTGTACACGAATTATGTCAATTTGTATGTGTAGTACACTGCAGCAGTTACTCCACACTACACTCACATGGATGACTCCATTAGTTTACAACTTGATGGGTCCAGTTAATGGTATGTCCATGTGATGTTTACTGGCTGTACTCCAGCACTGGGTATGTATATCACAATTAGCTACACCCGATAATTTGCTACACCTTCATACGACCGTGGATGCAGCATGCCGGGGTGACGAATGCCTGTCATGGGTACATCCCCTGCCTTGACACAACATCCATGATTACATTTTGTGGAGCCCCTCAGTAACGCGGCAGGTAATCCGTGATGACTGTGTGTAGGACAGTGCTTACACACATGTGCTCCTGCGATTGCCTCTGCTCCAGTACGTGACAGTTGCTTACTCGATGTTGTGGCGACGGGAGTCACTGTTTGCCCTGTTTGGTGTTTTGCCTCTGACAATTGGGCGTGTACCTACCGATGTACCTGGGAACCTATACACACAGCACCGACAGATGCTGATGGGCGCATCTACTGTTCAGGTGTTGACATTTCCGTGTTCCCATGGCTGTTGCGTGTACAATGTTTGAGGGCTGCCTATGTAGGATTCCACAGTGGGCCACCATTACATCACAATTTACAGGTAGTCATGTTTGTGTGCCATCCATGTTACTGTGTGTGCAGGTGGGGAGGGGTGTCAGTCCATGGGAGCCTACACTGTCAAGGTATGTGCTATACATTCCCTCTTTGCCAAGATGTAGGCATATTGGGCACGCCTCCATCTGCCTACTGGGGCTGGCACAGTGTGTCCATGGTCTGGATTCCTCTGTGCCTGTGTTGGCCTTGGCACTTGCAGTGGGCTGTGAGGCCCTCCCCCATTTTGACCCTGCTGCAGTTGTTTCTGCAGGATCATATTATGTAGCATGGCACATACTATGAAAATGTGGGCACACGTGCCTGAAGAGTACTGCAAGGCTCCACCAGATGTGTCCAAGCACCGGAACCGTGATTTCAACATCCCGAACACACACTCTATGATGATTCTGGTTTGTGCGTGTGCCTCATTATGGCATTCTTGCATTGGTGTGTGTGCATTTCTGATGGGGGTCATCGTCCATGGCTCCAGTGCATAGCCAGCATCTCCCACAAGGTGACCTTGTGGGATGTCCCCCCTGACAAATACCTGATACAGCTGTGAGGCATGCCAGATATGGGAGTCGTGATAGCTTCCAGGGCTGCCAGCACACACATCATGATAATGCCCTGGGCATTGCACATGATCTGGCAGTTGATGGAGTGGAATCCCTTGCGGTTTATGTAGTGCCTACCATACTCACTGGGTGGTGACTTGATTTGTATGTGCGTGCAGTCTATCGCACCCAGTACCTCCGGGTAGTTTGCCACATGGTGGAAGTGACGCATATTGCTGGCCAACTCCTCCTGAGTTCGGAGGAAGTTTATATGCTCATTGGCATGTGGTAACATGGCATCCAGGAACTGGTGTAGTACCCTGGATGTCGATGCCTGTGAGATCCACATTATATCTCCAGTTGGACTTTGAAAGGTACCTGTGGCTAGTATTTGCAAACTTACACATACCTTCGTGTCCACTGGGATGGGTTCCCCTCTGTTGTTTCTGGTTCTCAGGTGTGGCTGGCAGAGCTCTACTATTTGCTGTAAGATGTCCCTGTCCACCCTGTAATGCTCTACTATCTCCAGATCATGTAGCCCCTGGTAGGTTACCCTTGGTCTGAACACTCTTCTCCTCCTCCGAGGCCTACGGTGGTTGTCGGCATCATCCTCCACAACACCGTCGGTCTGTAACACATGCTGATGAATCACAGCTATGGCAGCTCCCAACATGTACATTTTAAAAGTTCCCCATCTGTTTACACCTATGGTGCGGTGTTTGGGAATACACAGGTGTGTGTTGGGTGCTTTTACATTTTATACTGTTTTGCTGTGAACACTGATGATGTCATAGGGTGTGTATGTATGATCGTGGCTACAGGGTATCTTCTGTGTTTTATTTACGAAACCACTATTGTGCTGCCTTTGATGTTGCATTACATTTGGATGCCGTGATTTACCTCCTGCCCTTCCATTTACATTTGTGCACGTTACACCTACCATTTCCTAATTTGTCTTTCATTGCGATTTTATGACATTTGTATATATTTCCTTTGTATTCCTGTTTGCACACACATGCCCTGCGGTTGTACTGTGCGTTACTGTGAACATGACATTAAATGTTGTTTTTAGGTGTTTTACATCTTTTCTTGTGCCATTGGCTGTGTATTTCTCCATTGGCATATGTTAACTTTGTAATACATGAGTCTGGTCCGCTTCCATAACTCCAATGTTCTATTTAGGAAAATGTAAACCATGTTTTTTGGTTTACATTTCCATGGGCTTGCGCTATGCCTGCACCACTTCGTGAATCGCTGTATGCCTTCATTAGCATGGTGCGACACTGCGCATGGGGTGATTTGCATACCTATGCCGAGGGCTGCGTAGATCTGGTGTACACCAGTAGCGGACATGGAGTTGGTTCGTACCTGAATCGCTCGGTGGACATATTTGGCGTTGTCCCGCATATGCTACACCTGTGCCTGGCGCAGGGGTCATGAATCCGGGCGGGGGAATGTCTGTTGATGTTTGTTTATTTTCTAAGAAAGAGTTTTGTTTTTCTGTCTGAGGTTTGATATATTTAAACACAACACCTGAGAACTTATTTTTTTCTTTTCCTTTTTGTAAGATAACATTACATTTCACCACATCATTCAGACTTTTACCTTACATGTGCAGAAATAAAGCAGAAGAGACTAAATCTAACTTACCAGAATCCTAACTGCAATCATGTTTGCATTAAGAAGATGAGGCTACATCTACTGAATATGTCCTTCCCCATCCCTTTTAACTACAACAAAATGGTGGGGGACATGCTGTGTGCAGGCACTTTATAGCAGTAACTTAATGGGGCATGTGCTTAACAATTTACTGTAGTAAAGAATTCATAATTCTGTCATAAGAAAATTCTATGCTGACTTACTTGAAAGTTGCAGTGTTCACCCATTGTTATAAGAAAATATACAAACATGCCACTGCAAAACCATGCTTACAACCTACAGTAACAACAGTCTGACAGAGAATATCACATGCAAAATGGATACTGCACATTGCAAGACTGTTCATGTAAGCCCTCTCACAGTATTTAATTCATCGTCATTTATAAATCTGTCAAAAATTGATAACACATAGTAAAAAGGATTATTTTTATTCACGCAGTTAAAATCCTACAAAAAATAAGATCGCATGATAAGAAACAGTTATCTCATTACATGACATAGATGCAGACACAAGAATAATACAGTCTGACCACATTCAAAACACAGGTAATTTGGAAGGAAAGAAGTTTGTTATGCAGCACACCTTTCAGATAAGTTATAACAGCCTGGTGTAATTTGATTGAGTAATAGATAATAGTGCTCACTGTAATAAGTCAGCAGAGCTGCAACTAATGGCATGGCAAGTCTTAAATGATGAGAACAGGTGCAAATTAAGTGGGCTTTAGATATGCCTGGTACTATTAACTCTGGACCTGTTTTTAATACCTGCTTATGATTAAAAAAATTAAGGTCATCTACAGTAAAATCCATTTCAGAAATAGGGTTTTCTTCCTATGAAAGACTCAAAAGGAGTTTGTCACTGGCCATCCATAATAATGTTCATTTAAGTAGTAGAGTTTTTCCTCAGGTAATAAAGCTCAAAAGGATTTTGTGGCAAGTAAATTAAAATGAAACTACTTTGATCTCATTTTTCTTTTTCATAGTTGAGATGGAAAACAAATTTTTGTTGCTATTAATATAAATTGAAAATGAACAAGCACAGGAATCTGTCTAGTTCCAACCTCAGCACCACGTGTGTTGAGGAAAAAATAAAAAACAGAGAAACTGATGGCCTTAAAACTTCTTTGGTGAGCTCAGTCGCAATAATTTTCAAAAATTATGAAACCTAGGTAATGTTCCAAAGCAACAAGCCGTTATTAATTACAGACAAGCAATTCTCAGTAACAAAAATTAAGAAATATTTTAACAACGTTAAACATATCAGCTTTTATATACTTAGACATAGGTGTGGAAAATATATGTACTGTTTAATTTTAAACCAGCCTATTCATGGCAAGCATTATAAACAGGGTCATTAAAGTTCATTGCCATGAATGGGCTGGTTTAAAATTAAATGATACTTATCTTTTCCACACCTACTTCTAAGTATATAAAAGCTGATATGTTTAATATTGTTAAAATATTTCTGTTTTTTTGTTACTGATGATCACTTGTCTGTGATGAATAAAGACTTTTTGCTTTGGAACACTACCTGGGTTTCATGATTTTTGGAAATTATTGTGACTGAGATCACCAACAAAGTTTTAATGCCACCAGTTTCTCTGTTTTGTATTAATGTAAATTGCAAACTCAGTCATCCAGGTGCATCGGAAGTCGATGTGCTCTTACTTTTTAATACTCTGTGTAGGATAGTGACTTTGGATTCACATTAGGGTATTGGTTATGTGGATTATTGACTTATTGTAAGATTATTTTGATAATAAAGAAATTATGTTTGGCTTCTGGAGTTTGAAATATATATTCTTCACTGTACAATACAGCTTAAAACAGCAGCATAACTATACATCAGTTGTGCGGTTTCTTTACAAGATTTCCTAGTGTCAGTCTCATTTTTACAGTTGTTAATGTACTCTTTAAAAGTACTAATTGTTTATTTTCTCCAGTAGCATACAGGATACCTTACCTCTTTTTAATGCCCAGTACTTCATTTATAATATGTCTGATTTTTAGTACTGGGTGGAGGTAAAACTCATTGTTCTATGAGTTCTCTCAAGGTTCCGAGAAGAAGGTAATATTAAAGTCAAAGGAGGTGTCAGGTTTATTTGAAGGATCTGTATTTCAAATTTGTTTTGAAGAACTCCTTTTAGACTTAAAACTAATATTATTTTTATTTAGTTTATTAACTCGGTTTTGAATACAGCTGAGAATTAAGGTCTCAGATGTCTTTAGAAAAATTCATATTTTAGTGAGTTAACATCTTTAATTTTAGCAATTTGTTTACATACAGCTGTGCATTTTATAAGACTTAACAATAGCTGTTAAAGTGTCAGATTTCCTCACAAATTAAATCTAATATAGATATTTTCATAGATTCTAGCAGTACCATATATTGCACTACATTACATTATTTTATGAAAGAAAACAACTTATTCTTTCAAACAAATCAGTATTATGATAACATGCAGATGACTTATTACATTTTTGAACTTTAAAAAACTTCTGCGTATGCTACCTTTGAATTATTGCTGCTAAAGCACCAGTCTATGTGGGAATAGTTCCTCTAGCTGAATTTTCCTTGTAAATGATAATACAGTCAGAAACATATTACAGGATATGCCATTTCCAAACCAGTTGGGTATTATATTAATTTCTTAAACACATACCCTTTATTAACTAACTTACTTTTCAGCCTGTAGATGTGTGGTAGAGAGAAAATGAATGAATAGATTTCTTATAAGCTAAACACAGCGGGATCAAATAGCTATCCATGTGTCTTGCTTTGAAAACAAGAAATTCCCCCATGTCCAACTATTAGAGATAAAAAGCATCAACTTGGCACCATAAGAAAAATCAATATGATCTAACTTTCTCTAACACATACACATGCATGCACAAACACACACACACACACACACACACACACACACACACACACACACACACACACACACACACACACACACACACACATATACACACACACACACACACACACATATATATATATAAATATATATATATATATATATATATATATATATATATATATATATATATATATATATATATATATATATATATATATGTATATATATATTCATATATGGTCTTCTTTAAACTATCGAAGTGCCACAACATCAAACACCAGATCATTGAGTACCAAATGATCGAAGTTGTGGAACATTGAACAGTCTGGATGGAGATCATCATACAAGGTGGAACAGGAAGTCTACCATTCTCTTCACTGTAGTGTGAACTCTGAGTTGGTATATCTAAGTAGCAAAAGGTGTGGGGGGTGAAGGGGGTCTTGTTTTTTGTTTTCTGATTTCATTTTTTTCAATGTTTCATAGCTTCGATCATCTGGCACTCAATCTGATGTTCGATGTTGTGGCATGTCGACATTTTGAAGTAGCCATATATATATATATATATATATATATATATATATATATATATATATATATATATATATATATATATATGTGTGTGTGTGTGTGTGTGTGTGTGTGTGTGTCTGCATGTGTATGTGTATATGTGTTATTTAGCCATGTTGTGGTTTTGTAATGACTCCTCCTTGTTGGGGCTTGTGCTCTTGTTTGAGCTTTATAGCTATTGTCTGCAGCACTGTACCGCTAGTTGGAGCACCCTTTACAAAACTGTCTAAAATGGATTGTCAGATGAAGAAAAATATGAACACATTCTTTCACATTGGTACAACAAAGAAATAAATGAAAGTCAAATAATTTCACCACAAACATATATGCAATGATTCCCAACTGAAGCCAAGTCTGGAATAGTTTACATCAGTGAGAAACTTGAGGATAGGTGACCCATGTACCTGGTAAGGATATCCACAATAAAAATATGTGGATCCTCCATCTTGGAATATCATCTACAAGGTGAAGGATAGAGAATAAGTTTTTAAGATGTTTGATTACTTGCAGGCAGCACTATAAAGTTCATTATGGGCTAGATTATGGAAACATATTGGTCTTGGACATGAGATTTCATTATGTTGCAGTTGAAAAAGACAGAGTGCTCTTAATTAAATTAATGATCTTAAATAAGCTGTGAATTGACTTTTTATGTCACTCAAAGTTAATAACATATAATTAACATTCATGAAAATATTTGCAACAGTTCCAAACTAAAACCCAGTTCTGTTAACATACTGTCATTACACAATATGATGTTACTGATGTTAAAAGAAATTAATAATTATCACAATGTCAACCAACTAGATCAAATTACAGTTCTACTCTGAAATACCAATTTCCTAAAGGTGATATTCCAAAAGCAAAAAAAAAAAAAAAAAATCCACAAAAAATGCCTGAACTCCATAAGGGTGAAAAACTCTTTTATTTCTTTTTGCAGGGGGATCCCCTTGTACTGCCTGATCTTGGTGGCCCAAACCTATATATTCCAACACCACAATCACACCAATTCATAGAAGAGAGAACTCTCCATAAAAATTTGAATCATTGCTGGTGCACAATTATAAACTGCACTGACAATGATTTCCTATGAGAAAAGGCATTCAGAGTTATGACATTTGCCTTTTTTCTCTGCAGGCTACTGGATGAATAAGCAATTTCACATTGGTCACACTTAGAGAAGCCACCAATTATATTAATTAATTATTAATAATATTAATTGTATATCAACAAAAGTTTTTTTTTATTCCCCCTGTAATATATACACAAGAACTTGCTGAAAGTAATTACTTTAATAATATATTAAAATTGAACAACAAGATTTGGATATGGCTTGACTGTTTTAAAACGTGAGAATTTTCTAAACTGATTATTATATTTGGATATGGCATTAAGGTAACACTAGCTGAATTACTATTCAAATCATCAGACAAGTGTTATTAAATGAAGCACTATTAATGAGAAGGAAAAAAACAATATGTTCCCATTACTGGAATATTTTTATTAATTAATCAAGGGAGAGGATAATACTAAATGCATGTTATCTAGATTATATAAACTCATTTTAACTAAATCTACAGTTAGCAAGAAAAGTATTTGAAGATTTTAAATAAAAGTGATTGAGATGAAATAGATGATAAAAATAAGATATTAATTTTTAAATTGGCTAGTGTGGCAAATTCTAGTTTATATTTGGAAAGATTTACATACAGTATTGATAACAACAAATACAATAAGAAATGTTAGGATTAAATATGTAAACAGGATGGCGTCATATGTTTTCTTACTGAAGTAAACCAAATATGTTTTGGCAAGATATTGAGAAATTTTCAATGCAGTGTGGTTATATAATTATGAAATAAATAGATCTCTCATATTTGTTAAAGCTCAAATTCCTAGATGTATCAGTAAATTGTAATACACTTTGTTATAGGTAATTTCAGCATTATGTAAAAAAATAATTACTAGAAACTGGAAGACTAATAAATTTTCATTGTTTCAGGAGATTCTTTAATTAGCCACTGAAATATGTCATAAAGAGATAAGAATCATTAAATTAAGAAGTAGAAAATGTATATCTCATTGTAAGTATTGGATAAAATTGAACCTATTATTAGAAAATATTGGGGTCAGTAGCAATTCTCTAAAAATGCTGTACAGTTTATATAATAAATAAAAAAACATATTTTGGAAAATAATCCCCTGAGTGAGATAACTCATCTTGCCTCAGTACAGAGCTCTGCTCCTTGAGTCAGACTTCTCATTTGGGGTTGACCATTCTGCCTCTAAGGAAAGGACACAGGAGCGTATGGCTAGATATCACACAGATAGAGTTCATGCTAGATGGTCACCTCAAGATGACCACAACTTTATTAAAAGCTGCCTGTGGTTTGTGCATAGGCATCAAACAGGCATCAAACAGTTATTATCAGTACTCGCCTTTCTTGGAGACGACTGTTACAGTGACTGGTAGCAGATGACTGAATTATTCTGCTGCCTTACTTGGAGTCATAGACACAGAAGTGAAAAATGTTGGAAATACCTTTAACAGCTTGACATGCTGTGTGCTGGTTCTTGGGAGCAGTAACTTAATGGAGCACGTGCTTCGCAATTTACTACAGTATAGACTTCATACTTCTGTCATTTAAAAAATCTTATGCTGACTTACTTGAAAGTTGCAGTGTTCATGCATTGTTAGAAGAAAATATACAAACAGGTCACTGCAAAACCATGCTTACAACCTACAGTAACAGCACTTTGGCACTTTGGCAAAGAATATCATGTGTAAACTGGATTCTGCACATTGCAAGCCTGTTCATGTAATCCCTCTCAATATTTAATTCATTGTCATTTATAAATCTGTGAAAAGTGATAACACATAGAAAAAGGGATTCTTTTTTTTAGTCACTCAGTTAAAGTCCTACAAAAAATATGATCATATGATAAGAAACAATTATCTCATTGCATGACATAAACGCAGACACAAGAATAATACAGTTTGACCATATTCAAAACACAGGTAATTTAGACGGAAAGAAGTTAGCCTTGGTTATGCAGTTAACATTTCAGATAAGTTATAACTGTCTGGTGTAATTTAATTGAGCAACAGATAATAGTACTCACTGTAATTAGTCAGCAGAGCTGCATCTAATGACATGGCAAGCCTTAAATGATGAAGACAGGTGCAAATTAAGTGGGCTTTAGATATGTCTGGTACTATTAACTCTGGACCTGTTTTGAATACCTGCCCATGATTAAAACATTAAGGTAATCCATAGTAAAATCCATTTCAGAGATAGGGTTTTCTTCTTGTGAAAGACACAAAAGGAGTTTGTGACTGGGCCACCCATAATAATGTTAATTTTAGTAGTAGAGGTTTTCCTCAGGTAATAAAGCTCAAAGTGATTTTATGGCAATTAAGTTGAAATTAAACTACTTTGATCTCATTTTTCCTTTTAATAGATTAGATGGAAAGCAAATCTTTGTTGCTATTAATATAAATTGGAAATGAACAAGCACAGGAATCTGTCTAGTTCCAATCTCAGCACCAAGATTGTTGAAGAAAAAAATAAAAAACAGAGAAACTGGTATTTTAAAACTTTGTTGATTAGCTCAGTCACAATAATTTCCAAAAATCATGAAATCTAGGTAATGTTCCAAGGCAACAAGTCCTTATTCATCACAGACAAGAGATTCCCAGTAACAAAAAAAAAAATCAGAAATAGTTTAACATTATTAATTATATCAGCTTTTATATACTTAGAAGTAGGTGTGGAAAAGATACTTATTGTTTAATTTTAAACCAGCCTATTCATGGCAAACAATATAAATAGGGCCGTTAAATTGCATTGCATTGCCTAGAGTGAGATATTCATCTTTCATAGGCATCAAACAACTATTATCAGTATACACCTTTCTTGGAGACCAGTGTTACAGCGATTGGTAGAGCATGACGTACTTATTCTGCTGCCTTACTTGGAGTCAGAGACACAGAAGTGAAAATGTTAGAAATAACTGTAGCAGCTTGACTGGGAGGAAAGGTTTGCTTTATCTGAATCTGAATGGATTGGGAATTGTTACTGGACTCCCTAGAGCACTTTTTTTTCTGCAGAAGCCATCATTATGAAACACACAGCTGCTGATATGTGTAACTGATGGCAACATATCTTTGGTTGAAGGTCAGTTATTGTCTTTGTAGTATTTCAGGCCATGAGTTCATACACACACACACACACACACACACACACACACACACATATATATATATATATATATATATATATATATATATATATATATATACACACACATACATATATATATATATATATATATATATATATATATATATATATATATATGTGTGTGTGTGTGTGTGTTTATATATATATATATATATATATATATATAGATATATATATATATATATATATATAGATATAAAGATTTTTTTTTGAATGGTCACGCTCTGATTTGAAGACACTTCAGAGTGAGAATACAGAAGTAAGAGATTTGGGAGATTACTCATTTGTTGTTTATTTTGCACTACCTCCTCTGTAGTACTTCTAGACAGTGCAACAGTCATACCTACTTGGAGGTTATTCCCTATCCATGCCATACCGTAGAGATACCACACCTCAATTGTCTAGGAAAAACAGTACCAATACTAAAGAAGAAGACTATGATTTTTATAATGTTTTAACTTTGTATGCTCTTGACCTATTCACCTTTAAGACCAAAATGATTAAGTGTATTGTTAAGATCACACAATGCTTTTATCATTAGTTAAGAGGATATTGTGACAATGTTGAATGGTTCTGAAGAAGTCCTATGTATAAGGACGAAAGCGCTTGACCATTTTTTATTTTATTAAAGTGTTTGCAGATTTATTCTGTGGTTCTGTTCATTATTTTTCACCATTACACCTTTTTGGGACTCTTGCCACCTCATTGGCTTTATGTGTTTAGTTGTGATTGTTGTCCTCGATTATACATGCTGGTTTCTTTTTTCTTGAGTTGGTTGGATTCAGTGTGTTGGTGGTGTTTCCCAGGTCATTTGTGTACAGACCACGTTAAATCAGCATTTGCCTTTTTGACTTCAGGAAGGCTTTGGACATGGAAACTCTAGTTGGAGCTGGTTCTCAACAAGAACAGGCCAGCAGTAGCTCCATTAGTCACAGGAATAACACCAGGAATGAAGGCGAGCTTACTCAATTGTTAAAAATATTTTCACAGCAGCTTAGTCAGCTGCGGTCTTCACTGGAAGGACTACAATTCCCAAGGGTCTTTGCAGTAACATCGCAAGACTTACTTCATGAAAATTAAAAAAATATTATACGGCTCTTACTTGCTTCTTGCTTGGTGTGATGGATCTGCAGTGTTCTTAAGACACTCAGTCTTGCTGGCTGGATGGATTCTTGCTAAAATTCAAAGTCTGATTATATTTGCATTCACAGTCTGTTGCATACAGAAACTTGCAGAATATACACTGATGAGAGAATATACTTTGCAGCATCAACTTTAAAGAGCAGTAACAAATAACTTTTTATAATAAATCAAACGAAACCACGTTGCAGCTTAAAAGTACTGTTCCAACTTTACTTCTCATATAGTACAGATGATGTGAGAGATATAACATTTACCTCAGAACACCAAATGTGTTCCTACCATATCCCTAAACAACTGGATTTATACAGCTCTTTATATACTCTTTTTAAACATATTTTGGAGAATTGCTTATCCTGTAGAAACAATACTAAACTTCCTTGTTTAACAATGTCTTGTAAGAGACCAGCTTTTCTGACAGTGTGAATATCCTGTAACAGTGTCCTGATGTCCATGTAGATTCTATTTGAATCTGTGTATAGAAACATGTGTTCTTATGTCAATGCTGATAAGCATATCCTGTTTTTATGAAGAAAAACATATTTTTGAGAAAACACATTGTCAGAGATCAGCTTTTCTGACAGTGTGAACATCCTGTATTTTATTTGGATCTTTGTATAAAAGTACATCTGTTCTTATGTCATATCCTGATTTTCCATGCAGAAAAACATGTCATTGTTCTTAAAAAGCAGATTTTGCATTTTGTTCTTGCATAACATCCTATTTTGAGTCTGTAAGGGAAGAATGTCCATTCAGCAGATTCCTTTTCCAAGCCATGGTCATTTAGTATGACTGCTGATCACATTTTACTTGAACTTTGTTTCTGCATTTAAGTTTTCTTTCAGCATATTTACAACATAATTAATTTCAGATTTATATTCATAAAATCTAACAATTCCCTCTGTTTTTAAACATACTCAAAACATTTTATATAGAAAACACAAGAAACAAACCTTTAGTTTGATACAACAAATCAAAATGCAATTTTACATAGTTAATACAATGATATTAAAGTATTACTACCAAAACTGAATGTATTTAACAACTTTTTCTTTTGCAGACCATTCTGTGAAAATATTTTATCAGTTATGAGCTGTGTCTGCTTTAATGTTATTATTATTTATTTATTTATTTTTTTTTTAACATGATCAATTTATTCTTTTGCAATCACAGAATTTAATTTATGACTTAGAACTGTTTCATTAACTCTTTGCAGCTGTTGAATTAACTATGAGACAGTAACCATGTGCTACTGCAAGCATTTATACACTACTGAAAACACACAATTTCAATGTCATTTTAACCATAACATTGTGGTCAAGTCTTTGAACTGCTCAATAACATCTTGGTAAAACACTGAACTGGGCTTAGATAATAAATATTTGAAAGCAACTATTTTACTGGGATAAAACCAGTCATATTACAACTTGACAAATTACTTTTGAACTTATCACAATGTATTCTTTACAGTATGTATTTACACAGACTGTTTGCTGTTCATGCATTTCAATCTAGTAGGTACCCTGGACCCATTTTTTAAAACTTGTTTTTTCACACATATTTATTACTAGACATTCATTTAATTTGTACTGAATTCTTCTGCATTTGTACATACAAAGACTATCATTTGTACTGGAATTTTCTACATTTGTACATACAAAGACTGTAAATTACATTTAGTCTAATCTTACAAATTTAATAACATTAATATTAAGCAAAATCTTGGAAAATGTTTGTCTCTTTAGAAATATCTAGTGGAATTGATACCAAATTCATATGTCCTGTTATTTTAAACTACATACTCAACAATTATTAAACATTGATGTTTTTTTATACCAACATTGCTTTGCCAAAAACATATTAAAAATAGTGACCATTCTTGCTATTAGAAACATTTATGCATTTTGCATATCTTTATTCTCTCCTGTATAGCTTTAATAAAGCAATTTTAAATCATCTCTTGTTTTTTAAACTATCTCTTGTATAGCTTTACAGTTTAACAGGTTGCAAATACAATTTAATACTAAACAATACAATAATAAGGCTAAATGAACTTGAGACTGTGTTAACAAAATATCATAGCCTGCAATGCGTTAATGCATTTTTAACTGAAAGTGTTAGAAGGAAAAGGGTCCCAAAGGGACTTAAGATGTGCAAGTTCCCTAATTACTTGTCATTAGGCCAGAATGAGTTGGAAGAGTTATTGGCCATGTTCGATCGACATGGCATTGGACTAATGGATAAAGCCAACAAGCTTAATAATGACATTTTGGATGATGGGTTGTTAGAAAAGTTTGTAGAGAAATATGAAAGTATGTATGATAGGGTTGAAAACCAGGTGAAGATCAATATGATAAAGAAAAACAAGAAATTAGAGAGGGATGAAGTGATATATAACAACAATTTAGCATACCCCTTACCTAAAGCATATTTTTCATCTAATGAACAGAATGTCATTTATGAAGATAGACAGAGTGCTGTGGCAGCAACAGGGGGGTTTTGTAGATGGACTCAGGGTGGGAACAGGATAAATAATCAGGGAGACGATGAAGTGCTTGAAGAAGCACAAACAGAAGTTAGGAGATCAGAAAGGATTTTAAATAAAAATAAAATAAACAAAAAATTTTTTTTAGTACAGCCTTTCAGACAAACGAATGTGAAAAACAAGGGGGGCAGAGTTTTTTTTGAAAAAACACAACAAGGGCAATTAGAGTGTTGCAACATGAAGGTCAAATGATATCTGCTTTTGAAGGAAAACTTACGAGTTTTGAAGGGTATAACATATTTAAATATACGGAGACTCCCCTTATGAAAACACATTTTTCATTATTTAGAAAGGGATTAAAATTTATCCTATCTAAATAGCTTGACTTGGCTGATATTTTAAAATAAACAAAGAAAAACACTCCAAACCACAGAAGTATTATCGTAAGTGCTTTCGTTTACTCAAAATAGACAAACTTCACCAGACAATTATCTTGCAATAATAAAACCCTTAAATAGAAAAACTTAATTGACATCACCATAGCAAATAAAACAGACAAAACTTTTAAAGGGGCAATGCACAAAAAGAAAGTGTATAATACTAAATATAAACCCTAAACAGAACCAATTTCAAACCATCATAAATATATACACTCTAAATATAAACTTATATATAAATGCATAAATACATATATAAATACAACCATAAGTAAAATAGCATTAATTCATTGTATTGTACTCAGGACATTTATCAGTATTTTTAAACTTCAAATGAAAACATTTATAATCTTAGAAGGGAAGAGATAGTTTTGTTAAACAAGATGTGACACAATGACTCGTGTAATGAAAACAGATAAAGGGGGTGGTAATGGTGATGGTTAACAAAGAGGACTATGATTGTGACATGCTGACAATTTTATATGATGAAGATACATATGAAATTGTGTCTTGTAATCAAATCAATATTGCACAAAAGAAGGTGCAAGTATTTTTGGAAGATTCTCTTTATCAAGGTGCAATGAATGAGGAAGTTTTTGAGTTTTTAGTCGATAAGCACCCAACTACACCTTTTTGTATTTGGAATACCTAAAGTACATAAAAACATTAACAAACCACCATAGAGGTTAATTGTGGCAGCTCAAAGCAGTATGACATATCCACTTGCAGTATTTGTAGACATGTTGATTCAAAATGCCATTAAACCAATTGATTACATATTGAAAGACTCTTGGGATTTTCTGAGGAAAGCAAGCAAGAGTTTTGTACCGATGAAGTGGGATTTTCTACAGATGACATAGTTGATCTTTTTACGCCTATCCCACATAATAAAGGCTTAGTCCTTTTGGTGAGGCAATTTCAGAATTAACAACTTTGAATGTTACATTGCTAAATTTTGTGGTAGAAGTTATGGAAATTATTCTTAAAATAACTATATGGTGTTTGAAATTAATTTTTTCGACAAGTCAAGGGAGTAGCTATGAGTGCCAATTGTGTCCCTACCTCATTACATTTATATATGTAGGTGTGGGAGAAAAATACATTTTCACCTTAGGGTTTAGTCAGTATTGGCATACATATTTGATACACAAATCAAAATGCAATTTTACATAGTTAATACAATGATATTAAAGTATTACTACCAAAACTGAATGTATTTAACAACTTTTTCTTTTGCAGACCATTCTGTGAAAATATTTTATCAGTTATGAGCTGTGTCTGCTTTAATGTTATTATTATTTATTTATTTATTTTTTTTAACATGATCAATTTATTCTTTTGCAATCACAGAATTTAATTTATGACTTAGAACTGTTTCATTAACTCTTTGCAGCTGTTGAATTAACTATGAGAGACAGTAACCATGTGCTACTGCAAGCATTTATACACTACTGAAAACACACAATTTCAATGTCATTTTAACCATAACATTGTGGTCAAGTCTTTGAACTGCTCAATAACATCTTGGTAAAACACTGAACTGGGCTTAGATAATAAATATTTGAAAGCAACTATTTTACTGGGATAAAACCAGTCATATTACAACTTGACAAATTACTTTTGAACTTATCACAATGTATTCTTTACAGTATGTATTTACACAGACTGTTTGCTGTTCATGCATTTCAATCTAGTAGGTACCCTGGACCCATTTTTTAAAACTTGTTTTTTCACACATATTTATTACTAGACATTCATTTAATTTGTACTGAATTCTTCTGCATTTGTACATACAAAGACTATCATTTGTACTGGAATTTTCTACATTTGTACATACAAAGACTGTAAATTACATTTAGTCTAATCTTACAAATTTAATAACATTAATATTAAGCAAAATCTTGGAAAATGTTTGTCTCTTTAGAAATATCTAGTGGAATTGATACCAAATTCATATGTCCTGTTATTTTAAACTACATACTCAACAATTATTAGAAACATTGATGCTTTTTTATACCAACATTGTTTTGCCAAAAACATATTAAAAATAGTGACCATTCTTGCTATTAGAAACATTTATGCATTTTGCATATCTTTATTCTCTCTTGTATAGCTTTAATAAAGCAATTTTAAATCATCTCTTGTTTTTAAACTATCTCTTGTATAGCTTTACAGTTTATCAGGTTGTAAATACAATTTAATACTAAACAATACAATAATAACCATTATGATAGCTATTAACAACTTGTAAAATATCTTATCCTGTCAGGTTTAATCCAGTTTACCAGTATTTCTAATACACTAATACCTGTTTTTCCTCTCCCTAAAGAGTATTGTCAAGAAGGAATGAGATATTTTTTCCTCTAGCTTTATTTTAGACCCTTATTATTTATTTTTATGTAGCTTTATTTCAGACCCTTGTCACAGTCTGTTTATACAGTCAGTGTAAAACTGAGAAAGTGCCCTCCCTCTTATACAGTCAGTGTAAAACTGAGAAAGTACCCTCCCCTGTAGTACTTCAGCACTGTTTACCTGCCCTATGCTGTGAAAATAGAATGTATGTAGCCTAACACTATGGTTATACATTTATTTTATTAGGTTACTAAATAAAGCTTTCACTGTATATTACCTCTGTAGGTATTTACACCCTCCTGCACAATTGATTTGAACTGTATATATATACTATAGCCCATTTGCTGGCTGTACTTGATGCAACTGAGTTTTTTTCTTTTAACATTTACTTGCAAACAGATTATCAGTGACATCTATGCACAATTGTGGCATTTTATACAATTATTAAATAGTGTTGCCTGTAAACATTTTAACAATTATGTTTTAATAACAATGATCCTTTAGAAAAACTCAAGCTACTTGCCTGGCAATCAGTCTTGTTGTTTATCTTATCTTTCCAGCATTTCCTGTAACTATTCATTAGTCAAAGGTCGGCTAATTTTATAAACGTCAGGTAAAATAGTTAATTCTTTGATTTTCGACTTTATGTATTTGTTAAACTAATGATTTATAACTAATAGACATCACAATGACTCTGTTAATGAAAACAGATAAAGGGGGTGGTAATGGTGATGGTTAACAAAGAGGACTATGATTGTGACATGCTGACAATTTTATATGATGAAGATACATATGAAATTGTGTCTTGTAATCAAATCAATATTGCACAAAAGAAGGTGCAAGTATTTTTGGAAGATTCTCTTTATCAAGGTGCAATGAATGAGGAAGTTTTTGAGTTTTTAGTCGATAAGCACCCAACTACACCTTTTGTATTTGGAATACCTAAAGTACATAAAAACATTAACAAACCACCATAGAGGTTAATTGTAGCAGCTCAAAGCAGTATGACATATCCACTTGCAGTATTTGTAGACATGTTGATTCAAAATGCCATTAAACCAATTGATTACATATTGAAAGACTCTTGGGATTTTCTGAGGAAAGCAAGCAAGAGTTTTGTACCGATGAAGTGGGATTTTCTACAGATGACATAGTTGATCTTTTTACGCCTATCCCACATAATAAAGGCTTAGTCCTTTTTGGTGAGGCAATTTCAGAATTAACAACTTTGAATGTTACATTGCTAAATTTTGTGGTAGAAGTTATGGAAATTATTCTTAAAATAACTATATGGTGTTTGGAAATGAATTTTTTCGACAAGTCAAGGGAGTAGCTATGAGTGCCAATTGTGTCCCTACCTACGTACATTTATATATGTAGGTGTGGGAGAAAAATACATTTTCACCTTAGGGTTTAGTCAGTATTGGCATACATATTTAAGATTTTTGGATGACATTTTTATTTTATGGAAAAGAACTGATGAACAGAGAGAGGAATTTGTGCAATTGATTATTAATAATAATTTTTTTTTAAGATTCACTTACAGCCATTTCAACGAATCTGCTGACTATTTGGATGTCACAATTTTTAAAAATAGGACAGAACAGCAATTTGGTTCTAAACTATATAGGAAACCAACTTTTTCCAATAGTTATCTGGATTTTAGAAGTCAACACCCTTTACTTCAAAAATTAATATAGTGAAGGGTCAAATGTTTAGAGCAGCAAGAATGTGTTCAGATATACTCCTGTTCAAGCTAGAACTGGGAACTTTAACAACTACGTTTATAGAAAGAGGTTACCCAAAATGGCTATTGTTTGAAATTGCTGAAAAATCATGTGAGAATGGAGGACAAGGTATACCCCCCCATTCGGTTTTGGATGTGATGTGACAGATAATGATGGGAGGTTAAATTAGTCTTTTCATACTCTATGTTTATCCAGTTTGTGGGAGACAGTGAAGCTTTAAAGAAATTATGACTAAAAACTGGATAATGTTTAGGAGTAATGTTGAGATTATGGACACCCTGGGTTCAAAACCTAATTTTGTCTTTAAAACGGGTCGGAATTTGAAACACTTTTACAGCACCCTATACCAACAAACAAAATCTTTAGAAATATCTAGTGGAATTGATACCAAATTCATATGTCCTGTTATTTTAAACTACATACTCAACAATTATTAAACATTGATGTTTTTTTATACCAACATTGCTTTGCCAAAAACATATTAAAAATAGTGACCATTCTTGCTATTAGAAACATTTATGCATTTTGCATATCTTTATTCTCTCCTGTATAGCTTTAATAAAGCAATTTTAAATCATCTCTTGTTTTTTAAACTATCTCTTGTATAGCTTTACAGTTTAACAGGTTGCAAATACAATTTAATACTAAACAATACAATAATAACCATTATGATAGCTATTAACAACTTGTAAAATATCTTATCCTGTCAGGTTTAATCCAGTTTACCAGTATTTCTAATACACTAATACCTGTTTTTTCCTCTCCCTAAGAGTATTGTCAAGAAGGAATGAGATATTTTTTCCTCTAGCTTTATTTTAGACCCTTATTATTTATTTTTATGTAGCTTTATTTCAGACCCTTGTCACAGTCTGTTTATACAGTCAGTGTAAAACTGAGAAAGTGCCCCTCCCTCTTATACAGTCAGTGTAAAACTGAGAAAGTACCCATCCCCCTGTAGTACTTCAGCACTGTTTACCTGCCCTATGCTGTGAAAATAGAATGTATGTTAGCCTAACACTATGGTTATACATTTATTTTATTAGGTTACTAAATAAAGCTTTCACTGTATATTACCTCTTGTAGGTATTTACACCCTCCTGCACAATTGTTTTGAACTGTATATATATACTATAGCCCATTTGCTGGCTGTACTTGATGCAACTGAGTTTTTTTTTTTTTTTTAACATTTACTTGCAAACAGATTATCAGTGACATCTATGCACAATTGTGGCATTTTATGACAATTATTAAATAGTGTTGCCTGTAAACATTTTAACAATTATGTTTTAATAACAATGATGCTTTAGAAAAACTCAAGCTACTTGCCTGGCAATCAGTCTTGTTGTTTATCTTATCTTTCCAGCATTTCCTGTAACTATTCATTCAGTCTAGGAAGGTCTGAGCTCACATTTTATACTCTATAAACTATAGTTAGTCTTTTTAGAATTTTTCCTTTAATGTGACTGTGATTTGCATAACTATGCATTTATACAACATAAATAGACATCATTTTACAATTACCTTACATGGATTTCAGTATTTTTTTTTTTTATTATTTATTTAACTATTTAACTGTCCTGCCATTAATTTTACAAAAACTGTTTGACTAATACCATCTGTGATTTTCTTTTTTAAAATTCAGAACTTTAACTGTTTGATGTTACTATATAATTATAAACAAATTGTAAAAAACAAAATAGATATTAGTTTAACCAACACATTTATATTTATATTATTTATATTTGCTGTTGTCTGCCTTATTGTAACAGATGTACTCTAGATGAAAAGAACACACATGCATGTCTGTCTTGTATATGTATATCTTTATACAAGCATGTCATGTCCCTACCATCCTAGCATGCATGCTTAACCATTTTCAAATGTCTGTCTTGTATATGTATATCTTTATACAAGCATGTCATGTCCCTACCATCCTAGCATGCATGCTTAACCATTTTCAAAACATAAACATATTATAAAATATATTTCTTTTGCACAGATTAGCTGTGTATGTAGGAAGTTCCCAGTCTCTGTCAGTTCAGCTAATTTATTTTCTTTATCCTGGAACTTCTGTTGAATTTCCTGTGATGTTGCATGGTCTTTCTGACATTCTTTAGTAAGCTGTTCTGCTGAATTTGAAACTCCTATGCACTTTTGAAAAGATGTGTGTATAACTTGTCTAAGCTTCCTGAACTCATTGTGTCTGTCTTTTAGAAGTTTACTACATTGCTTTATAACAAAATGTACTAAGGGATCTATCAGTAACTGATTTGACTCACATGTGGTGACAGGACATAACTGTTCAACATCAGAATGTAATGGAAACACTTTACCCTTAGTTAATTCTTCAGATCTGTCTTTACAGTCTATTTTTTTAGCAATATGATGCAATATTATTTCATGACATAATACACAAAATGCAGTTTTTGTTGAATCACACAATAAACATTTGTCATTTTTCACATGGTTTTCTTTTAGATACCAGTCAAATATTGTAATACATTTGCATAATGCCTTACTATCAACCTGCCCTAATAAGGTTTTACATTTACTAATGTGCTGTGTATACCAACATAGCAATTTACTAAAGTTTGGTTTACTCCTGCATGAATTATAAATCATATCCATACTATCTAGTAATATACAACCTGTCTAGGAATACAGAAACTATATATGAATATACAACCTGTCTTAAGAATATAAAAACTCTCTTAAGAATATACAAACTGTTTTAACATCATCCACACTAAATATGTGACACAGAAAAAAGTCTTACCAGTTAGCAAGAAAACAGGTGATCAGGCTGCTATTGCAGATGGCTAGAAATTTTTCAAAGTCACTTGAGAATCTGGGAAAGCACAACAGGCAGTGGACTGATGGGCTAGTGGATATCCCCCTTTTCTTGAAGAATTTATGGCACTGCGAATTTCTTGAACTAGTCTCACTCCGGATTGTAGACGTCTAAAAAACTTTACTACTGCAAGCTGCATAAACTGGAATACTTCTGTTCAGAATTGACACATACGTACAAATGTTAGTTACTGCAATTTAACTGAAGTGACCCTCTGCAGGGCTTACCATCACTCCTGCCTGGCTCGCCATTGAAAAAATATTATACGGCTCTTACTTGCTTCTTGCTTGGTGTGATGGATCTGCAGTGTTCTTAAGACACTCAGTCTTGCTGGCTGGATGGATTCTTGCTAAAATTCAAAGTCTGATTATATTTGCATTCACAGTCTGTTGCATACAGAAACTTGCAGAATATACACTGATGAGAGAATATACTTTGCAGCATCAACTTTAAAGAGCAGTAACAAATAACTTTTTATAATAAATCAAACGAAACCACGTTGCAGCTTTAAAGTACTGTTCCAACTTTACTTCTCATATAGTACAGATGATGTGAGAGATATAACATTTACCTCAGAACACCAAATGTGTTCCTACCATATCCCTAAACAACTGGATTTATACAGCTCTTTATATACTCTTTTTAAACATATTTTGGAGAATTGCTTATCCTGTAGAAACAATACTAAACTTCCTTGTTTAACAATGTCTTGTAAGAGACCAGCTTTTCTGACAGTGTGAATATCCTGTAACAGTGTCCTGATGTCCATGTAGATTCTATTTGAATCTGTGTATAGAAACATGTGTTCTTATGTCAATGCTGATAAGCATATCCTGTTTTTTATGAAGAAAAACATATTTTTGAGAAAACACATTGTCAGAGATCAGCTTTTCTGACAGTGTGAACATCCTGTATTTTATTTGGATCTTTGTATAAAAGTACATCTGTTCTTATGTCATATCCTGATTTTCCATGCAGAAAAACATGTCATTGTTCTTAAAAAGCAGATTTTGCATTTTTGTTCTTGCATAACATCCTATTTTGAGTCTGTAAGGGAAGAATGTCCATTCAGCAGATTCCTTTTCCAAGCCATGGTCATTTAGTATGACTGCTGATCACATTTTACTTGAACTTTGTTTCTGCATTTAAGCAAGCCTTTTCTTTCAGCATATTTACAACATAATTAATTTCAGATTTATATTCATAAAATCTAACAAAAATGACATTTCAAATAAGAATGAGCATCCTAGGGGGAATTTCACAGACTTGGCTTCTTAGGAATCCATTCCTTGTGGACAAAGGATGGGTCAAAATTTTTATATGAACCGAGAGGTCAATTTAAAAGCTGGTTGGACACTGAGCTTACTTTTAACATCAGAACTGTAAGTACATCAAAATCTTTCCAAGTAAGGCTAAATGAACTTGAGACTGTGTTAACAAAATTTCATAGCCTGCAATGCGTTAATGCATTTTTAACTGAAAGTGTTAGAAGGAAAAGGGTCCCAAAGGGACTTAAGATGTGCAAGTTCCCTAATTACTTGTCATTAGGCCAGAATGAGTTGGAAGAGTTATTGGCCATGTTCGATCGACATGGCATTGGACTAATGGATAAAGCCAACAAGCTTAATAATGACATTTTGGATGATGGGTTGTTAGAAAAGTTTGTAGAGAAATATGAAAGTATGTATGATAGGGTTGAAAACCAGGTGAAGATCAATATGATAAAGAAAAACAAGAAATTAGAGAGGGATGAAGTGATATATAACAACAATTTAGCATACCCCTTACCTAAAGCATATTTTTCATCTAATGAACAGAATGTCATTTATGAAGATAGACAGAGTGCTGTGGCAGCAACAGGGGGGTTTTGTAGATGGACTCAGGGTGGGAATAGGATAAATAATCAGGGAGACGATGAAGTGCTTGAAGAAGCACAAACAGAAGTTAGGAGATCAGAAAGGATTTTAAATAAAAATAAAATAAACAAAAAATTTTTTTTAGTACAGCCTTTCAGACAAACGAATGTGAAAAACAAGGGGGGCAGAGTTTTTTTTGAAAAAACACAACAAGGGCAATTAGAGTGTTGCAACATGAAGGTCAAATGATATCTGCTTTTGAAGGAAAACTTACGAGTTTTGAAGGGTATAACATATTTAAATATACGGAGACTCCCCTTATGAAAACACATTTTTCATTATTTAGAAAGGGATTAAAATTTATCCTATCTAAATAGCTTGACTTGGCTGATATTTTAAAATAAACAAAGAAAAACACTCCAAACCACAGAAGTATTATCGTAAGTGCTTTCGTTTACTCAAAATAGACAAACTTCACCAGACAATTATCTTGCAATAATAAAACCCTTAAATAGAAAAACTTAATTGACATCACCATAGCAAATAAAACAGACAAAACTTTTAAAGGGGCAATGCACAAAAAGAAAGTGTATAATACTAAATATAAACCCTAAACAGAACCAATTTCAAACCATCATAAATATATACACTCTAAATATAAACTTATATATAAATGCATAAATACATATATAAATACAACCATAAGTAAAATAGCATTAATTCATTAATGCTTTCATTTTTAAAATGCTTCCATTGTCTCAACAATAGGTGTAATGTAAATGGTGGTAATAACAACCAAGGCAGTAATGCCAGTTCATCCCAGGTTTTTTTGAGGGCCATAAATGGGGACACTGGTGGCCAATCGAACCGTGTACCACAACAACAACGGTGGAAGAAGAAGCCACTGAACAAACGAAGGAGATAGGTCCTAGTACAGACATAATGGACATGCCTATTATTGATTTTGACACATCTTGTTGAATAGCACAAATGACTTTAAAATATACAAATATTCTTCATTTGTGCCTTCTCATTTATTGATCGAAGTTTTGGCAAAAGGCTTCACCTTTGTGCCCATCTTTAGGGGGGATTTGGCTAGAACTTTGGTTGATTTGAAAACCTACACTAGGAAATTGAACTTGCATGTCCTTTTTGGTAATAATTCTAGTATTATGAATGAATTTAGGATTGCTAGTGTGTTTAATCCTACCTTGCACCCTTCCATATTATTGTTTGAGAAGGTTTGTTCTAATGATTTTAGGACAGTTTTCAACAACAAGGCTTTCCATAAAACTCAAAATGAAAATCTATCTAAGGATGAGAATGATGCACTTAAAACTTTGAATTTTGCCGATATCCAGGTTATTAAACCGGATAAAGGAGGTGGGTTGGTTTTCATGAATAATGAAACATATATTAATAAAATGAAAACCCTTCTTTTGAGTGAAGCTTATGTCAAGGTTTCAAGGAATGAAATAAATGGGGCATACCAATGACTTAAAGGGTTTATTGATCTTTTTATTGATGGATGCATTGATGTTGATATCGACTATCTTTGCATTAGCTATCCATTGACCCCTGTGATTTTTGGACTGTCTAAAATACATAAAGATCTTAGGAATCCTCCCTTTCATCCCATTATAGATGGTAGGCAGTCTATTATGTATGGTTACGCCAAATTTGTTGATAGCAAATTGAAACTAGCCCTTAGTGACAAATCCCAGATTTGTAGGGATTCTTGGGCTTTTTTGGAAAGCATTAACAAACTCCCCTTCTCTGAAGAGTTAAACTTTCTCACAACTGATGTCCATGATTTATACACGGTGATACCACAAAACATCGGCTGTGAATGGGTGAGGGAGTTTTTGTTGGAGAAACGAATGGATGGGTGCAATATTGATTTGATTATTTACCTACTGGAATTAGTACTTGAAAATAATTATTTTATGTTTGACCAAGAATTTTACTTACAAAAAACGGGTGTTACCATGGGTTCCCCATGTGGGGGTACCTTTGCCAATACAGTTATCGCTTTTTGGGAAAAACATTTCCTGTTTAAGAATATTGAATTTCAACAAAAAGTAACCTGGTACATCTGATTTTTGGACAATATTTTTATTCTTTGGAAAGGGGACCAAAATTCAGCCGATTTATTCATTCAGGATATTTCTAAATACACAGAGTTTTTGAAATTTACTTGGGAATTCCAAACTTACCAAATATAATATTTGGATGTTAATTTGGTTAAAGATGTTCCTAATCGAAGGTTTCTTTCAAAAATATGTAGAAAACCTACATATTCTAATGCCTGTCTTCATTACACTAGTTGCCACCCCCAATTCCAGAAAAGGGCGGTGGTAAAGGGGCAACTTGTTCAAGCAGCTAGAATGGTTTCCTTGGAGTCTGATTTTCTGGAGGAATGTGAATCTCTAAGGAAGATGTTCACTAAATGTGGCTACCCTAGTGTGTGGTTGGATGAACTAATAGAGGAGGTCTATCGGAAAAGGTTGAATGGTTGGTTTACTCCACTTTTGAATAATATGGTAATGGGTGGTTCTTTCGCTCTTGAAATGGGTTCTGATGAATCAAGTATAGACCTTGGGGAGTATACATCACATAACCATGGAGAAGTGACCTCTAGTTCTATAGCCACATTAAATGTGGTTAACCCTTTAAATATGACTAACGAGAAATTGAGATTCATTACAACATTTTCTTTGGATGCTTTAACAGTAAAATCTATTCTTTTAAAAAATGGTGTTTCCTTACTGAGGATCATACCATTCAAAAATGCATTGATGAATACCCTAAAGTGTTTTTTAGGAAAGGCAGAAATATTAAATGCCTTTTGGAGAATCAGACTCCAAATTTATATCTACCTCATAATGGTATGTTCAAATGCGAAGCCTGTAAGTGGTTCAAACATATTAAAGTTAGAAATTCTTTTAGCATTTCAGGCATGAAATACAATATAACAGGTAAATTCAACTGTAATTCAAAAGGGGTGGTTTATCTCAGTACCTGTATTTTATGTAATGCCTTTTATGTTGGCAAAACTGAGAGACCTTTTAAGAATAGAATTTATGAACACCTGTATGCCATTGAAAAATTGAATTTAAACAATGCTCTGGCTAAACACATTAGTACTCATCCTGACCATAGGTTTGAATTTACTGTTATTGATAAGGTTTATGAAAATGTAAGGGGTGGGCCTTTTTCATTAAGATTGGATGAAAAAGAACAAATGTGGCAATTAAAATTAAATGCCCTGGCTTTTCCTGGTTTGAATGATTCTGTTTCTATTGGAAGCATTTTAAAAATGAAAGCATTAATGAGATAATGCTATTTTACTTATGGTTGTATTTATATATGTATTTATGCATTTATATATAAGTTTATATTTAGATTATATATATTTATGATGGTTTGAAATTGGTTCTGTTTAGGGTTTATATTTAGTATTATACACTTTCTTTTTGTGCATTGCCCCTTTAAAAGTTTTGTCTGTTTTATTTGCTATGGTGATGTCAATTAGGTTTTTCTATTTAAGGGTTTTATTATTGCAAGAGAATTGTCTGATGAAGTTTGTCTATTTTGAGTAAACGAAAGTGCTTACGATAATACTTCTGTGGTTTGGAGTGTTTTTCTTTGTTTATTTTATTTTGTTGGTTTTTTCTTCTTTTTTTTGAGGTTTGGCTAATATTTTAATAGAACTTAAAATATTTATGAGGAAACTGAATCTCCAGTTATTTTTAAGGGTAGATACAAAGTCTATAATTTGAGGAAAAATATTAAAATAAGGAAAAAGGAGCTTGTTCAATCCACCTATGCACCAAATAATAGCCAATTATGAGAGGATTTGTACTCAGGACATTTATCAGTATTTTTAAACTTCAAATGAAAACATTTATAATCTTAGTAGGGAAGAGATAGTTTTGTTAAACAAGATGTGACACAATGACTCATTGCGTGTAATGAAAACAGATAAAGGGGGTGGTATGGTGATGGTTAACAAAGAGGACTATGATTGTGACATGCTGACAATTTTATATGATGAAGATAAATATGAAATTGTGTCTTGTAATCAAATCAATATTGCACAAAAGAAGGTGCAAGTATTTTTGGAAGATTCTCTTTATCAAGGTGCAATGAATGAGGAAGTTTTTGAGTTTTTAGTCGATAAGCACCCAACTACACCTTTTGTATTTGGAATACCTAAAGTACATAAAAACATTAACAAACCACCATAGAGGTTAATTGTAGCAGCTCAAAGCAGTATGACATATCCACTTGCAGTATTTGTAGACATGTTGATTCAAAATGCCATTAAACCAATTGATTACATATTGAAAGACTCTTGGGATTTTCTGAGGAAAGCAAGCAAGAGTTTTGTACCGATGAAGTGGGATTTTCTACAGATGACATAGTTGATCTTTTTACGCCTATCCCACATAATAAAGGCTTAGTCCTTTTTGGTGAGGCAATTTCAGAATTAACAACTTTGAATGTTACATTGCTAAATTTTGTGGTAGAAGTTATGGAAATTATTCTTAAAATAACTATATGGTGTTTGGAAATTAATTTTTTCGACAAGTCAAGGGAGTAGCTATGAGTGCCAATTGTGTCCCTACCTACGTACATTTATATATGTAGGTGTGGGAGAAAAATACATTTTCACCTTAGGGTTTAGTCAGTATTGGCATACATATTTAAGATTTTTGGATGACATTTTTATTTTATGGAAAAGAACTGATGAACAGAGAGAGGAATTTGTGCAATTGATTATTAATAATAATTTTTTTTTAAGATTCACTTACAGCCATTTCAACGAATCTGCTGACTATTTGGATGTCACAATTTTTAAAAATAGGACAGAACAGAAATTTGGTTCTAAACTATATAGGAAACCAACTTTTTCCAATAGTTATCTGGATTTTAGAAGTCAACACCCTTTACTTCAAAAATTAATATAGTGAAGGGTCAAATGTTTAGAGCAGCAAGAATGTGTTCAGATATACTCCTGTTCAAGCTAGAACTGGGAACTTTAACAACTACGTTTATAGAAAGAGGTTACCCAAAATGGCTATTGTTTGAAATTGCTGAAAAATCATGTGAGAATGGAGGACAAGGTATACCCCCCCATTCGGTTTTGGATGTGATGTGACAGATAATGATGGGAGGTTAAATTAGTCTTTTCATACTCTATGTTTATCCAGTTTGTGGGAGACAGTGAAGCTTTAAAAGAAATTATGACTAAAAACTGGATAATGTTTAGGAGTAATGTTGAGATTATGGACACCCTGGGTTCAAAACCTAATTTTGTCTTTAAAACGGGTCGGAATTTGAAACACTTTTACAGCACCCTATACCAACAAACAAAAGGAATAAGGGGGTACCAAGAAATGTGGTATGTATAAATACTGCAGGTATATTTTACAAGGAAAAAATGTGTTTATTGGTGAACCTCCACAATGTGTTTGGTTGGACACAGGTAATTGTGCTACCCTGGATTAGTTTACATTGTGATCTGTAATAATTGTAACTATTTTATATTGGCAAAACTATCAGAAGTCTTCATAAACACATTTACGAGCATTTGTATGCTATTAAGAACAGGGATGAGAACAATGCCCCTTTTAAACATACAAAGTATTATTGTTAGGACAATAAATTTCTTTTTGGCATATTGGAAAAAGTTAGAAGAGAAGCAAAGAGTGAGCATTGGGAAAACAAAGTGGATGAGTATGAATTAAAGTGGCAATTAAGGTTAAATGCCACAATGGCACCAGTTATTAATGAACTCACTTCCATAGTACCAATACTAAAGAAGGCGGCTATGATTTTATAATGTTTTAACTTTGCATGTTCTTGACCTATTTACCTTTAAGACCAAAATGATTAAGTGTATTATTGAGATCACATGATGCTTTTATCATTACTTAAGAAGATGTTATGTCAATGTTGAATGGTTCTGAAGAAGTCCTATGTGTAAGGACAAAAGAGCGTGACCATTTTTTATTTTATTAAAGTGTCTGTATGTTTATTCTGTGGTTCTGTGTTTGTTATTTTTCATCATTAGACCTTATTGGGACTCTTACCACCTTGTTGACTTTATGTGTTTGGTTATGGTTGTTGCCCTCAATTATACACGCTGGTTTGTTTTTTCTTCGGTTTAATCCAGGTTCTCATTGTTGATCATGTTTACACTCACTAATCATTGTAGCAATTTGTATGATTTGAATTGTGATCTTTAGCTATTTATTTATGTATGTATGTCTGTAAATATGTGTATATAAACACACACACACACAAACACATATATATATATATATATATATATATATATATATATATATATATATATATACACTTTATTTATTTTATTTTATTTTACATTTGTTGATCGGGATAGTCTGAATGGATATATGACCATTTTCAGCGGAAGCCCAGGCAGAAAAGCTCCACATACCAAAAAAGAAATAGTACATACATCACTGAGTGATAAACTCAGGCAGACATGTTTAGAAAAATATAGGCAAAGAATACAAGCAGATATCAATATACACAATGTGCAGACTTACATCTGATTGGCAGAGATGTAGCAGAAAATGTGAACATAGAATACAATCAGATTTCATAATTCACAATGCTTAGACATTCAAATGCTATGAGGCATAGATACTTGGCTAAACAGCAGATTGGGTAGCAAGACATGTATCTCTATGTGTTCTATCTCAAAATACTGAAATCTTGAATTTCAGTATCTCGAGATGAAAGTGCTGATAGGGCAGCTGAGCAAAACTGCACTTGCTCGAATTTGGAATGTCGAATCTGCAGTTGTGGTGGTGCACGACGTGAGATTTACTGTGTTGGTAAGGTGCGGTGTGCTGTGGGATATGGTTTGCCTGCCGTTGTGTGGATATGTATGGATATTCAGGTAAGTGCTGTTTTTTAAGGGTTTTGGGTAGGAGTTTGAATGTATATGAGTGTGTTGGGAAGTTTTAGGTGTAGGTTAAGGTAGGTAGGTAAGGGTGTGAGTGTGTAAATGTTGAGAGTGGTGGTGTTTGTATGTGGTGTGTGTTTGTGCAAGGGGAATATAGAGTATGTAGTGGTGGATTTAGTGTCTTTGTCTTTTTAGTGTGACCTCAGAGTTAGTATATATAAGTCACAGGGGTGTGGGGGGTGCAGGGGGGCTTGCCCCTCTGCTTATATATAGGTTAGGTCTGTGTGTTTGTGTTGTTCTATATGTGTGTGTTTTATTGGTTTGTTGTAGTGTGGGGACGAAGGTGTTTGTATGTCTGTTTGTGTGGTGATGGGTTTATTTAAAAGTCGCTATTTTGAATTTCCCGTTTTTGGGATTTCAGTGTTATGACTGTTCAGCTTTATAGTCCCGGGATACTGAAATTCGAGATTTCAGTATTTCGAGATTATAAAGTAAATATATATATATATATATATATATATATATATATATATATATATATATAGATATATATATATATATATATCCGCAGTAAAAAACAAACGGTGCTGGCAAGAGTTACCTCCAACAACAATGAAATGAACAGTAAAAAACAAAGCAGGAGGTAGCAGCCACAGCTATGTAGAATAACAGCTTTAATCCTTAAAACCATATACCTAGTATAAAAAGTTTTATACCTAGTGTGAAAAATTTTTAAAAGCTTAAAATTAAAAACAGCTTGGCAATAGAAACAGCATATCACATCATACAACTTAATACATACAATATAAAAGTATAAAAATATATAAAAGTATAAAAAAGTATAAAAAGGTCGAGGGGGGTACTACCTACTATTTCTTTAAATCTCTATTTAGAAGAATGGGTTTAATATTGATTTTTTCATTAATTGGGTAGTTGATGGCAATGATAAGCTTAGTTTAAATGCTGTGCTTTACTCTTCTTTGATTGTCTGATGAAGTGGCTGGTGCCACGAAAGCGCTCACTTCTTTTACTAATAAAGCTGTTATTCTACATAGCCGTGGCTGCTACCTCCTGCTTTGTTTTTTACTGTTCAATATATATATATATATATATATATATATATATATATATATATATATATATATATATATAGATATATAGATATATATATATATATATATATATATATTTTTTTTTTTTTTTTGAATGGTCACTGTGATTTGAACTGACTTACAGTCAGAAGTAAGAGATTTGGGAGATTATTCATTTGGTGTTTATTTTGCACTAACTCCTCTGTAGTATTTATGAACGGTGCAACATTCACACCTACTTGGAGGTTATTCTATATCCACGCCATGCTGAAGAGATACCACACCTCAGATTGTCTAGGAAAAACAGGAAATGGGGATAATTCATAAAGAGTGATGTATAGGTCTGGACTATTCCACTCAGTTAGATATGCCTGGACTGCTCCACTCAGATAAATTACCTCCATGAAACTCACAGGAGAAGCAGCTCAGAAAATTGATTGAGGGGCATGAGTGCAAGTGTGTTTATGTGTGTGTTTCTGAGTCTGAAACTGTAGCACAAATACATTTTGACAGCAAGCCATTGAAAATATAAAATAAACTAAGGGTGCTGTTCATTATTGTTACATGAACGAGTAAAGGCAAACCACTTTGTTTGTTAATAAGCACAGTTAAGGTGTGATTAATAGAGGCCATTTATGTAAACTCATGATGGCTGCACATAAACTTAAGCAAATAAATTAATAACAAAATGATAATGAGAAATGATGTAAAACCTTGTATGCTAATAAGTGGTCTTCCTACCTCTTTGCAGTCCATAGTCATATTTTGCAACATTTCCATACTTTACACAGATTCATTACAAAAAGGCAATCTAGTTTGCAGTCAGAGAATATGTTTTTTCTCACTGCTAGTTTTGCTATTTTCCTGTGTTAGATACTTGTCTTGTCAGAGGTAAAACATCTTGCACAAAGGCGGAGATATACATAAAGAATAACTCATCATACTTTTGATAACCAGGAAATCCATGACAGGTTTAGAGTGGATAGGGATATTATAAGCATCTTATTGAGCATATATGGTCCTCATGCATGTAGTTGGGGAATGCCTGAACTTTATTATACCTGCCACAGGGACCTTCCAGAAACAGACTAGTGACATGTGGGCTATCTCACAGGCTTCTGATTGATGATACCTCAGCAGCTCCTGGATGTAGTCTTGGCACGTGGATTAATACATCTATTTCCCAATGGCACCTCAGAAACAAGCCCAGGCTATGCATGCTTTTTATGAGGTGCGCATTCTTCTAAGATGCTTGGTGTGATACATTGCACCCATATTACAATTAGGGCCACATCTAGTGTACAGGGGTAATGGGTTCTGCAATAGGAAGGGTTACCATTCTGTCAACTGCCAGGCAGTGAGTGATGTATGGGGTACAGCATCAAAGTCTCTGCCCAGCATCATGGCGGTGCACACAATTCTCATATCTGGCACACTATCTCACTTGACTGTCTCTTCCTGCATAGTAGGATGCCAGTAGTCCTCTTGTTGGTAAAAGTAAACTTTTTATTTTATTTTAAGCATTTGAGTAGTTATTTCTAACAAAATATATTTCTTAATACTAAACCAATTTTCTTTATTTTTGACTCTCCATTTTTCTCTTTTTTTCTTTTTGTCAGGTGATGCAGGATATCCACTGGAACCATATCTGTTCACACTAGTGAGAAGTCCAAGTGGAGCTGCAGAAGATACTTTTAATACAGCCCTGTACCAAACCTGTGTAGTCATAGAGTATTTGGCATATTGAAAAGCAGATTCAGATTCATAGGTGGAGTCTTGAGATGCCCTTAAGTATAACCAAGCTACTGCATGCATGATATTCACTGTGTGTTGCACTGTGAACAATGTGATTATGCACCAGTCTGGTGTTGTGACCTATGTTGTTACTGCACTATTGGTGATGGATAGCTGACTGTAATAGTAAGGGGCCCCCATTCATCAAGGTCATGCATGGCATATGGTTGAAAAGAGGCAGCATCTAGTCCAGAACTATGGACCATAGCATTCAGGTTAGTGTTGCCTTCATTGTAAAGCATAGAGTATAACTGATGCATGCAGTGATATGTGTGGTCTAGATGTTGTGTGATAAATGATTTGTTGTCACCATTCATTAGACATTTCCTCTTATCTTTTGTTTTCAAAACAGGAACTCATATTATTATTGTTTTTAAAAGTCAAACCTGAATACTCACTGACACCTGTTCTGTGATGTCATAGGGCATCACATAAGTATTATGTGTATGTTTTGTAAAATAAATTTTCTTCAGGGTGTCTACTTGTACATACTGAATCTTGTATTTAATTAAAAGTGTTCTTTCAGTATTTGACTACTTTGAATTTGTGAAATTAACTTGCATTTAACATGAGTTCATACCTTGCATTTGAAAGGTATATGTATTATATACTGTTTTATGCAGTGTTCCATTAGCTTTGACTCTCTTAAGGCAGGCACTGCACATTAGATTGTCTAATTCTGTCATACACAGCAACTTGTAACCTCAGAAATAACTCATCAGTTGTGCAGTGCTGAGGTTGAAGTGGCAACAGTGCAAATGTAAATGGCAGGATACTCATGTATTTTTTTTCTTAAGGAGTGTTTCTGTTAATATTGTGTAATGTTTGTTTTATGTTCTGGGTAATTGTCAACTGTACCATTGCTGAACTGAAAGTTTTGATAATGGATGGGTCATAAGTTATACAAATCATGCAATTTGAATGTTATGACCTACACTTTTCTTTCCAGAAATTTCCTTTAACTGTAAGTAGTACCATTATTTAAATGAAATGCATGCAAATGCAAAGTGTGTTAATGCTAGGTTACACAAAAAAGTAAAAAAGATACTGATGCAATACCGAAAAAGACATCCTTAAAGGAATGATTAATGTATGAACTTTCTTGTTCAAATAAAGATAAAACATATAAGTAAGTTAAAAAGTAATGATTGCATTACAATTTTATTTACCATGTAAAGGAAATGTGAAAGTATTCCTTTAGTAACTGAGAAAGTAGTTAGGTAAAACCAATAATATCAGTTCTATGTCTAATGCACCTACTTGGTAGCTGGGTTTGGTTATGGTTATGCCACATCCAAGGGTGTGGTTTCAAACCTGTGAACCACAGCCCTACACTTACATTCTTCATTATGATACTGGCACTTTGAAAGATGGCAACGAATGTGAAGGCACAAGCTCAAGCTCCAAGCTGGTAAGAGCAAATATGGCCTAGTGGTAAATTGCTGTGACTATGGTGTATAGGGTCTTGAGTTCAAGACCTGCAAGGGGTGTTTATTTCCCTATATCACTAAGTGGGTTGCAAACTGGCTCATAAGTAGAACCCACAGTGTGAAAGCAGCTGACTCCAAGTCAGACTTCCAACCAGTCACAAGTGGAGTCCCATAGGGTTTGGTCCTGGGTCCTCATCTGTTTGGTATCTACCTCTTTAAACCCCAGGCCAACACAAATGGACTCTGGCTGACAAAGTTCACAGATGATTGCAAGTTGGGAGCTATTATTACCTCCCTGAGTGATGTTGATATCCTACAGAAAGGCCTCACTGAGATCAACAACTGGTGTCAGAACCATGGCCTTAACCTCAATGCCAAAAAATGTGTCATCATCCCATTTTGAAAAAATCCAGTTCCCATGAATTACCAACATTGATGGTAGTTCCCTGAATACAGAAGGCACTATAAGAGATCTGGGAACACAGGTTGACAGCAACTTCTCTTTTGACCACCATATTGCCACTATGGTCAGAAAGTCCTTCTATGTGGCACATCTCATTACTAAGGGTATTGCATCCAGGGAGAAAAGGGTAATTGTCTCTCTCTACTCTTCCCTCATTAGGCCAATCATTGAGTACAATGCCCCATTTGGCATGTACCTCACTAAACATCTGCAACAACTGGAGAGGCCACAAAAGTACCTCACAAAGAGGATCCTAGGCCTTCTTAGAAGTGATCTCTGCTTGACTTTACAAAGCCATGTGTCTTACCAAGCTCTGTTAGAAATGTTACATCTAAAGAAATCCCAATCTGTCCACACCACACACTCCAGAGACCTCAACCTCATTACCACAATCAACAGGACATGTTGGAGGGACAGGTTCATATCCCAGAGACTATCCATGCTATGTAATAGGCTTCCCATACATCTCAAGCAGAGCACCTCACTGGCCCTCTTCAAGAGAAATCTTGAAGAGTAGATGGGAAATAGAAAATTCACCCCAGGGATCACTCCAGTTGCTTTACTTGACAGAGGCACTGGGAACTAAGGTTGGGTGGCACGATGCCAGGGTAATCCTATGGGCTAGGCTTGTAAAGGCCCCAGAGCCATTCGCCTAGTACACACCTATAAAGCTATGAACCTATGAAAACCTGACTGAAATTGTGGTCTACCTCTTAAGGGATTTATACCTTGAAAAAAATGAATCTTCACTACTCATCACTACATTGCACAGAGAGGACAAATTGACATCTGGCAAGAACTGGATATGTACCTGTTAACCCTGACATGGATCTGCTGCTCTGGCCTCCCAGTGCCACCACAGATTTGATTACCTATGGATGTGTAGGCCTGACCAACTGGCTGACTACGTAGACCAGGTGCTGGTGTGAATGTCATATTTCTACGGTAAGTTTTTATACATTTTTTAAATATTATCAAAAACAGGTTTAAAAGCATACTATGTAAATATTGCATAAATGCAGGTAAAGGCAAGAAGAAATGCATGCTTAAGTGCAAAAAATGTGTATCTCTAAGTAATCTGAAGGTATGAGTAGGTATAAACATATCTGTAAACATAAATGCTCCAGTATACAAATATGGCATGTGTATGTGCTGGCATTCTTTTGTGTATAAATATATATATATATATATATATATATATATATATATATATATATATATATATATATATATCTTATTAGTAAAATGTAATCATGTCAGAAAGACATAAAGGCAAATCTAAGATAGGTAATTAATCATGCTCAATGTGCTCTCTTTACAGACAAAGAGGAAATTGCTTACAACAGAACTCAGGAGGGAAGGGGACTGAAGAGGTGAAGAGGCTGACTGTGTGTTAATGAATATGCAAAAAAAAAAAAAAAAAAAAAAAAATATATATATATATTTCCAGTGTCCTTAAATGGATTAGGTAACTCCTTAACCCATCTCTCACTTGCCACACCAGTTAAACATTAAGCCTAGGTTCATGGATTAGGGAACTCCTTAACCCATCTCTGCTCATTACACCAGTTAAATAATAAGCCTAGGTTTATGGATTAGGGAACTCCTTAACCCATCCCCCGCTCACCACATCAGGTAAATAATAAGCCTATGCTTATGGATTAGGGAACTCCTTATCCCATCCCCTGATCACCACATCAGTTAAATAATAAGCCTAGGTTCATTTTATGTTATTTTCTGATGAAGTTTGATTGAAAACTTTACAACAAAAAAAAAAAACACTCAAAATGTGATTTAAATGAATAAAAGACTGACCAAAACACAGAGAATAACCTAGTGTCTATGTTTCTTCCAAAATAGCAAAGATTTCTTAAGTTTTTAAATAGTTGTTCATACTTTTGTGCTAGTGGCGTTACGATATATATATATATATATATATATATATATATATATATATATATATATATATACATATATATATGTACTTGTGTGTGTGTGTGTGTGTGTGTGTGTGTGTGTGTGTGTATGTGTGTATTTCCATTCTTAAAAATGTTAAGTAATAAAATAAGATTTTTATGTTTTACTTATTTCATAAGTGCATTCAGCACATAATTGCAGCACAATCCATATCATCCAGTCATTTCAAATGTATTACAATTTCTTTGTTATATCAGTATGTGTCATTAGAATGAGAAGGCTGCAAATGTAAAAATCAACACCACTTCATAACAATGTATTGATAGTTCCCATGTTTCCAATACAATTTCAAGGAATTTTTATCTAAATAAAAATTCACTAAAAATAAAAATCACTGTTAATAAAGATTGCATTGATGTATTAAATTATGAGTCAATTTATTGTCTCCATTTCTTATATGTCTGTCTACCTTCCCTCTCTCTTTTTTTCTTATTTTAATTCTGCATTACTTTGTCCTTCTTTCTCTCATACATATGTTCATTCTTCTAGTGGTCTAGAAACCCTACGGGCAGCCCAGTCACATTCCTCTCAAGTCAAGGAGACTTCACTCTCTTACTATCCAGGGACATCCTCAAAAGCTGGGGCAGTGGCACCAGTCCTGTAGGCACATTAGCATGTGGCAGCTTTGCGAGTTCCAGAAACCATGGGCTTCAGGACTTACTTGAGAATGTGGTGGAACAGATAATGGACATCTTCAGTTAGTTCAAAATGCACTTCAGCAGGTTCAAACTTGCTGGCACCAATTGGTACTGACCAATGCACAACCACAGGTCTCTGCCCCCTCAGCATCAAGGTCTTCTACTACAAAACCATCAGGCAGTGGATACCTTTGAGGTCCTTGGAATGGGTATCCTCTTGAGCTCAAATCTTCTTCACCCCATCCTTTCCTAATCCTCTGTCATACACATTCTTGTCTACTTCCTAACCAAACTACCTTCTGACATAAAAAAGTGAAAAATAGTAGAGGTCTGTCCTCTGCCAAAAATATAGTACCTTTCTTCTCCCAGCTCCTCCAGCACAACCATCTTGATATGTTCCTTCTGTATTTCCCTCTTTGATAGGTCTCCCCTTTTTCAGTTTTTGTTATCTTACCCTTTCTACACTTTTAAAAAACCAACAGGGTATCCAGACAAGCATACCCCAATATAAAACATACAAACCTGCCTTATCTTTTTAATGTTAAAAATAATAGCTGTGCTGTGCACTGTTTACCTTAAATACTTCAAATGTGCTTGTGCCTAACTGTGTTTGTTCAAAGTACCCAAACACTTCTGTAATTATATGAGCACTTATATTTTCAAGTAGTAACAATAAAATACATACCCCCAGATTTACTATTCTTCCGTGCAGGACTAGCTTAGTCCTGCATGGAGGCAGCCATTTAGAAACAGGACAGCAGCGTGACATGCATAATAATGAGGAGAGCTGCCTGTGCTCCTAGGCTTACATGGATCATGTAAGAGTGCAGGGGGCATGTCTGAGAGCATAGGTCTCAGAATATACACAGCCCCCGCAATGAAGAACAGCAGAAAGGGGTATAAAATGAGCGAGACCACTTAGAAATGACAGCATATCCCCACCAACAGTCCCCCTTATGTACAACAGCAGCAGTATACATACATAAAATGAGGAAACCCTTTATTTTTTTTAAATCCGATTAAAGCTAACCATAGGTGCATGGGGGTGCCCTTCGCTTAGCTATGGTTAATGCAGTTTAAATGGCTGAAGAGGATAACAAAGAAGATATATGCAAATGAAGCTACATAGCAATAGTGTAGTGGGCAGAGCATTCGCCTTATGCGCAGGCATTCCCAGTTCGAGTCCCACTGCAGCACATTCCATTTTCCATGGCAAAGCATGTTGTGACTAATATTTATGTTGCATAAGCCACTAATAACATATTTTCATGAACTGGAGTACTGCAGTAAATGCACATGTGAGGTGTCAGTGTCATAATGAATAAGGCACTAGTAAACAGGTTTAAGCACAAATAAGCAGCACTACACATATTTAAGCACTAGTAGGAGGGCTTAAGCCCATTTGCATGGCGGTAAGCAATGCCTACACTGGTTAAGCAATTCTAAAGCTAACTCTCTGTAAATAGATGTAATGGCAGGTTAACAGTGCTTACCGTCACGCAAACCTGCTTACAACTGCTCAAAAGTACCTAAATCATGCTGTATACAATGGCCCTTGTTCTGCCCATCAACAAAATAAGCAACCATGCCGGTCCTGAACCCAGGACCCAATACACCATAGTCACAGGCGTTAACCACCAAGCTATCACAGAAGTACAGAAGAAGGAGGTATCAGCAAACAAGTCCTCACCATAGTAAAACCAACCTGAACCAGTGAAAGGAATCAGTATACAGGCATCTGTTCCATAACCCACTAGATAACATAAATATGTAAAATGGAGTACAGCAGTAAACCCAGACGTGAGGTGTAATTGTAATAGAGTGTTGAAGTCCCCAATAAAACACAAGGACCCCATAGAGTGTACATACACATTGATCATGGATACCAGGCAAATATATAAGATGTAATGAATAGGAAATCAATACCAAAAAGAAAACATAATGCAAAGTCTAAGGTAAGCAATGATAAGCATTGCACATGCCAGCTTAGGAGGTTTAAGTAATGTGTAGACCAACTAACTCAATGTGCCCAGTGTTATACCCCTTTAAACAATGCCAACCTTAGGGAAGCAGGTTTTGTCCATAGCTTAGCCTTTTCAAAACTGGCCAATCACAGAAAAGTGTGGGAAATTGGTCCTACTTAAACCCAAGAGGCAGGAATACATCTCATAACTGGTTGTAACTTCTTCTTGCTGGCGCTAAGGCAGTAGGGGGAGAAGGTGTGCGCTTTCAGGTGCAGCGTTGGTGCATCCAGGAGTCCAAGGTCATGGCAGGGCTCCTTGTCAAAGACCATGATCAGAGACTGCTGCAGGGCCAGTACCAGGGCTCCCAATATAAAGCGGAGGCCTGGGACTATCTCGCCCATGACCTCACCAGTGCCACTGGCATACCTCGAACTGGTGAACAGGTCAGGCACCACTATGCCGACCTGAAGCAGCGTAAGGGGGGCTCTTGGAGGACTGGCTCCAAGAGGCTAGAGCATCAGGGGATGTTCCAGCCATGTGTAAGTATCTCCCAAGTATGTGTGTAATAATTGCAAGCTCAGGAATATCATGGATAGGTATGGCTAAATATTCCTCTTATGTACCCCACTGCTGCAATGGAGTGGGCTGCGAACCAGGAGGCCCACATCAGTCGCCTGGCGAGGTTGCAATGAGAGGCAGGCTAGCAATACTCATGCATTTACTGTCATAGAAAATAAAAATAAAAGTAGCAGTAAATTAATTGCTTGTATAAAACCTGTATTGTCCAAGGCAAGAACTCATACACTTGAGAATATGGCAGGAAGAGTCTCATATTGTTTGTAAGTCAATAAAAGTGTAATAGCCTGACAAAACAGGTCTAACTGCTGGATTGCATGTGTATATCCTGGTATCATATGGTAATGTAGATATGCGATCATGTACTAGTACTGTAGTATTAAGCATCGTTACCCACACCGTGCACCATAAATTTAATGTGCAGGAATGCCTGTATATGACAGGTGTAATCCCCAGAGGCCATTTAGTATAACTGAGAGACACATAAGCAGTAAACAGGGAAAATGCAGACAACAAAAAATGAATAGCACATGCAACTGAGATGTGAACTATTGTTTTTTTAGCACACACAGCCACGGTTTGAATCCTGCCAGTGGTAGTAGTCTGCATACAGAATCATACCCCAGAATTGTACAGATATGTCCAAAATGTCTATTAAAGTTGCCCATATCTGTTGCCTATCAACCTGTCCCTCTGGGAAATCAGGGGGATGATCCCAGATGTATTGGCAGCAAACAGGAACTACAACTGACTGACACACAGCTATGAGAACAAAGCTGGAACACTAGCAACTCCCCAATACCTTATGTGACTAAGAAGCCACATATGTCCCATTTATACACCAACTTGTCAAGCTGTGGTCAGAGTGTGTAAAGTAACAGAGTGAGATTTATGTGCATAATAGTAATGTGGAATCTGGTACTGTGTGTGGGAACATTCAGGTAGTGCTAATAAACATTCCTCCCACAGGTCTGTCAGATACCAACACTGTACCTAGAAATACAAGAATGATATGCAGTTGCTCTGAATAATGAGGTATCACACATCACTGCCGCTCACACTGTCCTGCAACATATTACTGTCTAGGAAATCTGTACATGAGTGCTGTAATAAAAGGTCAGAATGTAAAAGCACAGGGGATTAATAAGACAGAAAGCAGATAGGCGATATGCAGCAATATCTATAGCAGACACAACTGTGATGGACAGTGTTTAAGGTGTAGCAGACACAGCCATGGTCTGAATCTTGGGAGTGGAATTAGGCTGCATACAGATTCATACCCCACAACAGTACAGATGAGGCTAGAATGTCCAGTATATGTGCCCATATCTGCTGCCTGTCCCCCTGGTAAGTCTCTGGGATGATCCCAGATGTTTAGTCAGCAAACAGGGAATACAAGTGATTGTCAAACATCATGAGAACCCACCTGTCACTGTAGCAACCCCCAAAACTATTAGGAGAGTAAGATTTCAAGTATCCCTATCTACACTCCCTTGTTGTCAAGCTGTGACCAGAGTGTGTACAGTAGCAGAGTGAGATGTACATAATACTAATGTGTAATCTGGAACTTTGTGTGGCAACAGTCAGGTAATGCTAACAAACATTGCTCCCACAAGTACGTCGGATATGAACACTGTGCTGAGAAATACAGACCATTATGACCTGTACTGGTACTGTTCACTCTGATATTGTAGGGAATTGTGAGTGTTGCAGTTTCTCTGAATAATAAAGTATCACTGGTCACTGTCACTGACACTGTGCTAAATAATATAACTGTGTAGGAAAGCATGTATATGTGTGTGTCAGGTCACTAAAGGTGGAAGAGGGCAATATTCTAGATATGTCCTGGCACACCAGCATGTGGTCAACACATGGCCAGAGTCTTTTCAGAAAGAGTTGGATAGCTATGTGCAAAACATCAACCAGGAATCCAGTAGTATGTGTAGAAACAGTTAGTTAGTGTCAACAAACATTCCCTCTACAGGTATACCAGGTAAGAGGTGTATACTGCAAGTAAAACTGGTTCATGTGTAATGATGATGACAGCCATATCACTGTACAAACTAAGGCTATAGGGTAGTGTAGTAAGACTTATAAGGTACAGATCAGAGCACTGACTAGGAAAGTAATATGGACTACAGGAATATACTAGTTGTTAATTGACATCTTTCTCTCCACCCCACCATATCTCCAACAATAACCAACATACCCACCCCAACTGATATGTAATGACTCTGATAATGTCCAATTGTTTGATAATATTTTCATGGTTCTCATGCCTTTGCTATATTGAATTATTCCAACATTGGTGGCATGGTGCCATCAGTGTACCTGCATGCTGTACTTATTACCACTGTGGTCCCATATATGCATGTGTTCTGTTTGCTATGCAACTGTTCTGTATCTGGTGTCTGGGTTAATGGGAATATCTATGCATGCTGTTATACCTAACCCTGGAATATGTTGACTATTACTAACCCACATATGATGATGAAATCGAAACACTATAGCATGCTTGGGAAGGCCAGTCCCAATGGACCCACTTGTCCCACCTCAGCTAGCCGTGGCACCAGGCAACAGCATGTCTGGGGCCCAACCCCGGACCTCTCTGTCTGTTGGTCCTGCACCAACTTTGGGTGGAACTGCCTCAGGGGATGGGGCTTGCCCCCCCTGGGAGTGAGTGCGGACAGGCACCTGTCACCCATCCCAAGGTCAGGGTGGTGATGTGTAGAGAGATCGACCAGCAGTTTGGTGATTTTCTATGCCAGCTTGAGGGCCATGTGTCATGATTAGAGAGTCAGCCAGGCTCTGCGACTCAGCCCCCAGCACAGCCACCTTTGGGGCTGTGAAGGTGCAGTGGTGACTGTCCATGTGTGGAGACCTCAATCCCACTGGTACCACTAGGGAGTTTGTGGGCTTCCGATATCCCAACACCCCTCCCCATCAAGGTGTTTACCCCCCACATGTGTCATATACCACCACTGTATGCATCTTGTTTGTCTTGTCTGTTAACCTACCCAACCTACCTCCCCAAATACACCTACTACCCCTCCCCAACATCCCACTCTCACCTGAAAAAAAAGGCAATCTGTTCCTACAAAAAACTCTCGCCCCATACATAGCTGTCCATTTTGCACACATGTCCACTGGACACATGTAATCCGGTCTAATTGGCATCAAAACTTATTATTGCTGTCCTCGCCCTTCTCCCAGGGGTATGAGTATAAAATCTACCTCCAAATGCAGTGTATATGCACAGCTGTTGCTGTAGAAGAAATGGGCAGCTATGGACCTTCCCTACACCCTTCCTGCACATCCCTGGCTATTTCTGCTACTGTCTTTCCCTCTTTATGCCCCTTTATTCACCACTTTCCTATCAACCCCTTTTTTCTTTTCTTTTAAAGGAATTAGCACAGGGGTAAGAAGGAGTAAGAACTTTTAAGCAGCAGGAAGTCAGTTTAAGCCTGTTTGCATGAGGGTAAGCAATGCCTACACAGGTTAAGCAATTCAGAAGCTAACAGAGTATAAGAAACTGTGACGGGAAGTTAACAGTGCTTACCTCAGTGCAAACAAACTGCTTTAAAGTGCCTTAATCCCTCTGTATCCAATGGCCCATGTTCTGCCCAGCAACAAAATAAAAAGCCTCTACAACACTCGAACCCAGGACCCCACACACCATAGACAAAGTGATTTACCAATAAGCCATGCCAGATATATATAACTCAAATGTTTTCAAAAACATAAAATCCAGCCGAGTCATGCAACAGTACAGAGAATGTATTCCAACATTTAAATGTATGTGTGTGTGTAAATATATTAATATCTAAACAGATACAACATATCTGTATATATATCTGTATATAGATATATATATATATATATATATACATATAATATATTATATATATATATATATATATATATATATATATATATATATATATACATATATATAAATATGTACATATATATAAATATATATGAACATATATACAAGCAAATGCCTATATCGACACATATATATGTCTACACCTATATGTCTACATATACACTGCAAGTTACATATGTGTAAGCAGATATATATCTATGTAGGTATATACGGACACTGTTATATATATGTAAGCAGATATATATATATATATATATATATATATATATATATATATATATATATATATATAGGTATATATGGCCATACATCTGTAGATAGCAATGGTAGATTAACTAAAACATACATGTCCACATGCACCGTTAATGGGGTTGAGAGGCCCCAAACAATATATGCCTTGTACGAATAGGTATACCCCCACAGCCAGACACGTCCACCCTGCAATACACTACCAAGTGTTGCAGATCCCATAACCAGGACCTGACATGACATGGGCACAAGATGTTAACAGTACTACATCCCACCTGTATGATGTCAGGCTGGTATTAGTAACATATCATGCAGTACAGTCTGGCTCCCATAGGAAATGTAAAATGTGGAGGCTATCAACATCCCCAGGATACATATACACAGACACATATATGCAGATACAGTTATACACACACATATATATATATATATATATATATATATATATATATATATATATATATATATATATAAATATACATATGGCTACACATACACATGCAGAGATATGTACAGTAAGATACATATGTAGAAGGTGCACACAATATGTAACAGCCACTATACCTACAGTTAACACCTTAACAACTGGACACTGTATGGGCCACCCATACAAATGACATTCATTGACTGCAACATATACCCACAGAGAGGTCATAGGATAAAACATCACACACAGGTTTCAGAAATGGAAAACCTTTATTTGTGTACTATTACAGTTTTATATGCCATGTCATGTAGCTGTTCAGAAACTGACATCCATATAAACAGAGTAATGCAACTGTGAGACAGTTATACTAATACAGTAGTCTGGAAAGGTTCACAACTGTTTCTGTCCAGGCCAACCTCATCAAATTGTACAATAGTAAAGACAGACTGGGCCACAGGATAGCAAACAATCACCAGTAAGTAATACAGGTGTATAGTTCAGCAGGCTCTATCTACACTCTGTACAAAATCACTAGGTGGTAAAAACTTCAGTTGACCAAATGGGATGTAACTGTTACATAACAAGGCATAACTGACACCATCACAAGCACACTGACAAACCGAAAAGTCTGTATGGCAGGAGGCAGTAGGCCTGCATTAACCCATTTTATGTAAGTGATGTTAATATAGGTGAATTGTATGGTACTGTACATCCAGATACCTTAAGGCAGCTCACCCCTGATACCCTCACATTTTGTAACAGCCTAGGTTATTTATGGTGCATCCCCCCAGACTCAATAATACAGGGCCATATACCATTGTTACATACACTGGCCTCTGGAGTGCATAAGGGCACACATGTATTGTGTAGGTGAAGCCGACACATATATGGCCCAAGCCCCACCGTATGTGTGGGGGATACAACAGTAGTGGACTGATGGCAGCAATGGCAGCTTGATATACTCACAGCCCACTACAGAACAACCCCTAACAGCATGTCATATGTAAGTAGAGGACAAAGGCTGGAACACAGGTCCATATGTGGAAAACTGTTGCCATACACTAAGCAAGTCGCTGGCATTACAGGATAGTCTGCAACATACTCTTAGCCAGGGAATTGAGGTTAGAAACAGAAATGAATGTAGCCATGTACTGATAGCACTCAACACACACACACTGCCAGTGAAATATCTAACACAGGACCTGTGTGGTGGACAGACAAAACATGGTAGGCACACCTCTGGCCATCAAGAGGATAGGCCCACAGTTGAGAGCTATGCAGACAGACTGCATTCCAAGGTAAACTAGTATGTACACACACACCCTGTAACAGCAGTACTATACAAAACATAACACAACTCTAGTCACACTCCGTCTGTAGTTCTGGAGCCTCCTACAAATATGTAGCTTGCCTGAGTGTGCCGGTTCTCCTGTAAGAGGTATTGCTACCTGCTGTCTGTAACACTGATGCCCACACACAGAAAGGATGTCCATCACAGAGGAAAGGTAAAGGGACCACGCCCACATGATGTAGGGATTTATAGTAGGTGGTTGCCAAGACAGTTGTAATTGGAAGTACTACAGAGCAAGCTGCATGCAGTTAGCAAGTGGAGGACACTGATTGGTGCAGAAGCCATCACCTGATCATGTTCATCACCTGCTAAAGCCAGGCTGCAATCTATTCAAAGCAGCTCAATCTATTTACTGGAGAGAGAGGGAAAGAGAGAGAGAGAGAGAAAAAAAGAAAGACAGATCTCTTCACAATAAAAGCCTAAGTCAAAGGCATTTAGCCAGCTGTCATTCAACAATATATCATTCCCACAACAGGTATGTGAAGTATATATAAATGTAATAGAATGTAGTACCTGGTCCATAATAATGGGCTAGATGATGTGGAATGATTTATATGTGCCATCAAGTGTTGTTGTGATGATGTTCAACTGAACAACTGCTATGGAAAATAGTGTCTGTCCTTGTGGGTAGTGGACCATAGCCATCAAGATTTAAGCCATCGTAGTGTGTGTTGTGTAATGGGAAGTATGTATATTATGTGGCCAATGGCTGGTGGTGGAAGTAATTTTATTATGAAGGACATGTGGGAGCCATAGACCACCACTGGCAGGATACTCAGGTTAATCTGTAATGTAGCATGCTAGAATGTCATAGGTGTGTGATAGGGTTAGCTGCAATCGGGTCCTACATATACCCCTTTATGTCAGGCCGTGTCCCTATGTGGCACCTGTCTGTGTTGTAGCAAGGCAGAACAGTGCAGCTGTGCAGGAAGGTGTTGTGATATTGTGGAGCTGATGTCTGAATGTACCCCACATATAGGTATGCATATGTGTACATATGTCACATATATAATATATAAAAATATATATGTATATCAGCATGCATGTCCAGAAATATGCATATACCCATGTGTATATGTGCACATGTATACATCACATATATCTACACACACACAGACACACACACATATATATATATATATATATATATATATATATATATATATATATATATATACCTATATGCACGTCTACATATATACAAACACACACACAAACCTATTTGTATGTAAAGACATGTCCCCTATATTACTACCACAGTGATGCATGCTATGTGTGAGGCACCAGCACACATAGCAATACACACAGATATCTACAGCTGGCAGTGTGTGCAACATGGATGGGTATGTCATATGATATTCCCTTGTTGGGACCACATTGCCCCCATCTGTGAAGTAGGCAATGGGAATATGGGGAAGTATGGCAGGTACACATGTGGATAAACACTGTGGATGGTGTGTGTGGTCTGTGATGTGGACTCCCCATGGGCCCCAATATGGACACCATGGGTACAAGCCTCCCACCTACTGCTACTCACAACAGCAGTCCATGTCCTGAAGGTGCCTGGTCCAGAGGCTGAGCAGGAGGAGCATGTTGGCCCTACGAATGTGTACTGGGTGCCTCAGACTGATGTAGAACTTCTCACATGTGTCTGTTGAGCCCAGTATGGAACAGACCATAGACATCACCTCAGGGGACAGAAACATGTCTGCGTGTGCTCCGGGGGGGATAACATCTCCTGGGTAGTTCCACCTAATGGTATTGCTGGAGCAGTACATAAGGAGGCTCCAGGTTGGGACACGTGATGTAGCCAGGTATCATGGGCAGATAGGTTTGGAGATGTGGATCTGCTGGCCAATAGAACATATGCATGTTATGGTGTCCCTGTTATAGAACATATGTTGGTAGTAATAATCTACACAATCCTGGTAGATGTCCAACAGCATGCACAGATATCCCCAATAACACAGAATGCCATATATGCAGCAATCTCAGAGAAGCCATACCACTGGCATATATGGAACCATAGTGGCCCTGACAATGGCATGCAGGTGAATAGTCTGTAACAGGCCAAGAATGATAGTGTCCACACAGGGGGCATGGCTACAATTACATAGCAGAAAGTGTGGTACAATACAATATCTGTCCAACCGGTAGGTAAGATGTAGCCATACCTAATGAGTTGTGTGTACAGTTTGTTGAAGCAGATATGGTGGGGTGTGACAGAGATGTGTATTATGAACTGTGGTAACCTTGCTGTATGAGTTACTCAGACCTGTTTCCATCTTTATGTCTTTCAGCCAAGATGGCACATGCATTGGTTGACCACCTATTCCCATGCAAAAAATGAAATATTGATATCACACTTGATCCAGCACTATCCACTGGTGCTTGGCAGGGCTGCACATGTACACATGAGCAGCAGGAGCAGACTACCCAGTGGAACAACCTAGTCCATAGGCTCAGTGATGTCGGACTGCACAACTGCAGTTATGGGCAGGTCCGGCAACATTGTACTGACCTGCTTTGCAATTCCTGTCGGCGTGCTGCTGCAGTACAGTGGATCACCTTGCCACAGGGGGGCCTGTCATCCATCCACCCTGACATGTATGGAGGAGCTCCTGGCCAACCTTGTAGGCACCTACCCATCTGGACATCCGTCAACCACTGGACTTCTTTGTGGAGGTGGGTGTTACCCATACACTGGCCAGGGAGTGTGCAGGTAATGACACAGGGCACATCAGTAGACCACTGTTGTGTAAACATCCACATTGGTACAGGTAGATCATGCATATCTGACATGTCAGAGATATATTGTGTAGCTGCATTGTAGTGATAAACATATGTCTAGATGTGGTAGTATCGTGGGAATGTACCGTTGGTGTATTGTAATACTGCACCCACCGGTGCACTGCACTGCCACAGGTGTGGCCACTGACATTGCATCTCTCACCCTCTTATGTAGGTCCCTCTAGGATACCACCAAGGCAGCAGCCTGTAGCTGGTGAGTATGTATTATGTAGATGCTTGCCAACACACCGGACATGTAATGGTGATGGTATATTCCATGCACACATCTAACACACCTACCCTGAATGCATGCTGTTAATGCTGCATGTATTGCTGCTGTGAAATGCATGGTCTAACAGGGGTGACCATGACGGGGTAGTGGAAGGGTATGTCAGACACCTGCATGATAACTAACATCCTGTCATTGTGGAATGTGTCCACAGGGAGTGACATACTGGTGGTAGACATGGCCGACAGTAGGAAAATCTTTGGAATAACAACCATATACAGTGCAACACCAGTGTACATACCTGTAGGACAATGGCAACTGCTGCAGAGGTACACTATGGCATAAGGCATTTCAGTAGTCCACATTATCAGCTGGGTCTAGGCTGCAACATGTGGTGTTCAGTGTATGGGACACTGCAAAGTGACACACATGTGTAGGGTGCACTTGTCATGCATTTGCATAAAGGCTGAAGGAGGGGGGTTCATTATGACACACCAGTGCACTGCAAAAGTGATCCTAAGCATGCTAGGAATGGCCCTATCTGCACATAGTCAGGTTCAGGACCTGTGTCAGCTGTAACCCTACCCAAACAGCAATAGTGATGGCAGAATGTGAACACCATGGGATGTGCACATGAGTAGACCTTGCAATCATGTACAGTGGGGGACATGTGTAGGGCACACTGAAAATACAATGGCAAATGCAGATGGCCCTTGCTGGTATACCCCTGCCAGGAGCAGTGACTGCTGTAGTATACACAACAAGAGGTGCAATAAACTGTCATGATAAGGGTGTGCACACATATGCCCACACAGTGTGTATGCATTGTGATCAGCAGCTGCACACATTACACAACCTGTAGACACTGTATGTGAAAGTACAGGACAAATGTCACATATCGGGCTCATGTAATGCTAAGATATGCAGTGATGTGGTCCCATGGCAGATCAGGGATGTGTGTGTCTAATCAATAAAGATGTGTATACCCCCATAGCCATGTTATGCTCTGATGGTTGTCAAAGTAAGAGTATTGTAGTGGTCATACATGGTCTGTTGATGTTGATAGCTGTAAATCAGACATCAGGCATTCACCAATGACAACTGTCCACATATCATCCCAGGTATGTGTTGCAGAAAAACATAGGGGCTGTGATAAGTAAAGCTGACATAACTGACACAGTACTACACATTCCGCAATGGGTTGTACACCTATGAGTTGTGGTGCACAGTACATGTCAGGGTGCAGAGCAGGTGCACAGCAATACTGTGTACATGGGTGCAGTGGTATCCAGGGGAAGGGGTGCCACCTAGTGACACAGCACATGCATTACACACATGTATGCTGTTGCTAGCATGGATTGACTATAGCTGAACTGCATGCTGTTCTGTACCATATGTTCTGCATGTTGGCAGATGGGTAATAGGAGGACTGTGTGTACTATCATTGTACAACCTCACCTGTATGTATGTGTGTGCGTGCGTGTGTGTGTGTGTGTGTGTGTGTGTGTGTGTGTGTGTGTGTGTGTGTATGTGTGTGTGTGCATCCTGGTGGTTAGTTAGTTTGCCTGCAGGATCACTCTGGTGAAGTGGAGGGAGATAGATGCATGTAGGATGTGTGTGTGCATGTGTGTGTTTGTGTGGGTGGCCATGTATGCACATATGTGATTGTGAGGTGTTCATATAGCTGTACCTCCCATTGGGAAAGTGCAGTACATGGACATGGACTGCCACATTGCACACAAGGAATACCTGTCATGTGTGTAATCACAGGACAGCAAATAGTATAATATGGTCTGTAGCATGGAACAGGCATCCAGAGGAAAGGCAAACACCAGGTACACCCTTAATATCACATAGAACAGGCATCCAGAGGGAAGGTAGACACCAGGTACACCCTTAATATCGCACTCAGCAGAGAGGTCACCTACAACACATGTATGCAGCTCTACAGATGCATTGGGGAAGTACTAGTCAACACCAGGGAGTGTATCCAAATATAACAGTTGTCACATGATAGGCTGAAGGAGCAGTATATCTGGCATGTACTGAGCATCACATACACATGACACACCAGTGCGAGATATTATGGATACAACATACTAGCCCACACATATGGGGGCCATGTACATCATGTCTGGACATACAGAGGGTGCATACCGAATGACAGCAGTGAGGCCATGTAAAACCACTAAACATAGGTAAAGCAGGAAAAGTAGAAACAGACACTGTGTTGTGGCCGTTTATGTGGGCATTTAGAGGACTGAGATGTTAATGAGTGGTATCAAAGTGTATATGTTAACAAGTGTGATGAAGGATGGGTAACACATGGACATATACAAGGGACTGTCTGTGAAGCCATGGACAGTTAGGTATTAAAGAGATGTGTGTGTGTGTGTGTGTGTGTGTGTGTGTGTGTGTGTGTGTGTGCGTGTGTGCATGTGTGTGTACTGTTAGGCAATGCTGCACAGGTTTTAAATTCCATTTATTGTTTTCCCCCACAGGTGGCGAGGTGGGTCAGGGTCCCTCCTGCATGCAGTCTGATGTTAGTGTCCATACAGACACCGAAGATGATGATATTAATGTTGAGGCACAGGTGGGGTTGTCAGGGGCCGACACTGCACCAATATTTGACATCCCCCTTTTAGCAACCCCACCCCTGCACACAGTTTTAGTGTCTATACATCACCCCATCACCTGTGGTCATAGTGGAGGGACAGCTGGCGTTCAGTGGCAGTGCACAGGAAAGTGTGGTAACCATGCTTACTGTGTCTGGTCTCAGCAGGCATAGCCGGATGTCCACCACATAGGCAGATGCCCCAGGGTGCTCATGGTAGGGCCGCTGGACATCATGACTCTGGCAGAGGCAACATAGCTGGTACCAGCAGAAGCATGTTTCAGGCAGTCATGGTGGCACAGGCATGTATAAAACATTACCACAGACAGGTCCTGAGGCTAAAGAAGGCTGCTCTCACATCTTAAAATGACAACGCCCATGAACTGACTGGTGCCATCCATGGATTAACTAAGAGCAAGGATAGACAGTCTGGTGAGATGATGGCCCTCATCGACCGTGGTCTGTCCATGCTTGAACGTGTGGTGGGAGTGCGGCAATGGCCATGTGGATGTAGGCCAGGAACGCCAACAGCTGGTAGTCAATGTTGACATGCCTGGACACCAAGAGGCTCCCATAGTGGCAGTAGCAGCCCTGGCAGTGCGGGGATTGTTCTGTCCACACCACACCATGGCCAGACGTGTGCATGTGATCCTGGCCAGTCCCAGGAGGGACCTGGTACCAGCAGACAAATGTCATCAGCAGGTGAGAGTAGCACATTGAGGCCTGTACCCGGATGTGCCCGTGGAACCCCTGGCAAGCACAGTCCATGTGTCCATGGCCGGAGGCAGTGAACTGCACAACCTGCCAGGTATGGTCTGCAACTGTCCATAAACACCTGTGTAGGTCAGCCACATGGCAGAACTGTGTGCATGCATACCCACACACTATGCAATCACACCTAGGGCAACCCCATACCTACATACACCACGTCACCTCGCCTGGCTCCCAACAGTACACTCCTCACCCACACACATGGTGTCAAATGTATGGTCCACCCTCGGCCTCTGGTAAACCAACATCACACCCTTTGCATATGATGATATCTGTGGCACATCTCTGTCATCTATATCATCAATGCAGGGACAGGCTGATATGGTTCTGATGCACATGGTGACTGTACAACAGTGTACCACAGTACTGCTGTGTAACATGTAGTAGGGAGTAGAGTGTAAGGCATATTTGGCAGGTAGGTTAACTGTCCAGCAATGACGCCTTATAGCTTTTAATAACACTGGTTGTGGTCTCTATAATGTTATCCATTTGTGTTGTGGGTGTACACGTGTCAGCACTAGGATGCCCTGTGCATATGATGATACCTGTGCCGCATCCCTGTCATCCTTACCATCAATTCAGGGACAGGCTGATATGGTTCTGATGCACACGGTTACTGTACAACAGTGTACCACAGTACTGCAGTGTAACATGTTGTAGGGAGTAGACTGTAAAGCATATTTGGCAGGTAGTGTAGCCTTTCAGAAATGAAGCCTTATAGCTGTTAGTAACACTGGTTGATTGCAGTCCCTATAATGTTATCCATTAGTGTTGTAGGTGTACATGTGTCAGCACAAGGATGGTCTGCGGTCATATTCCAAAACGGGGTACGTCACTGTGGTGACACCATGACTGTGACATATCTTGGGTACAGTCTAACAGATTCACAGGTTACTAAACCGGTTATTGCCTGTGCCACATGGGCAGATGGCCTGCTGAGGCATGTATACCCTGCAACATGATGTAGACCCATCCACATACATGCACACTGTTACTTGGCAACACTTGGACTAGACCCCTACCTAGCTATGTCATGATACTGACGTGTGTGGCTTACATTGCACACACCACTCAGCATTTAGGGTGAGGAGTGTTCCAGGTTACATGGTACATGCAGAACATCCCCGGCATGTACAGTATGCTAATGGGTGATGTAATGAGTGTATTTGGACAATACATCATGTGACATACCGTCATATACACATTTACAGACACATAGCACATCTGAGATACCAGGGCCTATTGCTGCTAACTAACTTGACCATGTCACCAATGTGTTACAGATAGGCTGCACATATCACATGCATAACTGGCTTGGATTGTGGTAACAGTTACCTGAATGATTGATGGGGACAGTGGTAACCATAAAGTGGTACATGGGACATATACCAGGTGTACCTTGGTGTAATTACAGTGTACACAGCACCCACATCCCCCAATGGATACTCCCTGAAACCCATGATGACACTCTGCCATACCCACCATCACACATTGGCCGTGACTGTGATACAACACATAGTATACCCCAACATTGGGACTACAGGGATATGCATCTCATGCACATGTCACACACCTAGTAGGGTGTTGCATTGTCATGCCTCACCTATGGGCAGCAACAACACTATCTCTACTACCGTGTGGCAATGGGTATTGTAATAGGAGTATATGGCCCTGGAATGCCGTACCCTACAGATATACGGACATGTACAACCACACATACATGCCAGGACACAATGGGTATCCCATGCCTATCACCCCATTTGTAAACCACTGTTGTGTGGGTACTGCAAGGCTCATGTAGCCGGTATGGGGGTGAGCTTAACAGGGTACATGTAATGTCCCATACAGCAGCAGTCACAACTGACTATGGAAATGGGTGTTGCATTGGTTGTGAAAGCCCCCATGGAATTCCCATGTACAGGTGTGCTAACACACAGACACTGCTATACTCAGTCATGCACATGTACAAATGTACCAGTACAGGGGTGCATCCTTGTAGGTGGTCATAGATGTGTACCTCGCTATTGTCCAAGGGGAGATGTTTTGTGTAGGGGTTGTGTGTACAGTGTTATCCTGACACCTGCCAAGTGGCAGCAGGCAATCAACTGACAGGCACTACTGTTGTGACCCTCAGGGTGAGAATGACATGCATCAGCCAATCCTCCAGGTGCCTCCTGCACATGGCCACTGAGGTGGTCAAGGTGATATGTATGCAACATGCATTACAACATATGGTTAGTGTCTGTGATGGTGACCCTTACCCAAGAATGTTCTGTTGACTGTGTTAGTATAGTGGAGGTACCTGTGGCATGTGGTGCATACAGGGTGACATCTCCTAAATGTGCCACTTCTTATACAGCTGGCCAGACATGTCAGTGTCAATCAAGCTGAGGTTGCCTGTACATATCCCAGCTGGATACCTGCAATCTGCACATCTGTACAGGGACTGACAGTCATCAGCTTGGTAAGTAGCTAGGCAGTAGCATGAGTACATTGACAGATGTCTGGCAACAATCTGTATGCCATAACTACATGTTGGATGCCCTCACTAACATGTGTTGTACAGATGGTAGTCCACAGTAACATTTCTCATGATGGATCATTACCCACTAAGAGGTATATACTGTGACACAGCTCACACACCAGGGATACAACTGGGAGGCCTTGGTATCCAGCCATGCTCACAGGTGTGCCTGCTGTCAGTACTACATTAAGCATCTGCTCTTGCCTTGGTTAGCACTGTCAACAGTACTACTGCCATGGTACACTACATGCCAGTGTGACAGCATGTACCCTGGGCTACTACACCTGTATGTAACACATTCACATGGATAACAGTGATGTACAGGCCTCATATATGTCTGTGTCCCACACATGACACTCAGTCCCCTTGCTACTGTAATGACAGCACATAGGTGCATGTATTGTTATCAGACTGGGTGTTTGTGTGTCCTGGTTACCATGGCTAAGCTATGCTTAGCAAGTATCAACATTGCTGCAATATTAAGGCTAAGCTGATTTGTGCACTGGTAAGTGAAGCCTACATGGTGTAAGCACCCATATGTTTACCCATAGCTTAACACCCTTAGCTTTGCGCAAACCTGCACACATGCACATAAAGCTGCTCAAAACTACCTTAACCACTCTGTATCTGACAGCCCTTGTTCTGCCCAGCAACAAAATGAGCAGCCTTTGCAGGTCTTGAACCCAGGACCCTTTATGCTGAAGTCACAGCACTTAACCACTATGCCATGATCACTGTGAAGACTGCTGTTGTTTTACCAGTATAGCTGTCAATACACATATTGAGTAGTATTGAACATTTGCCTGTAGTTCCTAAATTGTGTAGTCCTTGTTATTAATATGACTGTTGCATCACATATGTTGTTTTATCATAATGTGCACATAGGAGACACATACGGTGAGATACATGTGGGAGGGTGTACACAACCGTGACGTTTACTCATGACAGGAATATGGTCATATACATATAATAGGTCTATATATGACTACATGTACATACACATGTATACTCATACGTATGTATGTATACACATCTGTATAGTGTTACATATATATGGCCATGTGTACTTCTCTTTGTATGTACATATCTATATATATATATATATATATATATATATATATGTATATGGGTCTATGTTAAAACATCAAAAGTGCAGTTCATCAAACTGCACTTTCACAAACCCAATTTAACTAAAGTGCATAACATCGAACATGCACTTTTGCTAAAGTAAATAAAACAAAATTAAAAATACAATAAAACAATGTAAACACTACTATGCATGCGGGCAAGCCCCCCTGCACCCCCCACCCCCTACTTTAATATTCTAACTCTGAGCTCGCACTACAATGGGGAAAAGGGAATATTCCCTTATCCCCACTGTATTGCAATCTCCACAAAAGATTTGTTAGTTGTACATCAACAGAATATGTTGATGTACAAATAACAAAACATGCAAACTGCATGCTTTTTCATTTTTTATTTTGTTTTAGCGAAAGTGCATATTCAATGTTATGCACTTTCGCTAAAGTCAGTTTGTCAAAGTGCAGTTTGATTAACTGTACTTTTGATGTTCTGACAAGGAACCATATATATATATATATATATATGTTGTTGTTGTGTCTTTTGGCTTTTCCCAGTTAGGGGTCACCACAGTGGAACTCCAGTCCGCTTATGATTGGCAGTAGATTTTTACATGCCGAGTTTCCAGCTCTGACGCACAACCTCCAATGAAGGTACTCCCATTCACGCATGTCTCCACACAGAAGATGCTCTAGCTGAGAATCGAACAGGACAATGTCTTACTGTGAGGCGACAACGCTACCGCAGCACCACCACCCCACCACCCCAGGATATATATATATATATATATATATACATATATATATATATATATATACATATATGTATATATAGGTATATATAGATATACGTATATGTATATATAGATATATATCTATATAGCTATAGATGTATGCACATCCTATATGTACAGATATGCCTAGTTATGTTGGTGTATATGTAGATATCTATAACTCTATGTGCATACATAGCTATTCTAATATAACTGCTACTGTCAATATATATGTAGACATCCATACATATATGTGCATATGTATCAATATCTGTATATGTGTAGACATATATGGCTCTGTATATGTATATATCTGAGTGTGTATATGTATATATATGTACATACGATATATATATATATATATATATATATATATATATATATGTATATATATCTATATATATATATCTATATATATATATATAGATATAGATATATATATATATATATATATATATATATATATATATATATATATATATACATATATATATGTATATCTATGCTGTGCTAAGCTAGGAAAGGACCCGAGTCACAGGGCTCCAGTCCACTTACAGTATGCCTGACACCCCCCATGATTTCAGCTAACTCCTAGGCTTTCACCAAGCTATTCCTACTCTTACACTGTTGGGACCTGACTAAAATGCTGGGGAAAACTAGGATTCACTATCATTCCCGTCATTTGCATAGTATTCCCTGCTAATGTATAGTAATATGCCTCACACTGAGCCTGCCCCCTTAGCAACCACTAATCACTGGTCATGTTGTCTTCTGCCTGCCATTGACTTGCATGGCAGAATAGTGATTTTAGTTAGAATGCTTAATTTAGGTTTATTTTGTTATTTTCCCCCGATCCCATTTGTGCACTGCTGCCCTACACTTAAACAGCCGAGATGGGGAGAAAAAAATAAAAGTTAATTTTTTTTTTCGCTGTTTGCAATGCCAATGGCCTTATACTTGGCCACTGGCATGCTTCCTGAGTGATGTGTAGCCTTTTTTTCGAGCTGTCAGAGCTCCATTTTGGATTTTGCAGAAATGTACTCGGTTACTAACTGATTACATTTCTGCAGATTGCACTAGTCCTGCATGGCCGGTTGCAGAACTAGTGCAATCTGAACTAATCCTGCATGGCCGGTTGCTAGCTTTCTGGATCGCAAATTTACCTCATTTGCATGGATTTCTCCTGCAAATGGGGTGATTTGCATACAGGGGCTTAGTCCATGCAGGACTAGTGCAGGAGAAATCGTGCACTCCCTGCAGGCTGTTCCTGGATCGCATGGCAGACATACTGCCTGCTGGAGCTCCTGCACTGATCCTGCGTGCCATGCAGGGCATAGAGAATCTGGGGGATAGTGTAAGATACCTCTATATCATGTTCTGGGAATCGTTTCTGTCAGTGGCATTATCTGCACTGTTACCTTCTTCATTAGGTCTTTTAGGATAATTTCAATCTCAAATGTCATGGGTGTGATACTTTAAGAGGATTTATCTGGTTGTTATTTTTTATAATTTTTTTTATGCTGCTTTATTATAGTACTTAATACTTTTAATCTTTTTTGTAATGTAATTACATTTGTAGGGAAATAAATAAACTTGATTTAATGACTAGATAAATGTGCTGAAAGGTGCTAGTTAAATACATTTCCATCTAGTGATCAGTTGCTCCGTGAAAATATGTGTGTAATAGATACTGTCTGAAAATAATCCCCTGGATTCACTAATCTTCCATGCAGGACTAACTTAGTCCTGCACGGAAGTGCCCATTTAGGAACAAGACGGCAGAGTGCCATGCATATTAATAAAGGCACACTGCCTGTGCTCCCAGGCTTACATGGAGTGTGTACAAGTGCAGGGGGGTGTGTCTGAGAGCAAAGCTCTCTGAATGAACACACCCCTGCAATGTAGAACAGCAGAAAGTGTTAAGAAATGAGAGAGATCACTCAAAGGTGCCCACATATCTCCACCAACAGTCCCACATGTGTACAACAGCAACAGTACATATCAATTAAATGAAGATACCTTCTTTTTTTATTAAAAATCCAAGTACAGCTAACTGTAAGTGCATGGGTGTGCCATTGCTTAGCTACGGTTAATGCAGCTTAAATAGCAGAAAGCACATAAAAAGCAAAATATATGCAAATAAAGTAGTACAGCAATAGCGTAGTGGGCAGAGCATTTGCTTTACAAGCAATCATTCCCGGGTCGAGTCCCACTGCAGTATATTCCATTTTCCCTTCAAATCACTCTATGATAAATATATTTTGTTGCATAACCTAATAAATAACATACATTTGTGAACTGCAGTACTGCATTTAATGCAGATGTGAGGTGTCAGTGTCATAATCTTGCAAACTCCACAGATAATCACGTGCCCCATATAGTATCACAGATACAAATGGAAGGTAAACTGTGTAATGAATGATAACTCCATACATTTTCCAAATTACCCACCTCCCCAAGAACCATTACACTGTTACTGTCTAAAATGTAGCACTAATAAGTGGTAGTAAGAGGTAGTAAGCATATTTAAGCACTAGTAAGCTGGTTTAAGCCCATTTGCATGGGGGTAAGCAATGCATACACAGGTTAAGCAAGATCGAAGCTAACTCTCTGTAAGCATATGTAACCGGAGGTTAGCATTGCTTACCCTCGCGCAAACCAGCACAAACCCACTTATGATTGTTTAAAAGTGCCTTAGTCACTCTGTATCCAACAGCTCTTGTCCTGCCCAGTAGCAAAATAATCAGCACTCCCAAGTTGCAAATCCTGGACCCTGCACACTATAGGCAAAGTGATTTACCACAAATCTATGGCAGACACACATACATCTGATGTTATCACAAAGATATCATCCAGCACAGTCATTCAACAGCATAGGAAATGTATTTAATTATGTAGATGTATGTGTGTGTGTATATGTACAAATATACAAATTTATACATATACATATACATATATATATATATATATATATATATATACACACACACACACACACACACACACACACACACACACACACACACACACACACACACACACGCACACACATACATACACACACACACACACACACACACACACACACACACACACACACACACACACATATATATATATATCTCAAGAACGAACTTCGTGACAACAAAGCTTTAAAAATGAATGCAAAGGAGAACACCAGCAACCCCTGTATTATTTAGTGCTGTCATCTTATGTAATATCAAGATCCCTTCAGACAGACATGTTACATTAATACGAGCAACCATTTGTACATTGCTCAAATACAGTATTTTGAGCAGTTTATGCAAATTAACAAAACAGTTCCTGTCCAATCATAATATGAGAACAGTAGTCTTGCAAAAAACGTAAGAAAATAATAAAAAATGGTGCATGTCGAGGGGGCGTGTGGGCGTGCTTCATGCTCAGAACGTCAAACCTGGGACGTTGGTTCCGCGGAACTGGGAGATGAGGCTAGGCAGGTGTATGAGCAACCCGCTGCTTTTCAACCCCCTGGCAGGATGCTACCAGTGGGAGAAACAGTGTAGACCAGTTAAGTCTAATCTTGACACAAAAACAGGTCAGTCCCTGGTGGGACAAACCAAAATTTGTGAGTCAATCTGATGTTTACACGTGTCTTGAAAGATGAACAAGACAAGGCTCATATGTACATGGACTAAATGGATGAAGAGCCTGAAGAAGCTTTGGTTGAGACAGTATACTGGATGAGTACTGAGACATGGAGAGAGGGCAATGCGTGGAGGTGTGGTGTGGCTGGACTAGCAACCAGAGAATGGATGGTTGCTGTGTACGTGGAGTTTGGGGGGGACCATGGGTATGAAATTATGGATCAAGGCGTGTTGGGGTTGGATGGACAAGTTCAAATAAGACCGCCTCGTGGATGTAAGTGAGAGGAGGAGCTAAAGAGAAACTGAGATAACGTATAAGAAAGAAGTGAACTCACGTGCAGTGCCTGGAGAGAGAACTGGAGAGATTAAGATAATCCAAGCCGAAGAATGCACCTCGGGCAGAAAGTGTTAAGAAATGAGCGAGATCGCTCATAGGTGTTCGCATATCCCCACCAACAGTCCCCCATGTGTACAACAGCAACAGTACATAAAAATAAAATGAAGAAACCATTTTATTTTTTTTTAAAAATCCGATTACAGCTAACAGTAGGTGCATGGGTGTGCCCATCGCTTAGCTACGGTTAAAGCAGCTTAAAAGGCTAAAGAGGATAACAAGGAAGATAAATGCAAATGAAGCAGCACAGCAATAGTGTAGTGGGCAGTGCATCCACCTAATGAGCAGGCATTCCTGGTTCGAGTCCCACTGCAGCACAGTTTATTTTACATGGCAAAGCATGTTATAACTAATATTTTTGTTGCAAAGCCCACTCAATAACACATATTTATGAACTAGAGTACTGCAGGAAATGCACATGTGAAGTATCAGCGTCATAATGAATAAGGCACTAGTAAGCAAGTTTAAGCACAAATAAGCAGTAGTAAGCATATGTTAGCACTAGTAAACGTGTTTAAGTACGTTTGCATGGAAGTAAGCACTGCCTACACAGATTAAGCAATATGGAAGCTAACTGAGTATAAGAAAGTGTAACTGGAATTTAGCAGTGCTTAGGTCTGCGCAAACACGCACACACCAGCTTACAACTGCTTTAAAGTGCCTTAATCACTCCATATCCAATAGCCCATGTTCTGCCCAGCAACAAAATAAACAGCATCTGCAAGGCTCGTACTCAGGACCTTGCACACTACAGTCACAGTAGTTAACCACTAAGCCATCATAGCAGATGATAAGACTGAGGTGTCAACAAACAAATCCATATCACAGGAAAATCAAACTGAACATGTGAAATGAATCAATGTACAGTGTGATGTTGTATAACCTGCTACATAACATAAATATGTGAACTGGAGTACTGCAGTAAGGCCAGATGTGAAGTGTTATTGTAATAAAGTGTTGAAGTCCCCAGGACCTCATACAGTGTATGTACACAGGAATCACAGATACCAGACACAGATATAACATGTAACAGATAATAAATCAATGTCAAAAGGAAAATATAATGCTAAATAGATATTAAGCAACGCTAAGCATTACACAGGTCAGCCTACGTGGTTTAAGCAATGTGTAGGCGGCTAACTCAATCTGCCCAGTGGTATACCCCTTTAAGCAATGCCAACATTAGGTAAGCAGGTGTGCCCATAGCTTAGCCTTTTCAAAACTGTCCAGTCATGGGAAAGTGCAGGAAATCGGCCGTATTTAAACCCCACAGGTGCCATTAATTCCCATACCTGGTTGCAGCTCCCTACTGTAGACAGAATGGCTGGAGTTGGGGAAGGCACTTGATTTAGAGCGCAGCATTGGGGAACCCAGGAGTCCAGATTCATGGTATGGCTCCTGGTAAAACACCATGAGGAGAGACTACTGCAGGGTCAGTACCAGGGCTCCCAGTATAAAGTGGAGGCCTGGGACAGTCTCGCCCATGACCTCACCAGTGCCACTGGTATCCCCCGGACTGGTAAGCAGGTCATGCATCACCATGCTGACCTGAAGCAGCAGAGGGGTGATCTCTTGGACCAGTGGATCCAAGAAGCAAGTCAGATGGCCGATGCCCTGGCACTGAGTAAGTACCCATTCTACTATGTAGATAATGATTGCCTAGCTTGTGTATAATATGGATAGGTAATGGCTAAATATCACTGTATTTCTCTGACAGCTGCAGATGAGCAGGCTAACAAACCTGCAAGCCCCTGGTGCTAGGCAGCAAAGGCTGTGTTGCGAGGCAGGTTAGTAATAATCCTGCATGTACTGTCATAACAAATAAATATAACAGTTCTGGAAACTGTTGCACCAGTATAAACATGTATTGTGTATGGGATGTACTGAATAGATCAGACAATATGGCAGGAAGACTGTCATATAGGTTGCGTGGAAATAAAGGTGTAATATCTTGTGAATAAAACTATAACCCATGGAGTGCTTGTGTACATTCCACTTTCATATGTTGTTGTTGTGTTGCATTCTATAAATAGCACTGTTGTATTAAGCAGTCTTACCCACACTGCTGAACGCAGTTAAAACATGTAGGAAGTTTAGTATAACAATGTTGGAAGTCCCAAGAGGTCAGTCATATAGAAAAACTGAAGGAGACTTAGATAGAAACCATTGGAATGCTTTACGCCAATTTCCTGATAGCACAGTGTACTGTGATGTCAACTGTAATATTTTTACCACACGCAGCAGGGGTTTGAATCCCGGGAGTGGTAGTAAGTGTATGCATAATTATACCCCACAACTGTACAGAGTTTGTGAGAATGTTCATATAGAAAGCTGTATGCATAATTAGACACAACAACTGTATAGACTTTTCTAGAATGTTCAGATAGTACGCTGTAAGCATAATCATAACCATCAACTCTACAGACTGTGGCAGAATGTTCAGGTAGTAAGCTGTATGCATAGTCATACCTCTCAACTGTTCTGATCTGTCCAGCATATCCAGACAACGGGCCCAAATCTGCTGCCCAGTAACCTGTTCCCCTGACAAATAAGTGTGATGATCCAAGAAATGTAGGCAGCTTATACTAACATATAATGGAAAGTCAGACCTGAACATAAAAAGAGAATTTGTATGGAAACAAACCTGTCATTTTAGCATCTCACCCAAAGTGTATGACAGCTATTCCAAAATATGTCACTGTAACCCCTGCATTCTGTCAAGCCTTGACCAGAGTGTGTGCAATAACGAACTTTTAGATATGTGTATAACATCAACATGGAATCTGGGAGTATGTGTAGTATTTGCCAGGTAGTGTTAACAATTATTCTCTCAACAACTATAACAGGTAATAGGTGTAGACTATACGTAAGACACAGTCCGCATATATACTAATCTACAAACATACCATTGTACAAAGTAAGGCCATTGGGTAGTGTAATAACACATGTAAGGGACAGATCACTGCAGTGACTAAGAAAGTTGTGAAAACTACAGGGATATATTATTTGTTAACTGACCTCTCTCTCTCTCTCTCACCCCCACAATATGTGCAACAATAACCCAATTACACACTTCAGTGGGTATGTGTAGACTCCATACTTTTGTTGGGACATATATCCTACTGGTTTACAAATATTCACATTTGGTTTTATACATGTGCCATGTTAAAATACCCCCATACTGGTGGCCTGTTGCCATCAATGAAACCTGCATGCTGTTGTAATGGCCACTGTTGTCCCATACATGCATGTGTTCTGCTTGCTCTGCAACTGTTGTAAATCTGGTGTCTTGGGTAATGGGAATACCTATGCATGCAGTTATAACTAAACCTGAATGCTGTTGACTATTACTAACCCATATCATTCTTAAAACTGCAACACTATAGCTCGTTTGGGAAGGCCGGTCCCAAAGGACCCACTTGTCCCACCTCAGCTGGCCATGGCACTGGGCACCAGCACTTCTGGGGCCCAGCCTGGGACCTCCATCTCCATTGGTCATGCACCACCTTTGGGTAGAACTGCCGCAGGGGATGGGGCTCATCCCCACCTAGGAGTGGGGGCAGAGAGGTATCTTTCACCTGCAGTCAGGTCCGGGCCGTGGTGCGTAGAGAGCTCAGCAGGGAGTTTTGAGACTGGCTACACCAGCTTGAGGGCTGCATGGCACAATTAGAGGGTGAGCATGCCACTCCTACCCATCCCCCAGCACAGCCACCCTTGGGGCGTGAAGGTGCAGTGGTGACCGCCCATGGGTGGGGACCTCAGTCCCACTGTTTCCATTTGGGGGCTCATGGGCTTGTGACTTCCAAACACCCCTCCCCATCCAAGGTGTTTACCCCCCACATGTGTCATATACCGCCCCATAAGCATCTTTTTTGTCTTGTCTGTTAAACTACCCAACTTACCTCCACAAATATACCTACTACCACTCCCCAACATCCCACTCTCATCTGAAAAATAAAAGAGCAATCTTCCCACAAAAAAAATCTCGCCCCATACATAGCTGTCCATTTCGCACATGTGTCCACTGCACACAAGTAATCCGGTCTATTTGGCATCACAATGAATTATTGTTGTCCTCACCCCCAGCCATTGGTTTGAGTGTCCAAATCTACCTCCAAATTCAGTGTATATGCACAGCTGTTGCTGTTAGAAGAAATGGGTAGCTATGGACTTTCTCTACACCCTTCCTGCACATCCCTGGCTATTTTCCCTACTGTCTTTCCCTCTTTGTGCCCCTTTTTCACCACTTTCCTATCAACCAATTTTTCTTTTCTTTTAAAGAAATTAGCATGGGGGTAAGTGGGAGTAAGCACTTTTAAGCAGCAGTAAGCAGGTTTAAGCCTGTTTGCATGGGGTAAGCACTACCTACACAGGTTTAGCAATTCAGAAGCTGAGTGTAAGAAACTGAGACCGAAAGTTAGCAGTGCTTACTGTCGCACAAACTCACGCAAACCCACTTACAACTGCTTAAAGGTGCCTTAATCACTCTGTAGCCAATGGCCCTTGTTCGCCCCAGCAACAAAATAAGCAGCCTCTGCAAGGCTCAAACCCAGGACCCTGCACCCCATCCACAAAGTTATTTACCACTAAACCATGGCAGATATACATAACCCTAATATTTTCACAAACATATCATCCAGCACAATCATTCAACGGTACAGGAAATGTAGTAATATCATACCACACAATGTCTTAATGCAATAATTCTGGACAAAGTGTGCCAAAATGTGGGTACAAATAGGGAGATATGTCAAATATTGCTCATACACTTAAAACATTGCTAGTTAAACAGTTATATGTATTAAACCACATCATTTTGAAGGAGTTGAAGTCTGAAACACAAAAGTGCCATCATTAGTTACTGACTTCAATCCTGAGATCATCCATGTCAGTTGCCAAGAGAATGAGGTACAGACCAAAAGTATGAGCCAAACATGCATCGACATATGGAGAAATATGCATCTGTAAATGTAGACAGATAGACAGCTATATGTATATATATGTATGACTCACAAATAATCATATAACATCAATTGTATATAGCTATATATATGTTCATATGTATGTGTGTGTGTGTGTGTGTATATATATATATATATATATATATATATATATATATATATATATATATATATATATATATATATATACACATTGAAATGTGTATAGCATTTCCTCATGGGAACAAAATCCTGAACCACACACTACTACATAACAGACCATATACACTTTTAATGGGGGTGGGCGCTCAAATGAGGGATACCTGGTAATTAGTGCTATGTTATCACCCTCCACAGCCATAACGGATATGCTGTGCAATCCAATATCCAGCACATGCATTTCTTGACTTCAAGGTCCCCCCACAACACAACTAAAATGCTTTAACAGTAAGCCAATTCACCTAAAAAATGTCAGGGCAATATCTGTAACATATCATGCAGAAAAGTCAGTCTACCGTAGGGAATGTACAATGTGGAAGGAGTACACATTACAATGGTGCAGATATGCACACACATCTATACATTGACAAATATATTCAGGTATATATATATATATATATATATATATATATATATATATATATATATGTATATACACATATACACAGACAAAAGGTATTAGTAGCCATACATATGTCGAAGTAGTGTGGGAGTACTGGGTGCAAAGTATATCCCTCAGCCACAAGCCCTGTAACTGGCACCTGTGAAATGTGTAGTGTGGCAACCATTCCCCACAAATGAGAATACTTACATTAAACATATACCCACCCACAATTCAAAGGACATGACACAACACACAGGTATGCATACACAGAAAACCTTTAATTTGTGTACTATACAATAATGTATGCCATTACTTACAACACATAGATTTTGAAATATTTAATCAGTGATGAATGCAAGGCCCACACAAAACAGTAGATGCAAGCAATGTGGATATATAACATACTATGCTGTCCAGGTCAAGGCCTTCAGTTAGTACAGTAGACAAAGGATTTGCCTTCAAGATAAGTAATAATCAGCAATTATAGATGTAGTTCAACAGCCTCCAGTTACACCCTGTAGTCAAGCCCTAGGGGGGAAATGTATCAGTTGTGGTAATGCCAATGTATCTGTCACATAACATTGCTCAACTTAACATCTCACAAACACACTGACTAACTGAACTGTGTGTAACACTGTAGGCTGTAGCCCACCACTGTTCCCATGGAGGAACATATGAAAGTGTACAGTCACATACCTCAATGCGTCTTAACACAGGTATCCATGACATGTTGTCACAGCCTTGGTTGATAGCACTGAATCCCCCTCTACATAAAAGGTTGTACAAGGGCAAAGAACACTGTGTACCACACACTGATCTCTGCAATGTACAAGGGCAGACATATGTTGTCCAACTGTTTCCCGCATATGTATGGACTTTGACCAATATATTTTGTGGGAGTCCACGATATGACTGGGATGATAGCAGGAATGGTAGCAGTAAATAATGATAGGCCATTACCTAACAACCCCTAACTGTATCACAGCAGGACAAAGCCTGCCATATATGTGGAGGACAGAGGCAGGAACACAGGGCCATATTTGCAATATTGCTGTTACACACCCTGGAAATTGCTGGTGTTACAGGATTTGTTGCAACATACCCTTATGCAGGAATAAGACATCAGAAACACAAATGGATGTAGCCATGTACTGATAGCATGCAACAGACAGACAGACTGCCAGTGATATATCTAGGACAAGACCTGTGTGGTGCACAGACAAAACCTAACAGACAATCCACTGGCCATCATGTGGATAGGCCCACAGTTGAGAGCTATGCAGACAGACTGCATTCCATCCTAAACTACTATGTACACACAAACACTGTAAGACCAGCAATATACAATGCACATAACAACACTACTCACTCTGTCTGTAGGTCTGGAACCTTATACAAATGTGTAGTTGGCCTGTGTCTGCAAGTCCTGCTGTAGAGGTATTGCTACCTGCTGTCTGTAACACTGCTGCCCACATACAGGAAGGATGTCCTCCATACTGGAAAGGTTAAGGGACAACGCCCACATGAGTCAGTATTTTATAGTACTGGGTTGCCATGACAGTGGTTATCTGAAGTACTACACAGCAGGCTGCATGCAGTTAGCAACTGTTGCACACTGATTGGTGCACAGCCCATCACCTGATCATGTGCGTCACCTACTAAAAACATGCTGCAATCTATTCAAACCAGCTCAATCCCTCTAGTAGAGAGAGAGACAGACAGACAGACAGACAAAAATACATAAACAACAGAAAGCTGTCATAGCTGTCAGGAAAAAAATGACAGGTATGTAAAACATATATGTATTTAATTGACTGCAGTATGTGGTATAGAATAATAGGATATATGATGTGGAATGATTTATATGTGCCATCTGTAGTTGTTCCTGTTATGATGTTCTGCTGAACAACTGCTCTGGACAATACTGTCTGTCCTTGTAGGCAGTGGGACATACCTGTCAACTGTGCAGATCAGCAATGAATGACAAAGATGTAAGCCATAATATCTGTGTTTGGTATGTTAGTGTGGGCAATAGCTGGTGGTGGAAGTACTGCCGTCATGATAGACACATGGGTGTCAGAGCACACCACTTGCAGGACAGTCATGTTAATGTGTAATGTAGCATGCACAAATGCCATAGGTGTATAATAGGCTTACCTGCAATCTGTCACCATATATACCACCCTAATGTTAGTCTGTGTTCACATGTGACACCTGTCTGTGTTGCAGCAAGGCAGAACAGTGCAGCTGTGAAGGAAAGAGAGTTACAGAGTGTGGACCAGATGTCTGTATGCACCCCACATATAGATAAATATATGTGTGATATATAATTAGACGTGTATGTCTACAGATATACAGACACTCATATATATATATATATATATATATATATAGGTATATAAACAACCCACAATATATATCTACACATAACATACATGTACACACACACACACACACACACACACATATATATATATATCTAGGTATACACACACACACACACACACACACACACACACATATATATATATATATATATATATATATATATATATATATATATATATATATATATATATATATATATATATATATATATATATATATATATATACACACACACACACACACACACACACACACACACATTCTACATATTTATATATATTATATATATATATATATATATATATATATATATATATATATATATATATATATATGTAAATACATGTCCCCTTCCATGATATCTGTGAGAGAACATCACACATATCAATACACAATATATATATATATATATATATATATATATATATATATATATATATATATAGCTGCACATGGGTGCAAAATAGACTTTGACGTGTGGTGTGTAACCCATGTTGAGAACACATTGCATTTGTTTGTGAAGGTGGGATTTGTATGTTGGTGAAGGCTAGTAGGCAAATTGTGGTATGTAGGTTGGGTCTGCAGACAGAAAAGACAGCATACAGGGCTGGTATATGACACATGTGGTGTGTAAACACCGTGGATGGGGAGTGTTGTTTGGAATGTGTATGCCATTGAGCCCCCATATGGAAGCAATGGGACCAAGGTCTCCACCCATGGACAGTCACAACAGCATCTACATGGTCATAAAGGTGCTTGGGCTGTGGGCTGTGCAGGAGGAGCAAGCATGTCCACCCTGTGTATGTGTACTGCAGGGCTCCAGGTGATGTAGCAAGTCCCCCATGTCTCTGTGGAGCTCTCTATGCACCAGACCCTGGACCTGACTTTGGGTGACAGGGTCGTGTCTGTGTGTGCTTGTGCGGGGACACACCATCTCCTGAGGTGGTTCCACCTGAAGGTAGTGCAGGACCAGTAGATGATAAGGTCCCATGGTGGGTCCCAGATGTGATGTGGCCTGGTAACATGGCCAGATGAGGTGGGAGAGGTGGTTCTGCTGGCAACTAACCCCTACACATGCTATTGTGTCACTGTTATGGAACATATGTGGGCTGTAATAGTCCACACAATCCTGGAACATGTCCAACAGCATGCATAGATATCCCCAATAACACAGAATGGCAGATGTGCAGCAATCACATAGCATGCATACCACATGCACATGTGGAACCATAGTGGCACTGACAATGGCATGCAGGTGAAATAGTCTGTAACAGGCCAGCAAAGATAGTGTCCCCACAGGGAACATGGCTACAAACACATAGCACAAAGCGTGGTACAAACACATAGCACAAAGCATGGTACAATACAACATATGTCCCAATGGTAGGTAAGCTGTTGACATACCAATTGCATTGTGTGAATGGTTTGTTGTAGCTGATATGGTGGGGGACACAAAGATGTATATTAAGAACTATGGTAACCCTTCTGTATGAGTTGCTCAGACCTGTTTCTATCTTTATGTCTTCCAGGGAAGATGGCTCATGCCAGATTACCAGCATTCAGTGCTGCAGAAACTGAGATAATCATGACACACTTGATACAGCACTACCCGATACTTTTTGGCAGGACAGAACATGATCAGCAGTAGAGGACCACCCTGTGGCATGATCTAGTCCACAGGGTCAACGATGTCGGCCTGCAGAACCGCAGTTATGAGCAGGTCTGGCATCATTGCACTGACCTGCTTCACCATGTATGTCGGCGTGCAGCTTCTGTATGAGGGGACCACCTCATAACGGGGAAGCATGCTGTCCATCCACCCCTGACTCATGTGAAGGAGCTTCTCAGCAGCCTTGTGGCACCTGCTCACCTGCAGAACCAACAACTGGCAGGGAGCATTGTGGAGGTGGGTGTCACCAACACACCGGCTGAGGAGCATGCAGGTAAGGCCCCAGGGCACATCATTAGACCACTCTTGTGTATGCATCTGCATCTGTACAGGTAGATCATGCATATCTGAGATGTCATATACATAGTCTGTTGCTGTGTAGTAGTAATAAACAGTTGTGCATAAGCTGTAGTATTGTGGACTTCTACTGTTGATGTACCATAATGCTGCACTCACCCTTTATGAATGCCACAGCTGTGGCCACTGACATCAACTCTCTCACACTCTTATGTAGGTCCCTCCAGGATACCACCAAGGCAGCAGCCTGTAGCCAGTGAGTATGGTTCATGTTCATGCTTGACAATACACTGGGCATGTAATAGCTATGGGATATTCCATGCACACATCTAACACACCTACCCATACTGCATGCTGTACATGTTCATGTTTCATTGCTGTGAAATGCACTGCATCACAGTGGAGACCATGATGGGGTATCGGAAGGGTACATCAGACACATGCAAGATAACTAACATCCTGTCATTGTGAAATGTGTCCACAGGGATGAGAAGAATGGCAGGACACACAGCCTACAGTAGGGACATGTGTGAAACAACACCCTCATATGGTGCTACAACTGTAAATATACCTGTATTACAATAGCAACCATTACAGATCGACACTATGTCATAACATAGTACTGTGGTCCACATAATTAGCTGGTAGTAGGCTGTTGCATGTAGTGTCCCATTCTTGGGACACTGCAAACTGACACATGTGTAGGCCATAGTTGTCAAGCATCTGCAAAAAGGCTGGAGGTGGGGAGGGTGTGTCATCATGACACAGCAGTGCACTGCAGCAGGGATCCTATGTATGCTAAGAATGGCTGTATCTGCACACAATCAGGTTCAGTAACTGTGGCAGATGTAACCCTGACTCCACAGCAATAGTGACAGCAGTGTGTGAACTCCAAGGGATGTGCACATGAGTAGACCTTGCAACCATGCAGAGTTGTGGGACATGTGTAGGGCACCCCCCATAGCCATGGTAAGGTCTGGCGGTTGTCAGTGTAATAGTCTTGTATTGGTCATACATGCACTGCTGATGTTGTGATCTGTAAACCAGACATCAGGCATTCACAAATGACATCTGTTCACATATCATCCCAGGTATGAGTTGCTCAAACACATAGGGGCTGTGAGCATTGGAGCTGACATAACTGACACAGTACTACACATGCAGCAATGGTTTGTACACCTGTGAGGTATGGTGCACAGTACAAGGCAGGGTGCAGAACAGGTCCACAGTAACACTTTGTACATGGGTGCAGTGTTATCAAGGGGAAGGGCCATCACCTACCAACACAGCCCATGCATCACACACATGTATACTGGTGCTAGCATGAAGTCACTATAGTTGCACTGCATGCTGTTGAGTACCATATGTAATGCATGCTGACAGAAGGGTAATGGGAGGACTGTGTGTACAAAAGTTGTGCAACCTCACATGTAGGTGTGTGTGTGTGTGTGTGTGTGTGTGTGTTGATTGTGTCTGTAAGTGCAATCTGGTGGAGTGGAGTGTGGTCGATGCATGTCAGATGTGTGTGTACATGTGTGTCTGTTTGTGTGGGTGTCCATGTATGCACAGGTGATTGTGGGGTTGATCACATGGCAGTACTTCTCCTTGGGATTGTGCCATACATGGACATGGAGTGACACATGAGACACCAGGACAACTTGTCTGATATGTGAACACAGGACAGCTGATAGCATAACAAGGTCTGTAGCATGGAACATGCATTGGGAGGGAAAGTACACACCAGGTATACACATCATATTGCCATCAGCAGATAGATAACTGACTACCCACATATGCAGCACTACTAATGCAATGGGGAATTACCAGAGCACACCAGTGAGTGTATCCAGATATTACTGTTGTCCACATGATAGGTTGATTGTGCAGCAGATGTGGCATGGACTGAGCAAGACTGTAGTATGAGACTCCAGTGTGTGAAATATGTAGTGAATGTAGCAGCCCCAACCATATAGGGGCCATGTACACCATGACTGGACATACACAGGGTTAACACTGGATGACAGCAGTGAGGCCATGTACAACCTACTCCACTCAAGTCAGGAGGTGATGGAGTAACAGGTCATGTGTTGTGATCACACATGTAGGCATGGAGAGGAATGATATGTTAATGGGTAGTATTAATGAGTGTATGTTAGCAAGTGCCATGCAGGATGGGGAACATATGTAACTGAATGTGGGACTGTCTGTAAACCCAGGGACAGGGAGGTAGTAAGGTGGACTGTCAGTGTGTGTGTGTGTGTGTGTGTGTGTGTGTGTGTGTGTGTGTGTGTGTGTGTGTGTGTGTGTGTGTGTGTAAATGTGTGTACTGTTATGCAATGCTGTACAGGTCTTAAAGTGTGTGTTTGTTTCCCCCACAGGTGGCGAGGTGGGTCAGGTTCCCTCCTGCATGCAATCTGAGGTTGGTGTCCATACAAACACCGATGATGATGATGATGATGGTACTGTTGCAGCACAGGTGGGGTTGTCAGAGGCCGACACTGTGCCATCATTTGTCATCACCCTCCTAGCCACCCCAAGCCCGCACACAGTTACAGTGCCCATACACACCCCATCACATGTGGCCATAGCAGAGGGACAGTTGGCGGTTGGTGCTGGTGACCAAGAGAGTGTGGTTTCCATGCCAACTGTGTCTGGTCACAATCAGCAGGGCACCACATAGGCAGATGTACCGTGGTTCTCGTGGGAGGGCTGCTGGTCATCATGCCCCTGGTAGAGGCACCACAACTGGTACCACCAGAAGCATGTTTCAGGCTGTCATGGAGGCACTGGCATGTATGGAAATGCACATCAGACAGGGCCTGAGGCTGCAGAGGGCTGCTTTCTCATCTGTAAGTGACAAAATCCGTGAACTTGCTGCTGCCCTCTGTGAACATAACGAGATCCTGGACAGATGGTGGGGTGAGATGGTGGGCCTCCTTGACTGTGGTATGTCCGTACTTGAAAACATAGTGGGAGTGGTGCAATGACTGCATGGATGTAGGCCAGAAACACCAGAAGCTGGCAGTCGACGTGGACATGCTAGGGTGTCAAGCTGCTCCTGTAGTGGCAGTACCAGCCCCAGCACACCACTGGGGTTTCTGTCCACACCACACCACAGCAGGCCTTGTGCACGTGGCCCTGGCCAGTTCCAGGTGGGACATGGTTCCAGCGGACATCTGTCATCATCAGAGGAGAGTAGCACATCAAGATCTGTACCTGTATGTGCCCATGGAACCCCTGTCAGGCACAGTCAGCATGTTCATGGCCATAGGCAGTGAACTGCACACCCTGCCAGGTATGGTCTGCAGCTGTCCAAAACACCTGTATAGGGCAGCCACATGGCAGAACTGTGTGCATGCATACCCACACACTATGCAAACACACCTAGGGCAACCCCATACCAACACACACCACATCACCACACCCCAATCAAAGAATTAAACCCCTCACCCACACACATGGTGTCAAATGTATGGACCACCCTCGGCCTCTGGCAAACCAGCAACACACCCTGTGCATATGATGATACCTGTGCCACATCCCTGTCATCCATAACATCGATGCAGGGACAGGCTAATATGGTTCTGATGCACACGGTGACTGTAATAGAGTGCTGCAATGTACTGCAGTGTAAGATGTTGTCAGGGGTAATGTGTAATGCATACATGTCAGGTAGTGTAGCCATCCAGCTATGATGCATTTCAGCTGTTAGTAACACTGATTGATTGTGATCTCCATAATGTTATCCATTTGTGTTGTAGGTGTACATGTGTCAGCAGGAGGATGGTCTGCAGTCATATTCCACAAGGGTTATGGCACTGTGGTGACACCATGGCTGTGACATATCTGGTGTACAGTTGCACACATGTCACAGGTTTGTATAACAGTTATTGCCTGTGCCACATTGACAGGTGACCCACTGGGACATGTATAATCTGCAACCTTATGTCAACCCATCCACATACACACATCCTTACTTGGCAACACTGTGACTAGACCCCTACCTAGGTATGTAGTGCTACTGAACTGTGTGGCTTTCATTGCACACACCACACAATGTTTAGGGTGAGGTGTGTACCAGGTTACATGTTACATGCAGAACATCCACAGACATGTACAATATGGTAATGGGGGATTTAATGGTTGTATATGGAGAATACATAGTGTGTCATACCATCATATACACATTGACAGACACATAACAGGCAGACACACATCTTAGAGACCTGGGCTTATTGGTGCTAACTAACTAGTCCATGTGTCCAATGTGTTACAGGTAGGCTGCACACAGCACATGTGTAACTGGGCTGTATTGTGGTATCAGTTACCTGTATGGTTGATGGTGACAGTGGTCACCAGAAAGTGGTACATGGGACATATACCGGGTGTACCATGGTGTAATGACAGTGTACACAGCACCCACATCCCCCAATGGATATTGTACACACTGGAACCCATTATGACACTCTGACATACCCACTATCACACATTGCCCACAATGGCAATACAACCCATTGTATATCACAACAGTGGTACTACAGGGATATGCATCTAATGCACATGCCACAGGCATAGTAGGGTGTTGCATTGCAATGCCTCACCTATGGGCAGTGACAACACTATCTGTACTACTGTGTGGCAATGTGTAGTGTAATAGGAGTATGTGGCCTCGGAATGGTGTACCCTACAGATATGCAGACATGCACACATACACACACTTGGCAGACCTCAATGGGTTTCCCATGCCTATCGACCCATTTGTACAACACTGTTGTGCTGGTACTGCAAGGCACATGTAGCTGTTAGGGAGAGGAGTGTAACAGGGTACATGTCATGTCCAATACAGCAGCAGCCACATCTGACTATGGCAATGGGAGTTGAGGTGGTTGTGAAGGCTGTCATGGAATTCCCAACTACAGGTGTACTAACACACAAACACTGCTATCCTCAGTAATGCACATGTACATGTGTCAGTACTGTGGTGCATTGCTGCAGGTGGTCATAGCTGTGTACCTGGCTATTGTCCATGGAGAGATTGGATGTGTAGGGGGTGTGTGTACATTGGTATCATGCCACCTGCCATGTGCCAGCAGGCAATCTATCAACAGACACCATGTTAGTGACCATCAGGGTGAGAGTGACATGCATCAGCCAATCCTCTGGGTGCCTTCTGCACATGGCCACTGAGGTGATCCAGTTGACATGTATGCAACATGTATTACAACACATGGTTAGTGTCTGTGATGGAGACCTGTACCCAAGCATGTTCAGTTGACTGTGGTAGTGTAGTGTAGGTACCTGTGGCATGTGGCCCATACAGGGTGTTGTCTCCTATATGTGACAGGTAGTACACAGCTGGCCAGACATGTCAGTGTCAATCAAGCATAGGTTGTCTGTACATATCCCAGCTGGATACCTGCCATCTGCACATCTGTAGAGGGACTGACAGACACCAGTTTGGTGAGTAGCTATGCAGTAGGATGAATGTGTCAACAGATGGATGTTTGACAACAATATGTATGCCATTACTACATGTTGTAAGCCCTCACTAACATGTGCTGTACAGACGGTACTCTACAGTTACATTCCACATGTCTGATTATTATCCAGTAGGGGATATATATGGTGACACAGCCCACACACCAGGAACATGACAGTGAGGCCTCAGAGTGCAGCTATGCCTGCAGGTGTGCTTGTTGTCAGTAGTAATGTTAGCACTCTACCCTTGCCTGGGACAGCACTGTCAACAGTAGTAATGCCATGTTACACTACATGCCAGTGTGACAGCATGTACCCTGGGTTGCTACCCCTGCATGTAACACATTCACATGGATAACAGTGCTGTGCAGGTCTCATATACTTGTGTGTCCCAGACATGACACTCAAAACCCTTTGCTACTGTAATGACAGCACATAGATGCATGTACTGTACATGGCAGTACATACACTTATTACAGATGTCATTTCCCAGGGTTTGACATAGCCTTGTATGTTACACAGAGATAGCCTCTGTGTAGACGATATGCCACAGAGTATAGCTGGAGGTTTTCTAGATGGTCAGCATAGGCCATCTGCTTTAGGCCTGTGATTCTTATAGTGAGGTATTTCCACTGCCTTCCCAGCTGTCGCAGATGTCTTGTGAGGTACATACCAAATGGGGCATTGTACTCTATACTGGGTGTAATGAGGGATGAGTACAGTGGGACAATTACCTCCTTTTTTCTGGATGTAAAGCCCTCAGTGATGAGGTGTGCCACATAGAAGGATTTCCTTACTGTTGTGGCAATGTGGTTAATGAAGGTGAGACCACTGTCCACCTGTGTCCCTATGTCTGTCAGCACACTTTTGGTGTTTAGTGTACTGCCACCTATGTGGTAATTCATGGGTACATGGTATTTCCAAAGGGATAACTATACATTACTTGGCATTAAGCTTGAGCCCATGGCTCTGGCACCAAGCATCTGTTTCTGTAAAGCCATGTTGTAGAATATCCACATCATTTGGGGATGCAATAATGGCTCCCAGTTTGCAGTCATCTGTGAACTTTGTTAGCCAGAGTTCCATAGTGTTGGCCTGTACTTCAGGGAAGTAGATGCCAAACAAGAGCTGTCCCAGGACTGAACCTGAGGTACTCCACTTGTCACTTGTCTGGAGCTGGGATTGGACTTGGCTACTTTTACAGTCTGGGTTCCATCAGTAAGTCAGTTGGCAACCCATCGAGTGATGCAGGAGTTTATGGCCAGCTTCATAAGTTTAACTATGTCTCCAGAGTGGGGGATGTTGTTGAAGACCTTGGCCAAGTCCAGATAGGCTGTGTGGACTGCCTTACCCTCTTCCACAGCTCTGGAGACTGATTCAAAGTAGTCAATCAGGTTCAGGAGACAAGATTGGCCCTTCACGAGCCCAACCTGGGTGGGGTCCAGTGTTTGCTGGTTGCCAATGTCTTTGTTTATAAGTTGCATGATAATGCATTCCATGCCCTTGCAGATCAGGCTCATCAGACTGATGGGATGGTAGTTCCTGGGATCCAAGGTGGATTCCCCCTTGTGGAGTGTGATAACTGTAGCTGTGCGCCACTCAGTGGGATTGAAGCCTGAGGTGAGGCTATGATTAAACATGGCACTTAGGTGAGATGCAGGTTTATTTTGTAGTTCATGTAGTACACAGCCCAGGATGTCATCTGGTCCCATGGATGCTGTATTCCTAGCAGTGGATAGTGTGGTTTCCACCTGTGTGGCCATGATTACTGGAATTTGGCAATCTTTTGGTACTGAGATGGGCCCTTTAGGGGGTGAGAGGAGGGTGAATGTGGCACTAAATTGATCTGCCTGGATATTGGCAAACTCCTTGGAATCAGTATATTTAATGCCATTCTGTTGTAGCTCAGAGCAGTTCTGAGCATTGCCATTTAGATCCTGGACATAACTATAGAATGCCTTGTGGTTGTCTTTGGAATCTATGGCAATTATATTTATGTAACAAGCTTTGGTGGATTTTGAGGGATATCAGCTTCTTACTGAGGCTGGTAAGGGAGCAGTTTGCATTTTGGGATTATCCTTTTTTCTGCAACAGTTTCTTCCTTCTGTTGTATAGTTTGTTTATGGCAGTGGAGCACAAGATTGGCTTCCTTTTTTGGAGGACAGCATCTTGGTTCTATTTGGGATGGCACAATTCATGCACGAGTGGATGTGCTCATACAGTGCCTTAGTGTAGGATTCACCAGTTGCACTTTCAGCTCCCATCTCCATGGGTGTCATGAAGTTTGTCACTTCTGACTTGAGTAGCATGGCGTTGGCTTTGGAGAGGGTTTTTATGGAGGTTTCCTTACTGGTGGGTGGGGTGGGATGTGGATGTCAACGGTGATTACCTTATGGTCAGACCTGACCAATGAGGGGGTGACCACTGGTGTGGAGCATCTTTCTCCCATGTTGGTAATGACCAGGTCTAGGATATTGGAGACCCTGGTTGGACAATGGATTAGTTGATCCAGGGGGTTGGAATGTATGAATTCCAGGAACTGTTGGTAAAAGGTGTTGGTACCCAAGTAGTTTTCCCAGTTAATGGCAGGGTAGTTGAAATCACCCAGTATTATGGTGTTTGGTTGTATCTTAATATTGTCCAGTATGTTTATAATGGTGTAGTGAGAATCTTGGGGCATGGTGGGGGATCTGTAGCAAGCTACAATTTGGATTGCAGTCTTACCTAGTGTTAGTTGCATCTGGAGATTCTCAGATGCATTGTGTTGGGAACTAGGCTGGAGGTGTGAATAACCTTGGTGAATATGGACACTCCTCCACCTGTAGTGTTGTGGTCTTGGTTTGTTGCCCGAAATGTGTGATAAGAGTTGTAGCCAGGTATTACAGGTGTGCTCTCTGGAGCATTGAACCAGGTCCCAGTTACTGCACAGATATCGATGTTCCCCATTTGTAGGTGTGCCTCAAGAGAGTGCCTTTTTAGGTTTAGACTTCTAGCATTGAGTCGCATTACCTTCAGTTTTGCATGCTTGTATCTGTTACAGTGGTGGTTTTGTCCTTTGAACCTTGCCTAGATAAGGCACTATGGGGTGCCAAGAGCTGTAGCCAGTAACCTGAATCCCAGGGGCAACAGGTGCAGACCATCTCTGGCAAAGCATCGTGGTTTGTAAATCATGTCATCCCAGGCAGACAGATACTGGATCCCCTTTGAATGACATCAGATGCTTAGCCACTTGTTGAAGTCATTGCTGTGTATATGTATATGTGTGAGTGTTTATATGTATATATATATATATATATATATATATATATATATATATATATATATGTACATATATATCTCCATATATGTATGTGGATATGTATATGTCCATATATGTATGTGGATATGTATATGTGTATATATCTATATAGATATGTGGATATATGTGTACACATATATGTTTACCATATGTCCAGAACATGGAGTGGAGTCCTACCTCAGCACCAATAGTCCCAACCCTGTAGTGCAAGGGGATGTCATGGATGTATTGCAGGTATATATGTAGACTGTTGCTACTGTCATAGGGGTGTCTTAACAGACATGTTGGGTGTGGGAGGTCACATCTGCTGTAGACATGTGCACCATTGCCTATGGACAGACATCCTAAGGGCATCATAGTACAGTACCACTGCTAGCACAGTAATGATCCTGTGGACTACAGCAGGGATATGACCAATATATGTGGACAGTCTGGCACTCTGTGGTCAGTCCAGAAGTGTACACATGTCCCCTTCATGTGAGACATGTGGACCACGCCTCCCAATGTGGATGTTACTAGCCATGTACATGGGTATATCACGACAATACTGGAGTACATATGCCCACACAGTGTATGCACACACACACACCAGTCTGTCCAGACACATAATACCTGGTGGTGCTGAGTTCACATGGCCACATACTACCCAGTAGATAGTGACATACATCTGTACAGCATACCACTGCTTTGTCAGAAATACACAACAGTTATGCTGGCCTGGCAGCAGTATGTCTTGCAAATAACTGGACATAACAGCACACTGGGTAATTACAGTAGGCTGCTAGGCATGTCACAAAGCACTGGGCAAACTACAGGCAGACTGCCACAACACTGGACTACATATTGTATGGGGGAATACACATGTACCTGCGATTATAGCAGGCTCAACATGCAGGTCACAGCACAGCATAGCAGACACCTGTGAGAAAATGCATACCCACATCCAATGTCAATGCAGCCACAGCCACATATGATACACAAGCTTAATATGACACTGTAATGACTGTCTGATAAACACCATCCTCATATGTGCCACTCACACACTAACCCTACATACACTGGTCATGGCACAGTGTGGTCCGATGGCTGTCTGTGGTATGGGACACGTGTGTGTCTGGCCCTACAGACATGTGAGCCAGTAGGGTACCATACACTGGAGCAGCATGTAACATCAGATAGAACAGGACCGAGAACAATGGCGTCTACCACAGTCTGTACAGAGCCCAAGGTTCATAAGTGCAATACACATACTGTTGTCAATCATCCTAACTCAGGGGTCTGCAACCTGTGGCTCTGGAGCCACATGTGTCTCTTCCACCCTGCTGTAGTGGCTCCCTGTACCTCTGAGGATTAATGGACACTCTACAGCACAACACACACACACACACACACACACACACACACACACACACACACACACACACACACACACACACACACACACACACACACACACACAGAGTGATCAAGCAATCCCAACACAGGAACACAATTATGGATATATGTTAGTTAATGTTCTTATACACTTTATTTTATATCTAGTATAACTATATATGAAGCCATATATGCTCTGCTGTCTCCATTTTAGGAGTCAGATAGCTGTTGTGCCTCCCGATGCATTTAGTTTGGTGGGTGAGGGGTCAGGACTGGATCTTTGGATAGTGAAGGTTGCAGACCCCTGCCCTATGTACACAGACCACAGTACTGTACACGCAAACATGGAATGTCCAAGTAATGTCCTCAGAAACAACCCACACAACATGTCCAGCAGTCTGTTATCTGACTGGCTTGTTATCAGGTATGATGTCAATAAATAATGGTGTACAGAACATATGCACCATATATATGTGGGCTTCATCTGCACAGCACATGTGTGCACCTCTGCAGTCTAGAGGTCAGTGTATGTAACAGTGTTATATGCCCCTGTAAGTCAGTGTATGGGGGGTATGCACCATAAGTATCCTAGGGTGTTACAACATGTGAGGAATACCAGTAGTAAGCTGCCTTAAAGTATACGGATGTACATTACCATACATTTCACCTTGTGAACATTGCTGGCCTACTGCTTACTGCCATCAGTGTGATTGTGATGATTTCAGTTATGCATTGTTATGTAACAGATACTGGCCATTGTGTAATACTAGGTCTTTTCCCCCAGTGATTGCATGCAGAGTGTATTTAGAGGCCACTGGGCTATACATCTGCATTACATACTGTTGATTGCTTGTTATCCTGTGGCCCAGTCTGTCTTTCCTGTTGTACTACTTGAAGGCCTTGGCATGGACACCAACAGATGTGATGTTTTTGGATTACTGTAATAAATTATCTGTTTGAGAGTTGCATTACTCTGTTTGTATGTATTTCAAAGCATAATCAGCTATATGACATGGCATATACAACTGTAATAGTACACAAATAAACCTTTCTTATGTATACAAACCTGTGTGTTGTGTTACATCCTTTGACTTCTCTGTGGGTATATGTTTCAGGCAACAATTGTCTTTGGTATGGGTGACTCATACACTGTCCATCGGATGAGGTTGCAACTGTAGGGATACTGGCTGTTCAGTATGGTGTGCACCCTCTGACTATGTATCTTCCTAGACATACCCCTGTGTGTGTATGTGTAGTTACATATATATATATATATATATATATATATATATATATATATATATATATATATATATATATATATATATATATATATATATATATATATATATATATATACATATGCATATATAAGTATCTGCATACATGTGTGTGTGTATATGTATCTTAGGACTGTTTATTGCTTACACATTGTACATTCACTATGGTAGCCAGACTGTACTGCATGATATGTTATCAATACCAGCCTGACATAATACAGGTGGGATGGCTTACTGTTAACATCTTGTGGCCATGTAGTGTCAGGTCCTGGTTATGGCATTTGCAACAGTTGGTATTGTATTGCAGGGCAGACCTGTTTTGCTGGGTGGGGGATATCAATACGTGTAAGACTTATGTTGCTTGAGCCCCCTCACCCCCATTAATGGTGCCTGTGTTCATATATGTCTTTGTTATGTTCTCTATTTTATATATATATATATATATATATATATATATATATATATATATATATATATATATATATATATATATATATATATCTGTATATACATATGTATATATAGATCTGCCCAGCAACAAAATAAACAGCCTCTGCAAGGCTCAAACCCAGGACCCTGCACACCATACACAAAGTGCTTTACCTCTAAACCACGACAGACATACATACATCTGATGTTTTCAGAAACATATCATCCAGCCCAGTCATGCAACAGTACAGAGAATGTATACCAACATCTAGATGTATGTGTGTGTGTAAATATATTAATATCTAAACAGATACAACATATCTATATATGTATATATATATATATATATATATATATATATATATATATATATATATATATATATATATATATATATATATATATATATATATATATATATATATATATATATATATATATATATATATATATATATATATGAACATATATACATGCAAATGCCTACATCGACACATATATATGCACCTATATGTCTACATATACACAGCAAGGTACATATATGTACGCAGATATATAGCTATGTAGGTATATATGGACATAGTCATGCATATGTAAGCTGATATATATATATATATATATATATATATATATATATATATATATATATATATATATATATATATGTGGCCATACATCTGTAGATAGCAATGGTAGATTAACAAAAACAAATATGTCCACATGCACTGTTAATGGGGTTGAGAGGCCCCAAACAATATACGTCTTGTATGAATAGGCATACCCCCCAGCCAAACACGTCCACCCTGCAATACACTACCAAGTGTTGCAGATCCCATAACCAGGACCTGACATGACATGGGCACAAGATGTTAACAGTACTACATCCCACCTGTATGATGTCAGGCTGGTATTGGTAACATATCATGCAGTACAGTCTGGCTCCCATAGGAATTGTAAAATGTGGAAGCTATCAACATCCCCAGGATACATATACACAGACACATATCTGCAGATACAGATATACCTATATATATAATTACATATATATATAGATATATATGTGACTACACATACACATGCAGAGATATGTACAGTAAGATACATATGTAGAAGGTGCACAAAATATGGAACAGCCACTATGCCTACAGTTCACACCTGAACAACTGGACACTGTATGGGCCACCCATACAAATGACAATCATTGCCTGCAACATATACCCACAGAGAGGTCATAGGAAAAACACCACACACAGGTTTGCAGGAATGGAAAACCTTTATTTGTGTACTATTACAGTTCTATATACTATTGCTACTGTAATTGGGATTGTCTTCACAGACATGGTGTGTGTGGGAGGTCACATCTGCTTTCCACATGTGTGCCATTGGCTACTGACAGACATCCTAAGGACATCATAGTAAAGTACCGCTGCTAGCACGTACTGCCCTGTTGACTGCAGCAGAGATATTGGCCAATATGTGTGGACATTCTGACACACTCTGTACAGTCCAGAGGTATACACAGAACCCTTTAGTGCAAAACATGTGTACCATGCCTGACAATATGGATGTTAACAGCCATGTAGATGGGTATAACACATAACAACTGGTATACATATGCCACCATAGGTTATGCATTCACACACCCCTGTCTGGCCTGACACGTAATAACCACTGGTACAGGGTGCCATGGCCACATACTACCCACTAGATATTGACATACATCTGTACAGCATCCCACTGCTCTGTCTGACATACATGACTGTTAAGGGAGGCCTGGCAGCAGTACATCTGGCAAGTATCTGCACATGACATCTCACTGGGTAAGTACACTAAGCTGCTAGGCATGTAACAATGCACTGTGCAGGCTACAGGCAGACTGGCTCAACACTGGCCTACATCTCCTATGGGGAATGCACATGTACCTGCATATATAGCAGGCTGTACAGGCATGTCACAGCACAGAGTAAGATACACCTGTGTGAAAGTGCATAACCACAACCAATGAGAACACAGCCACAGCCACATATGGCAAGCTAGCATAATATTACAGTATATGGACTATCTGTTCAACACCATCCTCATATGTGCCACTCACACACTAACCCTACATATACTGGGCCGCTACACAGTTTGGTCTGATGGCTGACTGTGGTATGGGACATGTGTGTGTATGGCCCTACAAACATGTAAGCCAATACGGTAACATACAGTGGAGCAGCATGTAACATCAGATAGGATGGGATGTAGGACCATGACAACTACCACAGTCTCTACACAGGCCAAGGTACATATTAACAATACACACACTGTCGACATTCACCATAACTACACAGTCCTCAGTACTGCACAAACAACCACAGTATGTCCAGGTTACGACATCAAATATAACTGTACATAACATGTGTAGCAGTTTGATATCTCACTGGCTTGTTATCAGATATGATGACACTAATTATGGTGTACAGCACATATGCACCTCTTCATGCACAACATATGTACAAAGGTTGACAGAGTTGTGGCTGGAAGCACATACACAGGGCCAATATTGACATGTTGCTGTGATAACCTCATACATTTACTGTTGTAACAGGGTTTGTTGCAACATATGTCCTATGAGGGATATGTAGTCAGTAACTGTCATGGCTTTCACCATCTACAGACTGCAATCCTCACACTACCTTCTGCAGTCCACAGATAGATGCTCCATGGGTAACACATGAAACCAAAGGCACAACACACTGCCCAGTCTGCAGATGACCCTGCAGATGGGGATTCCTCATAAACATAGAACTGACATGGCAGGTATTGAGACATGTAGGACAGCCATATCCACACACACACACACACACACACACACACACACACACACACACACACACACACACACACACACTGTTAAACCAACATTACTCCAAATGCAGTATAGCAGCACTTACAGTCTGTAGTCAGGTCAGGCACATCCCCTCCTGTGTGTTGCCCTGTTTCCACAGTGTATGTTGTTAGAGGTAAATCCTCAATCCATCTGAGATGCTGTTTGCCAAACAACAGATCTAGTTCCTGCTCACAGTGAATGAAAAGGGCCAACACCAACATGATGTTCCTAGATATTGGAGTGTGTTTCCATGCAATTGGCTATGGGAATGTTACCACAGCTGTTCCACATGCAATCAGCTAGGGGAGGGCTGCAATTCATGCAGAGGCCATCAGCTGATCATGAGCATCACTTAAAATACACATGCTGCTGCCTAAGCAAAGCAGGTGTAGGTCTACACATCCACCAGAGAGGGAGTGGGAGAGGCAGACAGAGGCAAAGACAAGTCAGGGAGGGGTGAGAGAGTAAAACCTAAGCATGTTTGTGTCACACACCTACCAGCACAGGGTATCAAACCCCTGATGACTATGTTGTGCTATCACAGTTCTATGCAGTTATTGGATGTGCCACATGGGTTACCTGTTGTGGAGCCCTCAGAACATATATGTGATAGTGAGTGACATCTGCAACAGGGATATGTTAGCTATATGGTAGGTGACATACACGTGTCTGTCCGCATGAACAGGTGCCAGCGTCAACACAGCCACCCTCTCACAGGGATGCACACACATTGACACACTTGGCAGGGCCAGGATTACAACTCATCAGTAGTGGGATTGCCACAACACATCACTGTGCAGGTATCACATGCACCACACAGGTCATATGGCAGTTGTATAGGCAAAGCGTGTGGGGAGGGATCTGACATCAGACAGCATGCTTCAGTATATCACTGGGGGTTGTAGTGAGTGTGGATGTGAACATATGCACCATACAACACACACACAAACACAAAGGGTGCCAGGACTGACATGCATGGATGCATGTCTGCATGGGTGTGTGGTGGTTGACTGTGTCAGATGGCTATACAAGGCTAGGCGATGGGTATGCATTGGCATCAGGCCACATGACAATGGTCTGCATTGTGGCTCAGGGATGTAGATTCTGCATTTGCCCACACAGTTGGGTATTGTATCCTCCATCCAGTCACTTAGGTGACTACTGTGTGTGGCCACTGCTGTGCATCACTTGCCATGTATATGTTCCTTAGTCAATGACATGGACTGTGTCTGGGATGTGCACACCTCCCACATGCATGTACAGTGACATGTGGAACTGTACCTGGGGTGTCTGGCCCATGTTGTGAACACAGATTATCATCAGATGTGCCAGTCTTGCCCACCTGTGACAGGAACTGGTAATGGGCAGCAGGTTTACCCTGCACCTACATTGATAGCATGCTAACGGCATTCCCTGGTGTCAGTGGCATCTGTCCATACAGGGCATGTTGTCAGGCATGGTATGTCCTTTGTGGGTCACATGTGATGGCACCACAGGTGTTGCAGGTGTCCATTGGGGAACATGGGGAGGTGCACTGTCTGCATGTATGTGCATATTGGACAGATGGACAGGGTGCCATGCCCTCTGTAGCCCACTGCTATCACTCCATAGTTACTATCAGTGGCCAATATGCAGTGTACTACCCACATATTGGCTGTTGCCTAGGCATGTGTGTGTGTATGAGACATGGGTTGAGAGTGTGCTCTGGGTAATACTGGGATTGCTAACTGTGATTGCCTGGCCTTGATGTCACATGTATGGGTATGGCTTTGCACCCCAGCCTCTCAGCTATTTCACATCTGTTATCCCTGTATGGTGGACAATGTGATATATAGTAGGGTGACCATATAAGAAATATGCAAAACCCGCTCCACATTGGCCACACACTCGCAACCACCTCCACACAGGATACAAGTTACAAACACACACACACACACACACACACACACACACACACACACACACACACACACACACACACACACACACACACACCTGTCATGTCTGGGAGTAGAATCCCTACCTAACTAGTTTATTACACTACACAGTTATAGTACACACCACGGAGATTACTGGAGTACTCCTTCCCGAAATGCGTATATCACATTGGATGACATCAGCAGGATTGCCAAAGTAGGCCATTCGAATTGTAGTGCGTATGACTAGCCTAAAATACATTGCTCCCTACACAGGGGCACACACACAAAACACCCACAACCAACATGTGTGGGTACAGAACCCCTAACAGATGTTTATATCACACTACAACATGGAGCTATTATAGGACACACCACAGGGATTACTGGAAAACCCCTTCCCCAAAGGTGTATTTCACAATGAATGACATCAGCGGGATTGACAAAGTAGGCCATTTGAAATGTATTAGGTGTGACTAGCCTAAAATGCATTGCTCCCTACACAGACAGTGATACACACACAAAACATCCACAACCGACATGTGTGGGTAAAGAACCCTTACCAGAGGTCTATATCACACAACAGTATGGGGCTGTTATAGGACACACCATGGGTATTACTGGAAAACCCCTTCCCCAAAGGTGTATTTCACAAGGAATGACATCAGCAGGATTGCCAAAGTAGGCCATTTGAAATGTATTGTGTGCGACTAGCCTAAAATGCATTGCTCCCTACATAGACATTGTAACACACACAAAACATCCAGAACTGTCATGGGTGGGGATGGAACCCTAACACAGTTCTAAATCACACTACAGTAGTATGCAGTTATGGCACACGCTACAGAGATTATTGGACTACAACCTTCCCAGAGGTGTATTTCTAGGTGGGTGACAGCAGCCTTGCCAAAGTTGAGTATATGACCTATAGGCAGTGTGAGTACCCTAAAAAGCATTGCTCTCTACACAGACAGACACACACACACACACACTTGCCATGTCTGGGAATAGAACACCTACCTAACTACTTTATTACACGTCAGCAGTACGCAGTTACAGGATGCGCTAGAGAGATTACTGGGCTGCAATCTTCCCAGAGGTGTATTTCTAGGTTGATGACATCAGCACCCTTGCCAAAGTTGAGTATATGACGTGTAGCCAATGTGAGTACCCTAAAAAGCATTGTTTTCTACACAGACAGAGTCAGACAGACACACACTTGCCATGTTTTGGAGTAGAACACCTAGCTAACTACTTTATCATATGACAGCAGTACGCAGTTACAGGACGCGCTATAGAGATTAATGGGCTACAATCTTCCCAGAGGTGTATTGCTAGGTGGATGACATCAGCAGCCTTGCCAAAGTTGAGCATTTGAATTGTTGGGAGTGTGACTACCCTAAAAAGCATCGCTCTCTACACAGTCAGACAGACACACACACAAACAGTTGACAAGTCTGAGATTACAACGTGTACCTAACTAGTTTATCATGCTACAGCAGTATGCATTTATGGGACACGCCACGGAGACTACTGGGCTGCAATTCTCCCAAAGGTATATTTCACAGTGGATGACCTCAGTAGGCTTGTCATAGTAGGGCTATGGGGAAGGCAGTGTGTGTGCATTGGCCATAACTCATTCATCTAGGGTTTGACACATCACATGCGGACACTCACAGGGTCATATTTCAAAGGTACATGTATACAGCTGCTAGATGACTACTTCCTTGTGCAGTCATGTTGCACAGCTGGCATGTGCACCACATAGTCTGCAATGCTGACAGATACCGGTGGTTAGTATCTGCAGTGACATCTGCACCTCGTGTGTTTGGGGCACTTTGGCTGTGTGCTGGGTGGGACAGGCCTGGATGGCTCCTTGTCACAGTCAACCTCTTCCACACATCTATGTCCATCTACCTTTGGCTTATTATAGTGTGTTGTCCTTACATATATGTCTGTATTCCTATCCAATGTGTGTGCAAGGCATGAGTGGTGCATACTGATGAGTATCTGCACTAACAACTGCAACTGCCAGATATGTCTGGTCCACTGGTGTTTGCAGACATGGCCTTCATGTGTTTAAGTGTGTGAGCATGCCAAGTATGACCTTTCATTACTTTGTTGACTGACATTGTCTTCATTTCTCTAAGTGTGAGCATGTCCAGTATGGCCATCTGTATTGCATGTGTGGATCAGGTCCAGGTAGTTTGTACTGCAGTGCTGACCTTTGTGTTGTACACCAAGAGGTAGCAATCTGTCTCTGCAGGGTATCCATTGATCATTTAGCATTGACTGTTACTACATTTCTGCACAGCTTGGGGGAGCAAACCTGACTGTTTCTACATTTCTACACAGGTTTGGGGGGGCAGACATGACTGTTACTATATTTCTATGTAGGATGGGGGGCACACCTGCCTACTTCTACATTTCTACACAGGATTGGAGGGGCACACCTGACTGTTACTATATTTCTATGTAGTATGGGGGGAGGGCACACCTGACTATTTCTACATTTCTACACAGGATTAGGGGGGGCACACATGACTGCTACTATATTTCTACTTCGGATGGTGGGGGGCACACCTGACACTTGTACAAATTTGCTAGGACTGTACTGGTATGTCAGGTACTCCATTTCAGTCTGTAGTCTTATCTATCATGCTGACTAGAGGCATACCAGTGTACTACAGATCTTAGCTTTTACTTCTTAGCCTTCAGAACTGACATCCCACTGCCTGGCCTGCTGTAGTCTGTCTGTATAGGCCTGGGGGGGGGGGGTTACCCATAGGTCTCATTCAGAGGCCATAGCTCAGCATTTGTTTGTGTTTGTGTACACCTGTCCTGCTGGCTGTGACTATTGTTGGGTATGTGACCCCCCTCCCCCCGACTGGCATGTGTGAGTCACTTACCTTGTGGGTGTCCGAGTATTGAGGGTGGTGCTGCAGGGCTGCCTATGTCGGATGCACATAGTACACTCCCTACACATTGTTAGGCACTGGTAGTATAATGTTTGGCATCCCTTTTACTGTATGTGAGAGTCAGAGAAAGGTGTTATTCCCTGGGTCCCTCCCATGTCACTGTATGTGCTATGCATTGCCTCTTTGCCAAGGCCAGGGCATACTGGGCACACCTCCTTCTGCCTACTGGGGCAGGCTCAGGTTGTTCCTCCCCCAAGTCACTCTGTGCCTGTGCAGGCCTTGGAAATGGTAGAGAGCTGTGTGGCCCTGCCCCATGCTGTACCTGCTGCAGCTGTTTCCGCAGGATCATATTGTGTAGCATGGCACATACAAGGACAATTTGGGTACATGTAGCTGGTGAGTACTGCAGGGCTCCACCAGATGTGTCCAGGCACCAGAAATGTGACTTGAGCATCCCAAAAACATGCTCTAGTAGGATTATTGTTTGTGCGTGTGCCTCATTATGGAGTTCTTGTTCGGGTGTGTGTGCATTTCTGATGGGTGCCATCAGCCGCGGCTCCAGTGCATATCCAGCATCCCCCACTAGGTGACCGTGTGGGATGTCCCCACTGGCAAATCTCTGGTACAGCTGCGTCAGATGCCAGATATGGGAATCGTGATAGCTTCCAGGGGAACCAGCATACATGTTCATTATTATGCCCTGGGCATCGCACACAACCTGGCAGTTGATGGAGGGGAAGCCCTTGCGGTTGATGTAGACCATACCCCACTAACCGGGTGGTGCTTTGATGCATATGTGCGTGCAGTCTGTTGCACCCACTACCTCAGGTTATTCTGCTATTTGGTGGAAGAGATGCATATTGCTTGCCGACACCTCAGGGGTGTTGGGGAAATATACGTGCTCACCGACATGTGCTGACATGGCATCCAGGAACTGGTGGAATACCCTGGATGTTGATGCCTGTGAAATCCCCATCATATCCCCAGTTGGCCTTTGGAAGGTACCTGTAGCTAGTATTCTTAGGCCTACACATACCTTGGTATCCACTGGGTTGGGTTCTCTGTTAGTTCTGTGTGTCAGGCATGGCTGGAACAGCTCAACAACTTGCTGTAGGAGGTCCCTGTCCACCCTATAGTGCTCCACTATCTCCAGCTCATGTAGTCTTTGGTAGGTTACCCTGGGTCTGTACACTCTTCTATGTCTCCTCACTGTGGGTTGGTTGGCAGGGTTCATATCCTCACCACCCTCAGCCTCTTTCACAAGTTGTATGATAGCTATTGCAGCCCCTAACATTTTGCTGTTGTGAGTGTTAAAAGTTCCCCTCTTGTTTACACCGGTGGTGTAGAGTGTGGGAAAAACCAGAGGGGAAGGTGTCACTTAGTTTATAGTAGTGTTCTGGGCTGGGCTGGGCTGGTCTACTGCCTGTGTAATTGGCTAATTCTGATACATTTCACATGCCAGCTAAACTAGTTCTCCTTGATTACCTTCTTACTGCTGTTTTGCCTTCCCATTGCCTTCCTGTTTAAGCTTGTGTTCGCGTCAATCAGATGGAGTGCTCAAATGTGCACACTGCTACTATTTTCTGGTTTAACCTCTTTTTTCTTCCTGTAAAACCTGGTGCGTGGCGCGCACACCTGCTTAGGCTTTGTGAAGAGTGCTAAGCAGGTTTAGACACACTCCCTAGCTTAGCTATGCTTAGGTTCATAGGTTTATAGTTCATAGGTTCATAGTTTAGTACTAAGCTAACTGCCCTTGTGAGCCATTTTAAGCCTAGCCAATTATCCCTTGTGAGACTCAAACCGTACACCTTCTGTTTGTAAGGCAAACACCTTAGCCATTAAGCCACCCTCCCAAACTCTTAGCTAGGGGCAAACCCGAGCCACAGGGCTCAAATCTGCTTACAGTATGCCTGACACCCCCCCATGATGTCACCTAACTCCTAGGCTTGCACCAGACTATTCCTACTCTTACACTGTTGGGACCTGACTCACATGCTGGGGAAAACTGGGATTCACTATCCTTCCCCTCATTTGCATAGGATTGCCTGCTAATGCATAGTTACATGTCTCACACTGAGCCTCCCCCCTTAGCAACCACTACTCACTGGCCAGATTGTCTTCTGCCTGCCAGTGACTTGCATGGCAGACTACTGATTTTAGTTAGAATACTTATTTTAGGTTTATTTTATTATCCCCCCGATCCCATTTGCACGCCGCTGCCCTACGCTTAAACGTCCGAGATCGGCTAAAAAAAATAAAAGTTGATTTTTTTATTTTTTAAACTGTTTGCAATGCTAATGGCCTTATACTTGGCCATTGGCATGCTTACTACATGATATGCAGCCTTTATTTTGAGCTGTCATAGCTCTGTTTTGGATTTTGCAGAGATGTACTTGGTTACTAACCGAGTACATTTCTGCAGATTGCACTAGTCTTGCACGGACTGTTGCAAGCTTCCTGGATTGCAAAATCACCTCATTTGCATGGATTTCACCTGCAAATGGGGTGATTTGTATACCAGGGCTTAGTCCATGTAAGATTAGTGCAGGACCGCTCATGCACACCCCTGCAGGCTGTTCCTGGATTGCATGGCAGACATATTGCCTGCTTGAGCTCCTGCACTGATCTTGCACTCCGTGCAAGCTTATACTTTGAACAGGAAAAATAACCAGTAGTAGATTATATAAATACAAATGATTTCAAAGATCATTTAAATAACTCACAGAGGTTGATATCAGCATTCACACATGGACACAGACACAGTTTGCCTACTTATACAAATGTGAGTTTGGAGAAACCTGGAGAACCATTTCTCGTCAAACACAGACAATACCAAAAATGTCAAAGAATAAGTTGGTCTATATAAAGATATAAAATGCAGTCATTTCTAGTTTGTGCAGTCACTGATTTGTTTAGTGGACTGGATTCTAACTCAGTCTGTCTTCACTTATGCAAAGCTTGCTTCAGTAAAACCTAGTTTGCAAGTCCCAAAGGTCTACAGGTAAATGAAGATTCCTAAGGCATTACACCCACTGCAAAAGAGAAAACTGGCTTGATATCCCTGCATTCATAGAGTTATTCCATTTGCTCTGAATACCAGTGAAAAAGTTCTGAGTGACCTTATAACCCATTCTATTCACTTCAGAAGAAATGATGAGGGAACAGGTTCCCCTGTATGTGGGCAATTGTGTTATAGCATCAGCTGGTATAAAGTCAAAAGTCTTACAGTACAGGTTCCTGCATACAGCTGGAACTGTACTGTAGACTGCAAGGAGATAAGGGATGCCCAAAGACCATGCACATGCTTGATAGTGTTGTGTTGGGCTGTCCCATTCATATGCAGAAAACATCTCACAGCTACATAACTTTGCTAGTGCACTACCACAGCATGTCCCCTTGTAAAGTTAGAGTACAATGCATGCAGGACAGAGCTGCTTCTTGTCCTGCATGCATTGTCACATCTAGTGCACATGTGTTGCTATGGAAATGAGTACTGCTAGGAAATCTCAGCCCCACCACCTATGCTCAAATTAATACTGCAGTCAGGCTAAATACTTGCAGTGCCAATTCTCACATACAGGTGGAGCTGTGTGCTCTGCTGAGATGAAGTGATCTTGTCAGGTTGTTTGTCTTTTTGGCTTTTCCCGGTGAGGGGTCGCACAGCAGAACTTCAGTCTGCTAATGATTGGCAGTCGATATTTATGGTGCCAATTTGCCAGCCTGATGCCCAACCTTCAACAAAAGCACACCCATTCATGCATGTCTTTTGAATGCCACTCGACCACGGGGAGGACATGCAGACTCCACACAGAAGGCACTTTTTGGCTTTTCCCGGTTAGGGGTCGCCACAGCAGAACTTCGATCTGCTAATGATTGGCAGTCGATTTTTATGGTGCCAAGTTGCCAGCCGGATGCCCAGCCTTCAACAAAAGCACACCCATTCACGCATGTCTTTCGAATGCCACTCGACCACAGGGAGGACATGCAGTCTCCACACAGAAAGCACTCCAGCCAAGAATCGAACAGGAGAACCTCTTGCTGTGAGGCAACAACGCTACTGCTGCACCACCGCAGCTTAGAAGTGGATTTGATCATTGTTAAAATATACCAGAGACAGATAGTAAGCAAGCAATAATGCCTGAAAGTGTGGGTATTACTGGGGAATTAACAGATTGCCATGGGTCTTGTGAGCCCCAACAGTGCAGAATTCATTATTTCTCTCAAATCACCAACCTAAAAGGGCATTACTGCATTTCAGTAATGGGATATCTGTTAAAGTATTTCAGATTTTTTATTAGCATATATATTATTTTATATTTGTGATGTAAACTAGTTCATCTGCTTAATGTTTCACAGTTGTAGCATGTGTAATGGTTGCTGGAGGAAGTATTACACATCCAAAATTTAAGTTATAAGTATTTAATGTACACACACACACACACACACACACACACACACACACACACACACACACACACACACACATACACACACAAATATGCCCAGCAATTACAGCCACTTTCTTAATTGCATACTCCTCTAACGTCTTAATGCAATTAAATTGAATAAAAGAAAAAAAATCATACAGTGTAAGGCACTGCAAATCCTGCCCTCTATGTCTTTCAGCTGTAAGTCTCAGAACATTCATGTATTTACTGTGTCTCATATTTTTGTTCTGTTTCAAGAAAATGTTTGATTTTCTCATAACTTAAAGATTGTTCGTCAGTCAAAAAAGCCAGACATTATAATTTCAAACTTCTTATTGTTCAGGCAAAACATGTTGGTGGAAAACCTTTTGCTGTATTTTCCTTTATGTGAATTATGGCTTAACTTCAATCTGTCCTCAAGGTTTGCTTTGTCCACCCATTTCAATGACATATGTTGTTAATTAATGAAGTTGAGCAGTAATCACTTGCTCTCTCTCTCTCTCTCTATCTCTTCCAACACATACTTTTGCTTTTTTTTTTTTTATTTAGTATTTCTTATTTTACTGTTGTAAACAGCAAAGCCATATTTAGCAAGCATAAAAACACAGTGGCCATTTTTTTATTGCAGTTTGTGTTCATGGCAGCTTAATATGCTGCCATGAAGTGGCAGATATGCTTTTTTTACAAAGTGATAGCTGTACATGAACACCCCGATGAAGAATGTTTGCTTGCCAGTAGGGTAATGTTGCACATTTAGCCTAGCACTAGTGAATCTCAGGAAAAGCCGAAAGATACAACAACAACAACTAATGAATCTCAATATCCATTCTTAGCATAATGCAAATACAATTTATGTAGGGTAAGGCGTGTTCTGCATCCTAGCATGATATCATATCAGGTGCAGAGAGTTAGAGTTTAACAGCTGGTTATCATTTCCAGATGGTAAAGGGTCTCTGCAGTGTTACCCAGATCTCCTAGACACTCCAGATTGGATTACTTGTTTAATGAAATGCATGTTCATGGGGGAGCTGGAGCCTACCCTGGCACTCATTATTCTCAAGGCAAAAAATAATAATCCTGGGTAGGGTACAAGTCTTTTGTAGGATTATTTTATTTATTTTTATTTTTTTACATTTGTTGACCGGGCTAGTCTAACTGGATACATGTCCATTTTCAGTAGAGGCCCGGGGAGAAAAGCTCCAAAATTAAACTAATGTAACAGGAATAAAAAACAGCAAAGCAACATAAGACTAACAATGTTAAATACAATACTGCTGTAGGCTAACATAGTAGAAAATAGCATCAAAAGAAAACAATGTGTGCCAGTTTTAGCAGTACAGTAGTTCTAGAAGCATATATCTGAGGTTTAGAGGCTGACATTTGATTTGTAGAAGAGTAGGGAATGACAGATTCTAGCTAATTATTATGTTTGTTCAGAATTTTACACTTATATAACATAGTTGGCATACATACAAAACTGACAATGCAAGTGCCTGGAGCAGGAGTAGGGTTCCAAAATATGTACCATAGGGAGTTTCACAGAAAACGAGAAGACTAGAATATTAAAGTAGCGAAGGCTTTATAATCCCACTAGGAGGTTGTGGGAAGGGGGGAAAACAGTATACTATACAGTTAGTGTTAATCTGGGTTAGTACATGCGCATAACCATTGTGCTTTAAGGTGTAATTTTAGTTGGTACTTGAAGAGTGGTAATGATGAAAGTAATTGTAGGTTGCTGGGGAGCCTATTCCAAATCTTTCCCATGGAATTAGAGAAGAGGGAGTCTCCTGCTTTATTATGGGATTTCTGGATGGCTACTAGTAATTTATTTGCTGAGCGTAGGGTAGTAAGATTTCTATAGGGAGAGATTAGGCTACTGAGAATAGGAGTATTGTTGGTATGAAAGAGTATCTTATGGGTGATAGTAATTTGTTGAAATAGTAGCTGGTTTTGGAGTTCTAGCCATCCTAGCTGTTTGAGATTTATACAGTGATGGGTTCTAAATGGTGAGCCAGTGGAAAATCTGGCAATGTTGTTATAGTAAGTTGCCAGTTTATTTAGGTTAAATTTGGAAAGATTTGTATAAATGGGTGAGGCATAGAGGAGGGTAGAGATTAGGTGGGTATGGGTGATGGTGGTTCTGGCATCAGGGATAAGGAAAGATTTTATCCTATAGAGAGAGCCTAGTTTTCTGTTAACAGTTTTAATAGTAGTGTTAATGTGTGTGTCAAAGTTAAGATTTTGATCAATTGTTACGCCTAATAGTTTGGTGGTCGGGTCAGGTGCAATTACAGTACCATTGCTGGATTTAACAGTGAGATCAATGGGGGGCTTTAGTTTTGGAGTAAATATCATTAATTTAGTTTTTTTTGGCATTTAGTAGGAGGCAACATTGCAGGAACTATTTTTCAACTGAGTTAAACACTGTCTGAGTAATGGTTTGGAGCTCAGCAGATGAGGTGGCAGAACACACTAGTGTGGAATCATCTGTATATTGCATGCAGGTGGCTTGAGGAATATTTATCTTTAGAGCATTGATGAATATAGAGAAAATGAGAGGTCCCAGGATGGAGCCTTGTGGGACCCCCAAGAGTAATAGGAAGATGAACGGAAAGGTTATTGTCCCAGAGGACAGCTTGCTGTCTGTTTTCTAAATAGGATCTGAACCGTTGTAATGCCTGAGAGTTGAGTGAGAGTTGTTTTAGTATGTCTAGAAGTAATTGATGGTTCACTATATCAAAGGCTTTTGATAGGTCTATGAAGAGTGCAGTGGAGAGCTTGTTGTTGTTACGATGCTTGTTGATGCAGTCAGAGAAGGATAATAGAGCAGTAGTAGTAGTACTATGGAAAGGCCTAAAACCATGCTGACAGTCTGATAGAAGGTTATTTTGGAGAAGGTGATCAAGTAGTTGGTGGTGGATTCATTTCTCCATTATTTTGGCTATTGGGGAGAGTAGGGCTATGGGGCAAAAGTTAGATATTTTAGTTGAGTTACCACCCTTGTGAAATGGGATTATGTGAGAGGTTTTCCAGAGAGATGGGATGGAACCTTCAGTAATGGTTCTGTTGATTAGTATAGAAATAGGATAGGTAAGTACTTTTGCTACAATTTGCAGGTATTCAGCTGGTAGGAGATCGGCTGTGGGAGTACATGGTTTAAGTTTAGTCAGTAGGGTATAGATGAGGAATGTAGGAACTGGATTTAATTGAACAGTAGGGGGTGTGCTAGTCATGGGGAATGTGAGGGTTGAGCTAACAGGAGTTATGGAATTAGCAAGAGATTGTACAGTTTATGTAAAGAAGGTATTGAAAGTGTCAGCAATCTCCTTAGGAGTGTTTAAGGAGAGACCTGAAGGGGTTGGAGTCTTGGAGTGGCCTGGGTGTAAAAATCTATTTATAGCTGACCAGAAAGTTTGTGGGCTTTGTTGAGGCTTGTCTTAAAGTTTAAAGTAGTATTTTTTTTTGTCAAGGAATATTGATTTTTTTGTGGCATTTCTCAAGTGTTTGTAGTTCTGGTGATCGGTTGGGTTTTTAGTGTTCCTCCATTTAGACCAGATTTTATTTCTTAATATTATTTTGTGTCTTGTCTCTTTAGAGAGCCATGGTGCAGCTTTACTTCTGGTTCTCGTGGATCGACTAGGGTCATGGTATTCCAGTATTTGTAAGAATTTGGAGTTAAAATAGGATACTGCTTCCTAAAGGGAGAGTTGTTTTAAGGGAGACCAGTCAAAGGCTTGTAGCTCAGCTTGGAAACTTACAGCATTAAAGTGTTTTTTGTTTTGTGTAGTTTTAAGGATGGTTTGGTTAGGAATGAAGGTTTTTTGCCTAATTATATAAGTAAGGAAGTGGTCGCTAATATCATCAGGAAGGGTATCTGCTATAAAAGCGAGGGGATGGTTTTTACTAGGATTTAGTCTAAGGTACTCTCTTTGCTACTGGGTTTGTGGATTCTAGTTGGGGTGGTGATAATTTGAGAGAAGCCATACAGGTTTATATGGACTGAAGTTTTGTTTGAGGTACAGCAATTCCAGTCTATATTGAAGTCACCAAGTACTATGGTTTCTTGTGGGAGGGAAGAAGAAACCCAGCAGAGGATATTTTCAAGGGTGTTGATGTTATTGCCTGGAGGTAGTTAGGAGCAAATTATGTAAATATATTTGCTGGCATTGACCTGAAGTTTAGAGATAAGGATTTCTACATTATTATCTAAAGGTATTTGTAAATCTACTGAAGAAACGTGGAGCTCAGATTTATACAGGATTGCTATCCCACCACCCTTTTTGGTTGTACGGTCTAATGTTATTATATTATAACCTGGTGGGATGACTTCATTGTCCTTTGTTCCTGGTTTGAGCCAGGTTTCTGTTAGACATAGGGCATCAAAGGAATGTGTGTCAAGTAGAGCATGAAGTTGGCTAATTTTATTGTTTAAGCTCTGTATGTTAAGATGAGCTATGAGTAAGGAGTTTCCGGTTTTAGTCGGGGTGAATGGGGTGGTAGGATGGGGTTGTTGGGGGTTTAGTAGGGTGTTGTTGTTAGGTCCTGGGTTGGGATGAATATCACCATGAAGTAGAGGGTGTTGTTGAAAAGTAAATGAGAACTTATGGAGTTTTCAGAGAATATATTGTGATTTTATGGCCTTTTGGAAAGTAATATGGGTTAGCCTATGATACTATGGGGAGAGGAAGGTAATGTTAGTATGGCTGTGGGCAGTTGGTTGACTGAAAGGTGATGTTTATTTTAGTGGATGGAGGGATCCAGTAAAATGTAAGTTTTCATACAAGGTAAGGAAAAATGGTATAAGTAGTATGAGTGTTTCAGCAAGAAAGAGAAACAGATTTGTAAGTTTTGTCTGGTTTGATAAGGGCATGGTAGGAAAGAGGATAGTGTGAGGTCAGAAAAAGGGTTGTTGAGCTAGATAGGAGAGAGATAATATAGTAGGGCAAGTAGTATGAGGAGTAGTGAAATTATGGGTGCGTATGTATCTACTGTTAGGTGAAAGTAATGTGGTAATTAGATACTTAGGGAAAGGGGTGTGGCCTGTGATGTATAAATGTAGGAGTAGTGGGGGTGGGTGAGCTTTGGGGGTAGGGTAGGAGAGTGGAGTGAGTCTGCAGGGTGAACGGAGCGGGTAGAGCCAGGTAGTGGAAGAAAAGACGAGGAAAAACAATCAGTAAGAGTGAGAATTCAGAAGGTAAGTTTGTAGAGTTTTAGAGTTGTGGAGTAAAGTATAAAGGCTTTAAGGGATGGACTTGGGATGTCAGAGGAGTGCAGAGTGAAATAATATCTAGAGAGCCACTAATTAAAGAGAGAAAATTAGTAAGCAGAAAAGGCTGGGCACTCAAATAGGGAGAAGCAGGTACTTAGAGGAAAAGGATAAATAGGGCAAAAAGGTAAGAGTAAGCCAAGATTACTAAGCCAAGATTAGAACACATGCAAGCACACTCACATGTAAGTGTGCATACACAGTTGCATGTGAGCACGAGAATATGCGTACACACAGGCACACACTTCAATGGACAATGAAGAGAATCATCTCTTCAGCTAAAACATGACTTTGTGAGCTTAGATGAAACCTAAGCACCCAGCAAAACCCACATGGACCCAGGAAGGATTTATTGGACTCTGCACAGAAGGCATCCAAGAAAAGAACTAAACTAGAAAACTATTAGGTGAGTCTATGAGGCAGCCTTGCTAGTGCATCATCTTTTTACAAAATGCATTTTCTGTGTTCACATGCATCTTTTCATCTCATTAATAAACTATCGCAGCCATAGCTTCATAGGTTAATAGGTTTATAAAAAGCCAAAGGCATATCATCCAGTTTAGGATTAACCAATATGCCACAGAAGAAGAACATTGAAACTGTGAGGTACAGCTAGAATATCTTTCACTACAGGGAAGGGAATTAGAGTGAAGATGAATAAAATGGGATGGAAAGAGAAACAGAGAAGGAACAAATATGGCTGATATGTGATAAGGTTAGGCTGTCATAGTTAGAAATTTATAGTAAGACACTAAGGAGTGCCATCCATTCGTTGAACTGAAGCTTGAATATTACTAATATTTTATACTGTCTAATATGTAGGAGTAGTTTGTTCCATAGGTGAATGAAGCCCTAGGTAAAGAATTTATTTATGATTTGGGGATGCTGATATTTTGCTACAGAGTTAGGTTATTTGAATGGGTAGTAAAATGAGGAATTTTTCTTTTCAAGGAAAAAAAGCAGAGAAATCAGAATATGGCATAGCTCAGAAGACACTGCACAGATCACCTCACAAGAGTCCATGGGCCACAGTACCTAGGACATATTTTAGTCTAGCTGAATAACAGAACATTTGGATCCTTTGTAAAATGTTAGGATTTTTCTACCTGGAAGAATTGTTTAAAGCTACACATAGCAAACTAAATTATACAATGTGGTGAATGAGGTAGAGGGTGGACTGGGATCCAGATGTGAATTTACAATAGATGAGCTGAGAGCAATAGAATGATTTTCTAACAACGTTAGAGAATTCAGCTCATTCTTAATGTACATTCCCAAATCCTGAATCACTAATCTATTCAAAAGGGTTCATTCTCAGTGTAAGTTCCTAAATCCTGGATCAGTATCACTCATTAGGTTAATCCAATTTACAAGCCTCTTTGTAGGAGCCCTAATTTTACAAATGTGACTGTACTACATTTCTTGTGTTCAGGATGAGAGAATCAATTATTAGTATGATTAAGATACTGTTGAAAAATTAGTGAACTTGAAGTGGACTTTGAGATACTTCCTAGCTTGCAGTCATCTGAGAATGTATTTAGCTGAAGTTTGTTACCATTTGTGCATACTTAAGATGAATAAATGCCAAATAGAAGAGTTCTGGGTACAGAAACATAAGGGAAACCAAAACTCACATCTTGCTTTTTGGAAATAGTACAATTTATTTTTATTAAGTGAGTTCTGTTTCATAGCAAATTAACAATCCAATGGGTTGCAAAGGAACTGGTGCTTAGCTGGTTATCTAATTTATGATACCATATTAGCAAATCAAATGCTTTGGTTATGTCCAAATAATCAGTGTGGAAGGGATGTCCTTCAACAAGAGCTTTGTTGACTTCTTCTAAAAAAAGCATACCCTACCTTTGACAAAGCCAATTATGGAGGTTTTAACATCTGCTGATATTGCATATCCTTATGGATTAGTTCTAAAATAATTAATTCCATAAATTTATTGATAAGGCTAGTGAGACTGATGGTACTATAGTTGCCTTTGTCAGTGAAGAGACCACCTTTATGGAGGGGAATGACTATGACATTTCTTCATTCATCATACATACCTTCTGTGGAAATACTTTGATTCAAGGTGTTTTAAGTAAGGTTTGGCTAAGTGATGCTTTAAGTTTACCAGTAAGCAGCCAGGTATGTTGTCTTGTGCCATGGAGGTGTCACTTTTTGCTTTAGTGACACTGGTTGAGACGTGACCAGTACTGGTGACAGGGGGCTTGGCCTGATCTGATATGAGAGGGACCCATTATAAAACAGATGCAGTTAAATAGGAACTGAATGTATTAGACAATGTGTTAACTATGGATTTGCTGTAGGTGGATTGGACACTCTAAAATGGACCTAGGTGTGACTGCGTGTGTGTGTGTGTGTGTGTGTGTGTGTGTGTGTGTGTGTGTGTGTGTGTGTGTGTGTGTGTGTGTGTGTGTGTGCGTGTGCGTGTGCGTGTGCGTGCGTGTGTGTGTGTGTGTGTGTGTGTGTGTGTGTGTGTGTGTGTGTGTGTGTGTGCCTTCTGTGGAAGGTTGGGCACCGGATTGGCAACTCAACACTGTAAAACTCCACTGCCAATCATGAGCGGACTGGTGATCCACTGTGGTGACCCCTAAACAGAAAAAGCCGAAAGAAGAAGTGTTTAGTCCCATTTGCAATAAGGTCAGAGCATGTCAGAGTATTATTGTAGTTAAAAATGTATTATAAATATTTTAATGTTAAAGGCTACTTTTTGCATGTAGACAGCCCTGGTGCTTCACATAATCCTGTTGATTTCCTTTTAATTTAGTTGTTTCTTTATGAGCTGGGAACAAAATTTACTTAAAGTAAGAAACTGTATTTCTTGTTATACACATTGTGTCTTACATTACCCCACCAGATTGGATATTTGATATATTTACTGTTGTGCATACAACAGTAGTATGCAGTCATTTCTAAAACCATGCAATTGTTTAGGGCCAGAGGGCAAAGTCCAGGATTTGCAGTTAACTGGACCATCTGTGTCAATAAAATGTAGCAGGTTAATCTTGTTGGAAATCCATGAATGTAGATTTCTTACTGGGACTAAATAGGCTTGTCATGAAGCAGAAAGTAATAGATAAATGTTCTAAGTGTCAAAGAGAATACTTGCAGTACCTAGCAAACAACAAAGCTGTTGTTAAAACTAAGGTTTATTAGGTTTTGACTCCAGTAAGATCTGCAGTTGATGAAGTTGAGAAAGACCTTGATGTAACAATTGTTGAATATGTAGATGAATCACTAGAAATTTGGGTAACTAAAGTCCTCTACTACAAAGTTGTTTGGTTTGGTTTCCAGCTGAAGAAGCACATTTTGGTATGTCACATATAATTATTTAATGTCAAAATGTGTATTGTAGGAGTACTTCAGACTAGCACAAAATTGAGTTTGAGATAATGTTTGATGAGACACATTTGGACAAAATCTCAAATATGGATTCACATTTATTATTCGTAGTGGTCCTGACAGAGCAGTATGCATCAGACTCGTAAATAGAAGAAGTGCTTTCCACAGACTGGAACCAGGTTTCAGCACTTATACAGTTTTGTATGCCCTCCAGTTACAGGACAGTTTCTAAGTCAGATATTTTACCTTTCTTGAGCAAAGCCACCATGATTCCTAGGAGGGTGGAATGTTTTGAGTTTAATTGTCTAGTAATTTCTCTTTGACTGAAAATGGCATGAAGGAGGTAGAAAAAAATTCCGACAGTAAGAGACAGATCTTGCAGAAGAAGTTCACCTCATCTTTAGTGAAGCAGGAAAGTCTATGTACCATGTTAATCCAATCTGTCACAATATGAACCCACCCACCCCAACACACACACACATTGCAGCAGTGACTGAATTTTAACTTTGTTATCAATATAGCCAAATGCAGAATATTACTCCATAGAAGACATTTCCTTCATTAAGAACATATAAGAATGCTCTATGCAAGTATTTCCAGTTAAATATTTTCCAGTACTGTGTGTTAGAGGTATAATTAACTGATAGTAAGATGTTAGCTTAAATGGTTTTTGCTGGAGGTGTGAAAAGTCAAATAAAACAGACTGGATTCATATTTTTTATAAATGTAATACAATTAAATTATATTGGAATGGAATCAATCACTTTTTGCAAGCTTTATTTAATGAATCCTTTACCTTAACTAAAGTATTGATTATACTAAATGTAAATAAAGGTCCCTACCTGAATAAGACAAATACGTATTTGTTATGGACAATACTTGCTATATCTAGGAAATGCGTAACTAAAAGGTCGAATTCAAATACATCCCTGACCTTGGAAGAATTCTACACTTTACTGAAGGCAACTTCATTGATGGAAATAAAAATAAAAGAACTACGAATCTATCCCAGGCCATTGGTAAATAATCCTTGGAAGAAAGTTATATCTTTGTTGGACACTCTGAAATAATCAATATTGTATCTGATAACTGATATGTTAATTCTATATTTAATAACATACAGTGTATATAATTGAAAGTCAGGCTAACATAAACATTGTATATAGTTGTTTAAAATTATATTTTAAAATATTATGTAAATGTTATTTTAACTGAAAATAAAAAATATTTGAGGGAAAAAAAAGAACATATAAGAGTTCCACCATGTCTCTAGAATCAGATACAAAGAAGATTGCCTGAGATTATTCATCTCAACATGGACAATGACAAGGACATACTTATGTTTTGAACATTACAAGTCCTAGAGGACACTGGTAATGTCCACAGCCCTAGCATCTGAGAGACAATTGACGATCATCCTGTTCTTTGTCAGTCTGGTGATTGTAGTTTATGTATGCCTGACAAAGGATTCACCAGTAACTAGAAATTCATGATATTATTACTTTTTTTTACTCTAGGCTGTACCTGTCTTAAGGGCAAAACATTTTTAGCTTGACGATTCTTTATAGCAGCATGTACCAACATGTTGCATTAGGCATATATGTTGGTTTATGTATATGAGCAGCCTGTTCATGTGAGTATGAGGCGATTAGTTGCTAAGGTCCCCTATCATGTGTACTAGATATGGTTTAGTTTGTTGCTTCTTCAGCATATATGCAGGTTAATATTTAATAACAAGAGTCAAGATATCTGCCACCAGCTGGCAGATGGATTTTGTATTTTGCAATAACTGCAAATTGTCAGTAAACGTTTGACAGTTGCTGTATTGCCTTAGGATACCCTAGAGAAATTACTCTAACCAAGGAAACTGAATTAACAGTCTATGGCTTCATAACTGTTAGCCAGATAGGTATGAGGTACTGGCTCAAAAGGCTTCAAGAAGAGGTTGCAATGTAATGTTAGTCACTTATACTGGATTAGACACAACAGTGAACTATTGAGAACATAGGTTGATTACTGCTTTAATAGTAGGACTGAGCTAGTGAGTGAGTGAGTGAAACAAAGATAGTGAAGGGGTTGCATAGTTTACACAATAACAGACACCTTGTCAGGCATTATTGGTGGCTTACAGTGTAAACATGCTTATCACATGATTAACATCTAAGAATGTAGTCAATGATATGCAGTGATATGCATTTAAAAATGCAAAAAAGAGGTTCTGAGAGAGATGTTGAGTGAACATATTCATTTTTTTCTCTTTATGCTTGTAGTTCTAGCTGTAATCATATTTTTGATTGGATTAATTATTAATGATTATAGCTTATTTAGCTTAACTATTTTACATAATTATGTTCTGATACTTCTTGTGATACTTCTTGATATTGAAGAAAGGAGACTGTATGACACATTATCAAACTTCAGAATGGAAATCACATGCAGATGAATCTGTTGCTCTGTATATATATATATATATATATATATATATATATATATATATATATATATATATATATATATATATATATATATATATATATAGATTCACTTCAGAATCTCGAAATACTGAAATCTCGAATTTCAGTATCTCAAGCCCAAGAAGTGCAATCCACAAAAGAACGAAAAATAAAAAAACGCGAAATTCAAAACCTCAAATACCGGAAGTTTTGAATTTTGCGGTTTTACTACACACACACACATACACACACACACACACACAAACACACACACACACACACACACACACACACACACACACACACACACACACACACACACACACACATACACACACACACACACACACACACACACACCATCCACCATGCAAACACACACAATCACTCTACTATATGAAACACACCCCCCTACTTAAATATTCTCACTCCGAGGTCACACTACATACAAACACACACAAAACATCACCACACATGCTACTTTCTCTTCACGCACACATCTCAGCAACAAAACACACTGACACACACCACAGCCCCTACCCAAACTCCTTAACACATACACACACTTACCTGAATACATAACCATAGCAGAAGTTTAGAAGCATGAAATTCAAAACCTCCGGTATTCGAGGTTTTGAACTTCGTGCTTCTAAACTTCCGCTATTATGTAGATTCGGCTTCTTGAGCTCGAAATACTGAAATTCGAGATTTCAGTATTTCGAGTTTCTGAACAGAACCCATATATATATATATATATATATATATATATATATATATATATATATATATATATATATATATATATATATTAATATATATCTGTGTGTTTGTGAGTGTGTCTGTATATCTATCTATATATCTATATCTATCTAGTTATATATATATATATATATATATATATATATATATATATATAGGTCTACTACAGCTGATCAAACTTTTAAAAAATCGACTTTCATATGGCCGAGACCATATGATCGACATTTCAAAAGTTCGAACACTTGAAAAAAAAATAAAACAAAAATAAATTCCTGAATGTTTTTGTGGTGGGAGGCAAGCCACCCTGCACTGCCCACACCCCCTGCTATTTAAAAATACCAACTCCGAGATTGCACTACAGTGAGGAAAAGGGAAATATTCCCATTCCGTGCTGTACAGAGGTCTCCATTCAGACCATTCAAAGTTTTAAAAGTTCAATCATATGGTCTTGGCCATATGAAAGTCTAAATTTTAAAATTTTTACCATGCCATGTGTAGGGGACCAATATATATATATATATATATATATATATATATATGTGTGTGTTTGTGTGTGTGTGTGTGTGTGTGTGTGTTGGGGGGGGGGGTTCCGTTCATAATTTCGAAATACTGAAATCCCGAATTTCAGTATTTCGAAATTATAGCAACGAAGCCTTGAAATCCCAAAACATCAGAAGCACAAAACTCAAAATCCCGAAGTACTGAGATTTTGAATTAGCACTTCTGGTGTTGTGGTGAGTGAATGGTTGGGGGTTACTTGCAGTATGTATGTATGTGTAAGTGTGTTGGTCAGGGGCTTTAGTGTGTTGTGACTGTGATGTGTGTGTGCGAGGAACTGTGAAATGTGTGGGTGTGAGTTACCTTTGTGTGTATGATTGTGCGATCTCGGAGTTAGTATATATAAGTAGGGGGTGTGGGGGTGTAGGGGGCTTGCCCCCCTGCTTATGTGTGGTCTAGGTTTGTCTGTGTGCCTGTGGGAGGAAGTTTTGTGTATGTTTACGTGTGTGCTCTGTGTGTAGTGTAGGTTCGGGATTTTGAGTTTCGCGATTATGGGTTTTCGGGATTTGAAGGTTTCGGCTATGTAATTTGGAAATACTGAAATATATATATATATATATATATATATATATATATATATATATAAAACTACAACTACAAGCACAAAAGTTTCATTAGGTAAGCTGAGACATTTCCTTTATCTTGTAGTACAGAGTACAACTGTTCTATGCCTCGTAAAGAGAATACTTTGGAACAAGCAAATTACCTGCACCTCTTAACTGAATGCTGCTTTCAGTTGTGTTTGCTTACTTTATTTATTTATTTATGTATTTATTGCTGGGAAAAGTCCAACTGGTTAAACCCATTTTCAGTGGAGGTCCAGGGTTAAAAGCATCACATTAAGTTACACAAGATGCACACTTATAATTGCAAGGTAAAACATCTGTACATGATCTTATTTACATGATTTTTAAATATTTCTTACATGAACATAGCATTTTAACTCAAAAAGCAAGAGAGAAATGATCGTATATTGGCTAATTATTGAATACAAAAATAAAATACACTAATGGTTAATGTATTTATAGCATGATGGCTGCAGAGCAAAACATCAGTCTGGGGTGCTTTTTGGGTTAGCAATAATTTACAGACAGGCAAGTAGAATGTAGATTAAAAACTGGTGATGAGAGAGATGAAAGGAGAAATTATGAAAATGAAAATGAGCAGGAAAATAAATGGAGAGAGGAGGAATTGTAGTTAGTGGTGGGGTGTGAGAGAAAGAAGAAAAGTAAGAGTCTAGGAAATGAGTGTAGCATGAGGAGGAGTGCGAAGGTACAAGACTGGGAAGAAAAGCGGCTGTAGGAGATTTTATTTCAGTACATTGTAACAAAACTATATCTGGATGCACCTTATTGGTAAACATATTCACTGTTATGCGAGCTGCCCTTTGTCACTGATTACAGAGGTAATGAAGAAGGTGTTGACATTTTGCAATATAGAATGTTTAGACCTCTTAATAACCTAGATAGCTCAGTGCATACAGCACACCTTGCTTATTTGAATCCGAACATATAAGAGATGCACTCTTTGTGATATAACTCTAGATTACAGCAGCTTTCCTTTACTTGGTTTACACAAGGCTGTAGTATTATATCTTAATTGGTTGTGGTGACTGACAATCTAAGGGTTAAAAGCCCAGCAACATATTTCATATCCTGCTTCACTTTACTTTGCCAACAGATAATATTTATTTGTATAATACAGTTCAAAAGCTTGTTTTACAGGCCTGAAAGACATTGAAATAGGAACTCATTTTTTTTAAATTACAGCTGCAGGATGTTAACTTGGCAAGATAACAAAGTATACTCACCTGCCTCCATGTATGCTGCAGGATTAAGGTGTGGTTTCAAAGAAACATGAACAAGCAGATTTTGACCAAACAAGGATAGCCATGCAATCAGTTAAAAAATATGGTTTCTTCTTATTTTTCAGTTAACTCCTACAATATGTAATTTTACTACAAGTGAAGTGAACAGCTTTCTTTGCTCAGTTGCAAAACTCACCTTCCTGCTACCAGTTTCTTTCTCCCTACAACACTGTCCTCTGAATTGTTTACTTTTCCCTAATTCTCTCGCCTTTATTCCAGAAGTTAATTCTCTCATTACAGCCCCTTTCTATCATCTTGTAGTCGTGTCTTTTCCTGGACAACCTAGTGTTATCAGTCCTTAGCCCAGATACCCACCCTATCTTTTGTAACTCTGATAAACCTATCCTTTCTTTCCATATTCAGTAAGCCCCCATTCTCCTTCATTAAATCTCCTGCACCTCTGAATACTCTGTACCCTTGAATTGTTTCGCCATCATTGCATTTACTCTGTACCACCGGGCTTATCCTCATTATGCTTAGCATCACCAACCCCCCGGCTATTGCCTGTCGTTCTGATTTTTTATTTCTTACTGCAAAGATTTCTACTCCTTCACCCAGATCATTATTGCATAGGAGAAATAAAATATTCTTTCATTTATTTTATAAGCCAAGTTATTTTAATTGATGTATCTGTCATTGATCTGGTTTTCTTCTTCAGCTCAGCACTGGTATCTCTCATACAGTGGAGATTTTGGAACACACAGAGACTAATTTATTTTCTTAGGGTCGCAGGGTAAAAAAAATAAGTGAAAGCTTATTGCAAAATGCTTCTAAAAGTCTATCAGAATTGTTAAGAAAAAAAGGCTTTCTAAACATATTCCTCCCTGCTATTGACTGAGCACATGATATATGTCCATTTACTGGCTGCACCCACATTTAAAGCTATTAGTCAATATAAATTACTCTCCTTTTTTATAATAAATAAGATTACTATAGTAAATACACAACTTGTGAAGTAGTAGCATTACTACACACTGTTTTTCAGAATGTTACTATTAAGAATGACCAAGTATGCTATGACATAATATAATGAAATATGTGAAGTTCAATATGATTTAAGTCATACAGTACACATTATGTAGTCTTTGGTTTCTACTGCACTTTAGGTAGTTATACACATATGCAACAGGCATACAAAGACAAGGCATTACAAAGACATTCATCTGGAGCCTTTCTCCCCGGGCCTCCGCTGAAAACTGGTTTTGTTCCAAGTTGGACTTTCCCGGTTAACAAATGATAAATAAATTAAATAAATAAATAAATAAATAGGCTCTGCAGTGCACAGACTTCTAGATTATTCTTCCATACCTTGTCTTCAGAACACATAGGCTTCTGTTCGTCTGGTTTCTCACTGAACTCTTCTTCTGACCTATCAGGTAACTTATTTGTGATACTCTGATTAGACACCATTGGTCTCCTGAGAAATTTCAGCATTATTCTCTGCCTCTGAGAAGATGGTGAGCTATAGCTAGGTTAAAAGTAGATTGTTGATCGCATATATAATTTGTAGCCTAGCTAGAAAATGTTCCGCTATATTAAATATATAATTTATACTCTGCTTTTGAGTTAGGTTTCGCATTTCTTACACTAGTAAATTTGTAGATCCTGACCTTGAACAAATTACTTTGTTTCTTCAGTTTGACTAGTTGTACTTCTTTTTGAATGACCAGCAACCATCTTTCAAACTATGTATTCTTACCATATCTCCATTTTGCAAATTAGACACAATTCTAACTGCTTTTTCATAATATACTGCTTTTACCTATGCTGATTTCCTTTAAACTGTCTTTCAATTGCCTCTTTGTTTCTAATTCTTTGACTCACAAGTAATTTAATTCTTCAGGATTTGACTTGTTCGTTCTTTCTACCTGAACACTGTTCTCAGGACACCTTAGATCACGTGCAGCATATCTGAATTCCCAACTTTGAGCAATGTTTCTGTATTCTTAACTAGTGAAGTTTGGATCATTAAATCAAATTGCAGTCTGCGGAATTGTTTATCTAGCATAAATGTACTTTTCATCTCATTAGTCCCTGTAGTAATGTAAGTTCTTCAGTTGAATTACACCTGCAAAGACGGAATAAGTAGGAGAAACAAATCAAATACTGGTCATGTCTACAGTGAAGTTTTGTTCCAACCTTGGTCCATAAAAGCTGGCATATCAAGTGAGAACATGTCTTCTTTTCCTTTGAAGTTATATGTGTTGCAGTATCTCTGACAATTCTGCCCTAGTTTCTCTATCTGCATTGATATCTTTGGCCTATAGAGAACGGCATAGCTAGGGTAGGTGAAGGGGGCAGCTACCTTGGGTGCAAGATATTAGAGGGCACAAATGGAAGATGCCTTGTAGTAGTGGTGTTCCAGCATTCAGGAATGAATGCCAATGTTGCTTTTGTGGATAAAGCTGAAGTGCTTTGTGTGTGTGCTGTCATAAATCTAACAAGCCATATGTTACATATACAGCAAGCTCTTTTCAATGGTTTCAGAGCAGACAACTGAACCAGATAAGGTGAAAGATAACCTAGCCACAATTCTCCAATTAGATGTCTCTAGCTCTCTCTTTACACTCCATGATTCCTAAGAATTTTTTCCAGTATGTTTTCTTCTGTTTGCTTACAAAAGTCTCAGAGATCCATCCAGTGAGGAAACTAAAAAATCCTACTTGTTCTCCAGTGGTCTGGAGTCCAAGACAAAGACAAAAATTCAGGTTAGGATAAGTAACCAAACTAAACTCATGATGAAGTGTTTATCTAGGTAATCAACATCCCCCTTTTCTGGAGAAATAAGGTGCACAAAAGTAGTTTCCAGATGTACTGTTTATTTACTGGATGGATTAGCATCCTTGCTTCATATGCTTATTCATACTTGCTTAGGTATGATTACATTATCTGAACTGAACATTAGACACTAAATAAAGCTGATTTCATCTACAGATGGATAATATATTCTGATATTTGTGTGTTTTGCTGGTAACTTATCAAGCCAGCTTTCATTTTGTTTTTCTGAGTAGCTATATTTCAGTATCATCTATACTTCACTTTTTAATCTTGAACAACATTTTTTATGACATTGGTAGTTCTAGATTAAGTACTACAATCTCTACAATTTCCTGCAGAAAAAAAAACGTATTACTCCTTAGCACAAGTTGTATTCACTTACCTAGCATGTACTATAACATGAGGTCATATGTTTGTGAATTAAGCAACGTTCATTGCAATCAGGGATGCACTTTGTTTAGTTATGTCCTTTGTGTGCTCTGCAATGGGTTATGACCTTTATTAGCCAATGGCATCTTACTGAATATATGTTTACGGAAATAGTCATATCTGCAAACAACAGGTAATATTTCTTTATCAGTATAGAAATATATTGTGCATGCAGCAATAAGTATTGTCAGACCACATGAAACTGTCTGTCCACATGCATCAGTACTGCTACTAAACCATACTGACTTACATCTGCTTACAACAAAACTGCTTTAAGCACCTTATATATATCAAAGTAGGAGTGTATTTGATTAAAGCTTCTTCAGTAACTCAAATCTTTTGTCATGCCCCATGTGACAACATGCTTCAGAAATGTTTGTGACATAGAAACCTCTTATATGATGGGAATGAACTTGGGTAAATACTAAAGTATTCTAGTAGTTTCAAGGGGTGATTTCATGTTCTCCAGCTTAAACAAAATTGTAGGGCCTCTCATTGTTTTGAACATCTAGTTTCTGGCTCTGTGACATGATAATATGACCCATATATTAAAAAAAATCACAGAAATGATAACATTTATTCCTGTTTCATTTTAAATGCACACATTTGCTTTTGTGCTCATAATATGATGCAGTAGAATGCAAATGTACCAACGTTTAGATGATATCATGAAGAGAAGTCCTATATCATTCTTTTGCAGAAACCAGGTGTAATACTATCAGTGTGACACAGAAAAATGGAGATTTAGCATTATCGTTAGACCTAGCATTAGAGAATTATATCTTTCCAACAGTCTCATATTTAATATTAAAATAGTTTGGACAACAAATCTCGATGGTCAGTCATAAACTCAGTTTAGGATGCACATTTAGCCCTGTATTTATTGGAACAGTTGTATATTGACTATTTGAGTTCTAATTCACATTTCCCAATAATTTGTTCATTTACTGTCTGAACATTTCCAGTAGTTGAAAACATCAATTTTGGATTCAAATAAATATTGGCTATAGTTCTAGTATTATAACACTACAGTATATCTATGATTTTATTTATTTGCTCGTGATAAGTACAGAAAAAATGCGCTGTTTCGGTAAACTGAATATAGTGACATTTGCAGTAAGCATGCTGTAAAATTATAAATACATATTTTGAAAGTTTAAACAATGGTTTAGTCTTTCAAGAAATGCCAAAAAAAAATTTAAGCTCATTTCATCCACACATCATAATTATAGATTATGTCACTTTTGATAGGATATTTCTCCTCTAAATTTGAAAACACATTATTTATATATGTATATATATTTTTATCTTTATCTTCTAACCTGCTTGTTGTAGTAAAATCTAATACTTTTATTCTTCTCAGAGTGAGCAAATTTATTACTTTTCCTCATAACGTGGCATTTGATGGGTTACTATGTGGCCACATCTGGCCTTTTGAGTCCCCATCCTATGTTGCTGCTGCTTCATCCAGTAAGAAGTTTATGTTACAGACTAAACATGTGAAATTCTAATACATGATCTATATTTCTGCAAGAAAGTACAACTAGCAACTGAATGCCCAAAGCTGCTGAGATTTGTTTAATTTGCCAACTACTGTCTGTAGTAGTTTGGGGTGCAAGATAGGAGTGGAGTGCACTCTGTGGTGGGGAAAAAACTGCCATACTAGCACATAATATTAATTATATAGGACTTACAGTGCTGATGGTGGTCTGAATAAGGAATAACGAAGCAGCACATTTGTGTATAGTGCTACAATCATATATAATATCATGGTGTTTTTGAAGAAAAAGACTTGCTTTTCTTGGGAAATAGTTCACACTCACTCATCAGATTACATGCTATATAAATCTGTGTCAAAATGTAATATTAGCCAGCTAACTTTGCAATTAATTTACCATCCTTAATATTTATGTAGCAGTCAATTAAATGCTCAATCACAATTCATTAAAATGACTCAGTCCCTTGCAGATCAATGACATCCCCCTACAAAGAAAGGAATGCATTCATAGCTGATGTCAATTTTATCTGTTCATTGGCAAGCCATACAGAATATGGTTAGAGTGCATATATCAGACATTATGAGCACAAATGGACTCCCATCTCTCTGTTAAATCCCTTGCTTTGTTTCACCTTAATAAATTAGGTGATAGTTGAATTAGGTACTGCAGTGGAATTAATCAATGCATTGTCTTTGTTATATTTTACATTGCATCTGTTTTTTTCTCTTTTGATTTTACTTTATCTACATTTTACATTTTTAACACATTTTATATTATATGGCATCTTATGAAATATTTAAATTCCAATACTGTATTCAGTCACAAATGTAGGTAATAATATTTTATAACATGTAAAGTTACATTAGCAGTATAATGTGGACAGTTTCCCTGCTTTTTATAATATGAAAAGTGGTAAAGGTCTACAAAAGTGAGTAACATTAATCATAAATGAAGGATGCAAGATCTTCTGGACTAGTGTTTCATGCAGTGGGGTAGACAGACCCCTGAACCCTCAGCCACCAGCTGGCTACTTATCACTTATGATATTACCATTTCTCAAACAAAAAGATAAGGGCAGGTTTTTCACAACAATCAGATACTGGCATTCCTCATTTTTTGGTAACTTTGGATTATTTTAACTGTTCCATTCAAAATATTCTGTTAAACTTGTCTTAGTCAACAACTGAGTTTCAGATGAAACTGCCAGACAGATTCTGTAACATTTGTGGAATCTGGTGCATTTTGCAGATCAATGTACAATATTTGTGGATAAGCCTGTGATATGCAAATATACCTTAGTGAACTTAGAATATGTTGGCGCAAAACAGAACTGACCAGCAGTACTGGCACACTGTCTAGCAGTCACCACCACTCCATAATTGATGAAACATCTCTCATAAATCATTATGTACAGTACCAAATTTACAGAAATTATAGAATCCCAATGCAAGCTGCAGGACATTTAAAGTAATACATATCTACAGCAATACCTCCAGTAGGTTCACAAACTATGGATATCTCCATAAGTCATGTATTGATAAAATCATTCGCTGGAAATAATGAAATCTGACAGAATCTGTAAGATTTCTGATAAAAAATGAATAAAGGCAAAGGTAATCACAGCCATTTTGCCAGGGCTAACAGTAGCTTACAATGGGTGTGGTGCATATGTGGGGACACAAATAATGCACACACTCAAGGATACAGGGATATAGCAAAGAAGATGTGGGTTATGAGTAAAGAGGAGGGATGCACAAGAGGTATGCTGGGATAGGAAAATCTGAGGGACAGTCAGAGAGGCATAGGCAAGTTTGTTTCGGTGGGAATAGGCCCCATTATTATTATTATTATTATTATTTTTTTTTTTTTTTTTTTTTGGGGGGGTAGAAGGAAAGATTTGAATGCAGAGATATAAGAAATATCACAAGACATGACAGACAAAGATTGGAAATAAATATAAAGAAAAGGTAAGGAACACAGACAGCACAATCTACAACATGGGCAACCAAAAGTAAACAAACAGGGTAAGGATGCATACCAGCCATGGGGGCATGCAGAAGTCCATATATACCTATGCACTATGATGTTATGACATGTTACAAACTGTGTGACAGCCATACCTGAATGTGTATGGCTGATGGCAGGTGCAAAGTTAGAGAAATAAATAGGGATCACAGCACAAATTGGATGCTGAATCCCAATACTGAAGTAATCTGTCATTAGTGGAAGTATAAATGAAGCAAAAGTCTGGATGAGCAAATGCAGCCCATGAAATGCTGGAGAAGACCAGTGGAGGACAGAACAAAACCTGCAATCATGCATGTGAAAGGCAAACAACCATACACAGTGCCAAACAGCAGTACTGTAGCAGGGCAACAAGATGGCTACTCCTTGCACAAATAGGCATAGACATCCCAGACTGATGTGTAATGAAAAGTATATGTCACAGACATATGTCACGTTAGAGGCAGCACAGAGGTGTAGAGATATATGTGTGACCTTTTTTGGCCTAACAGGAACTTATCAGAAAGCAGTGTCAATGCACATTTATAGAAATTATAGGAATTATAAACATTATGAATTTTATGATTAATGCTTTATAAGGACTGACAGGTTGTGCACATCAAGTACAGCAAATTATTCTGGGTAATATTTAAGACTCAATTGTAACAGGAACAAGGATGTAATGCAAGCAATAGCCAGCAACATGTGTGCATATGTCCTGCATTTGTATTGTGGCCAAAGGGTTAACACATGTAGCCCTTGTAACAATACAACAATATGATAATGGATGATAATGCAAAGGAAGGTCAATGTATACCATGCATATGTGGGGTATATATGCCAAAACTCCAAAAGAGAAAGGGAGGTGGACAACACAGGCCTACATCAAGGAGGACATACCAGCAGAGCAAACTAGAGCAACAATAAAGCAAGGCAACAGCATGTAAGGGGACATATTGCAAATGCATGTGCACACTACATAGTTTAGTGTTTCAGTCAGTCCAAGTTACATTGAAGCGAATGGCAATTGTATGTCACATGGGCAGACTGCATTGGTGACATCACTAAACATGGCTGTGTACAAATTACACACAAAGTAATGTGCGATTGTCTAACAGAAAGAGGCATAGGTATGCAAGCTAAGAATTAGTATCATATACACATAAATATTGTCATGCTAGTGTTTAACAAAATGTGGAATAAACACCTGTGGTAATATATATATATATATACACACACACGCACACATGCACACACACACACACACACACACACACACACACACACATACACACACACATATATATATATATATATATGAACAACAGAAAAGCACAAGAGCATGGATCCAATGACTGCTCACAGTCCCAAGGTACAATGGGGTTTATGTATTGATGAGAATATGTGCAAAGACATGTACATAAATCAGTGCATATGTACACCAGTTGCCAAAATTTGGGCACATATGTGAATAAGCAATGCATGAGGAAATATAACAAAAGCCAAAGATGGCATAATTGAATGTTTCTATATAAATTATCAAACCTACAGTGCATACACAAACAATACAGTGTCAACTTATGCATTATGTAAAGAAGGACTGTCTATATATGGCAGCCACACTTAGGTGATATAACATGGCATCATCATTACTAATACATGGCACACAAAAAGCAAGTATACCAGTATGACAGCAAGACACAAAAGTGTTGTACAAAGTACAGTGGCAAGGATATATCCTGTTGCTGAACAGATATGATATGGCAACCTGGAAAAACTACCCATCTCACCGTGTTCTTAATGAACAGGAAAAATGTTGTTTGTGAGCTGCTGTCAGTCTCACACATGTATACAGTGGAACTCTTGCATTAGTTGCAACATGTTAGCTGCAAGATTCATAACTGTGGCATAATACAGGGCCACAGTGTATTGGGCATAGCAACGATATGCTACAATGTTTGAAAAGGAGTACACACATACATACAGACATAAGGAGTACCACACCTGCCTGATGGAGCAATGTATACATCAAATGCAGTAATTCATGGACATTAGCATGATTACTGCATGCCTATTGTGGTAATATGTGTCACCTACCAGGTGGAACATATGACATCTGCATTGTATGTTTGGACATGTATTACATCAGCCTGGCAGCAATATGCTATTCATGCACAAGTGTGCCTATATATTATTATTGTTTACAATTACAATATTTTATATGGCAAATACCATGGTGGCAGCAGTACACAAGTGGATCACACAGGCAATGCTTACAGTCATGAGAGCCCTCCTGGACATACCTGAATATCAAAAATGATATCACAGGCTATTTCCCCGGCTGATTATTGTGGGATGTGTGATTCTGTATCCCTATGGATAACGGGGGAATATGCATCCATCTGACACATAAATAGTATAGGCCTTCATGCTCCACAAACACTCGAGACACTTAACTGCCAAACAGCATAAAGTTTTACAATGTACAACATCTGCTACACATGCTGACCTTCAGTGGTCTTACACTCATGTGTTCAACAAAAAGGCATTTAACAATAATCTTCATTCTTTAAAGCAGGGCTGTCTAATGGAGGTTTGTATGAGTCAGTATTCACACATACAAAGTATACTGTGTGATGGTCTTGGAGCATTAAAGATAATGGAGGAATGAGTAGTCATCCGTGATCTCTGCATTATAGGCTTCAGTGAAACATGACTATGCTGGATGTGTAAAACGATGTACTGTATAAGTTGAAAACTAACAGTTGTTATGTTCAACAGTATGTACATGAAAAGCAATATTAAAGAAATGACCAGCATAGGAAATGAATGCATAATTAGGGGGGAATTAGTAACTTTGCCTTAGAGTTTAACCAAATGAGGTAATTGTCAGAACAGCTAAAAAATGAGCTTAAAAGGAATACGCCTGGAATATGAGTTGTAGACAGTTATATGTGTGATTTCCATAGGAATGTACTGATACACTGGAGATTATGACACTTACTGTAGGTATCTGCTGGCTGCCTCCATACCTCAGTGACCCCCTGTTGAAGATCCTCAGCATCCCTCTGATGCACGTCATCATAATGGTGATGAATCTCCACTCCAGCCTGATAAATTCCACTGCGACATCATTTCCAGATGTTGATCATAGTGAAATTCTGTGGTCTTGCTCTCATGTGATACTCCGTTGTAGCATAGACCATCAGCATCTGGGTGGTCTCCTCCTTGGTCCAGTTGAGAACGAACACATCAAAGCCTCCTTGCAGTCGACATGTTGATGATGATCTTCAGAAAACAAACTTCCAAAAATTGTCCATTGAGGTCTTACTCAGTTTTCAGGAAGCAGTGGTCTAATCCGTAAATGTATCAAAATCATATTTTAAAAGTTAGCATAAAGGTGGGTGTGAGATCATTGGACAGTTATGGGCACATGCTATACATGATCCTGTTTAATGATACCTATTGGGTACTTGTGCAGAGCACCTTCTTGTTATGCTGAGCTATTGGTTAATGCGCACAATTTTGAGAACTTACATAGATGTGCACAAGTAGGATTTCAAAACCTTGAAAGTTAATTAACTTCATTAATTATGTATGGCACAAATGAGACTTAAAAGTGTGTGCTTGGTCTTACTTTCAGGTATCCCCGACTTACTTAAATTGCTCCATGTGGCACCTGCTGGCTTGCTGTGGTGAGATATATTTCTCTCCTTATAGGCTTATGGTATTATTACTTCTTAGAAATGTATTTGTGCATTCTTAAATTGATGCTTTTTTGGGGAAATGTGTCTGCAATATAAAATGTAAGAGACTCACTGGAGGTGTGTAGGATTGACCTGGATGCATACAGTTGGGTACATCTGCATCACTATAAGCAGGGATTCCATGTATCCACTTGTACAGATAAATATAAAGAGCCCCAGTGAACAGTACATACAGATTCACAAACAAGACATCCATATATATTGCTGGTGACTCTGTATATCGTATGGTATACTTATGGTAATCGCCATATTCAAGAGTATATGTACATTGCATGTTCATTGAGTATGTTATGGATATTCATTGACATATCACCTGTAGATGCAGCTGTAGCTTACAATGGCAAGGAAGTATCAATATGACAGTATACACACTGACATGACAGGCAACAATGGTAATAAGAGGCAATGGTTACAATAGCAGTATATGGAGACATTCACCTGCTATGTCTTGCTGCTGTGCAAAAGTAGATGGACCTGTGTAAATGAATTCAGATAGCATTACATATCTTGCTGGTAGTGTTATGTATGTACAGCAGTTGTACAATAACATGCTATTACACTTACGTTGACAGCGTGTTATTTGTGGCATGGTCCAATGAAACCCTGGTTACAGCAGTACTGTTGTGCAAACAGAGTTTTATGAGGCCTTACTGTGCTTACCCAAGTGTAATATGGGAGAGGCAGGGCCTCTCTTAGTAGATTAGCCATTGTCCATTGGGTATCAATGTCTATGCTGCAGTGTGCACACACATCTACTGCTGGCCACTCTCGTGTGAGCCCAGAAGTCACAACCATGTTCCATCCCACAGTATGTCTCCACATGCTGGTGCCATCCCATCAGTCTCTTCTGTAGAGCAACATGGCCAAGGGTTTCCATACATTGAAGTGGCAGTAAGGACCATGGTGTAAGCAATCAGCATGGATATCCTAGACTGTGTTAGTGTAACACTGACAGGTGATTCACTATGTTCTATTGTGTCAGTCAGACCCTGTGGCATTGATGAATGCTGTGCAGTCCTCTAACAATTTAATTTGTCTGTGGCTGTTATGAAGTGTGATGCCACATGAGTTTGTCACTTTTACTAACTTAGGTGACTCCATTCATTAATTGATACCTTTCCCCTACTTTACATTACTATATTTTACTAGTGATATTGTCAACAGTTTGGCAGTATGTGCCAACTTGATTTTCTGTTTACATAATTTGCTAATGGAGGGATAGTGACATAATTCACAAAAGTATGTCCCTTGTCTGCCATACACATGTACACCACTATGAGTCTGTATACATACCTGTGTCACTTGTGGCATGAGTTGATGGTCCTTCTCTTGTTTGCTTTGTATATGTTCATACTATTGTATATTACAGTTATGTTGTTATATCTGATGCTCAATGTGGACATCAATTTGGTAATTTACATTTGATGCACTCTGTGCTGCTGTGATGGGGCAACACCTGAACATCAATATTTAATCTGTGTACTTCTGTACATGCAGCTTGTCATGACTCAACGATGTGCATCAGATGCTGCCATGTCTGAACCTGAACTTGTGGGTGCATCCTCAATTGCTCATGTCTGTTTTTTCTGCCCCTGTGTTCTCTTGTTTCTCCTCTGTTAGCTGTAGAATGTCATCTTCAGACATCTGGGGTTCTTGGGGTAAGCAATCAATAATCACAACAAACTGCCATATGTATTGGTTAGCATATTTTATAGTATGGTGAACACAGTAATCATCTGTGTTGCCTTTTCAGATGTGTATTGCAATGCACCACCAGATGTGTACAGACTTCTGAATTTGTCTTTCAGTACAACAAACACATGCATTATGCTGTTTCTTGTCATGGTTTGAGCTCTATTGTAGGCCTCCTCCACAGGGTTTTAAGGTTTTCTGTACAGGGTTATTAGCCATGCTCAAGTGGATAACCACAGTCAGCTTTTTCTGTTGGGGTGGGAGAAACACATATGCTGTCATCATGTATAATGTTGACAGGGATGTATTCAGCTTACATCCTAGCTGTGCTTCTGTACTTACCCAGTAGTAGTCCCTCAGATATTTCACCATGTTGGAATGAAGCCCTCAGACAATTTTTCCTCCATTTGGAAGCATTATATATGGTACTGCGGTGTGTTACCATGATATTTGTTATGCTGCCATCCGTTGTGCACACCACCTGGTAGCTCAGTGATGGCCACCCCTTTCTGTTTATGTATCTTTGTGATTCTGGTTGCACTGTAGTCTTAATAAGGACATGGGTGCAGTCCATTGAACCAACAACATGGAGGATGTTGATGATGTTATAGAACTGGTGCATGACAGTTCGCCACTCCATGGGCATAGATGGGAAGTATATATTTTGATTTACCTTGGTGCCCATAGCTGCCAGGTATTGTGTGAGCATGCAACTGGCAGCTATCTGTGATACTCCTAAAGTGTCTCCAATATGTTGTTGGAATGTTGCAGATGCCAGTACACCTAGGCTCAGACAGACTTTGGTTTCAAGAGATATGGGGTTGTCTCACAGTGTAAGCATAGCTATGTTTTGGGTTTTCATGTTGCATATAGCCTGCACCAACTGTCTGTCTAAGCAGTACCAGTCAATAATTTCTTGATCTGAAATCTGGCATAGTTATAACCTGGCTTCTCTCTAGCTGGATGACTTCTAGGATGCAGAGCCATATCAGCCTGTATGGCTTACATAATAGCATCTTTTTGCAGTTCATTCACTACATGTTGCATTTTTTTTATTCAGTATTGATATGGATGCCATAGAATTCCACGGGTGATTGCCTCTTTTCCTTGTTTTGCAGTATGGCATTCACTGAAGATTTTGGAAACTGGATCTGCTTAGCACTATGTTGTATTTAAGTTGTGCTGCGCATGCACGTTTTGTGTTATAATCCGTCCAACATGCGCAGAGTCCATAATAATCTTACACTGAATAAGTAAGTACTCAGACTGATTCTGGTATGTCTTCTGAAATCACTTCTGCAGCTGGTGCACTGAAGTCTTTCTTTGGCATGCTGCACTGTCCACAACTAGCTTTTGGAATCTGACCCTGCATGTAGCACTTTGACAAGGTGTGAGTTGATGAAAACTCCTTTCAAGTGCATTGCTGAACATAAGTGGGATGAAACTAGTTCATAGTTTCATAGCAGGTTACTAGGCTAGCAGCCTTAGAGCCTTTATAAGCCTAACCATATTAATCCCAGGTTATAGTTTCAAAACTGCAGGCCTTTTAGCTGTGCATTATCTTTTCATGATATCCGCGGTGGTGGTGCTGCGGTAGCATTGTCGCCTCACAGTAAGATGCTGTCCGGTTCGATTCTCAGCTAGAGCATCTTCTGCGTGGAGACATGCGTGAATGGGCGTACCTTCATTGAAGGTTGTGCATCAGGGCTGGTAACTCGGCACGTAAAAATCAACTACCAATCATTAGCAGACCGGAGTTCCACTGTGGCGACCCCTAACTGGGAAAAGCCAAAAGACACAACAACAACTTATTGCATAGATCTACTCTTTTCTTATAAAATTCTGTCATGAATGTTTTAGTGACTGCTTTTCAAGTCTTGAAATGCTTGACATTGAATGTTTACTGAGAGTAAGCTCTATTCACAGTTACAGAACAATTGTGTACTGTTTTAATATCAGCTGTCTTGCACCCTAGTCATTTTTTATGAATGTAATTATTTTAATTGCAAAACATTAAACCATTCAGATTTTAGTAATAAAAGTTCAATGGAAATCTCCTTCTCAGAAGCCAAATGCTTTATTTTTTCTATAACATATACATATAAGAAGAGCATACGGCATAGCAGACACAAAATATAAAAGCTGGAAACATTATGCACTTAAAATGCATAGAACAAATGCAGATGTTATTTTGGAAACATTAAATATTATACTATGTCATTTTTGTGGATTAATGTCATCATAGTATTCCTAAAATGAGATAACTTTTATTTTGCAGACACTAGACAAAATATTTTCAGGATCTTGATTGGAGACTATTAAAGAACAATATTGAGAAAGGGATTTACACTGTGCATAGAAGTACAACACTGAAGACGCTGATGCTCACAGTAAAGTACATGCTTCACAACGCTGCAGAGCAATGCGATCCAGCATGGTGGCAGAAGTGTGAATTACCTGCAAATCACTCTGTGCAGAAAACATAGTGTTGCGGTACCCGTTGTTTGTATTAAAAGAAAACTCACAGTGCTGCTCGCAGTCTTAGCATGCCACGCAATAAAGCAGTGATATCGATACTGACTGTGTCTAGCAGTACACCCAGGAATTCTGTGCCACAGTCATGCTGCATCTGTTGCATTTGTATGCAGACTGCATGGTGGCATTGCCTTATCCCACTGAGGAAGTATGTCTACATAAGAAGAAAAGGTCTAGTATATGTATATCATTTATAGAGCATAATAATTATAATAATGATGATAATAATAATAATAACAATTGGTTAACCAGGCAGGCCCACTAGACACACACTCCCTTTTCAGGGGCAACCTAGGATCAACATCTGGTTAAATAAGTTGCATGAGGTCACACAGTAGGCAAATGAGGGATAAGGGTAATCAAACCTTGTAACACAGGATATTAAGAGTGTGATACTGCTTCACATTATCTGTATCTGTAAGCCTCTGTTCCATAATATTGTAATTTGGAAATACAGTTCCTCTCAATATTGATTGTTTGCATTGTATTTCTGCATGACTCACATATGGTACTGCAAAAAGGTATAGCAAACACATTTATACTGCACAATGTGGCAGCACATATGCATTTTATACAGAAAGGTATGGATAAGGTGTGTGAAGAATGAACTTAACTAAAGTAGCAGTACTGGTATTAATACTGCAGTCCCCATTCACACTGCAGATGGTAGTAAATCTACTGTAGATAATGCATCTGCTCAAATGTAGGTAGTTTACACAATGTGGATAGTCCATCTGTACTAATGGCGATGGTTTGCCCAGTATGAAAACACATCTCATGGCAGCACCTCCATGGTGCTTAACGTACTAGAGAAAAGCAGCAGCAACAACATTACTGGCTGCATTGTCTGAAGTGGTTTGCGTTTTGTTCTGTTACACCATGCCTCTACTCTGCACACCCATCACCCATGCTTTTAAAATGTTACTGACTGCTTCAGCTCTTGCTGACTGCCACAGCGCAGTTTATCTGTGCAGTATGATCTGCATTTATGTAGAGCTTTCATTTGTCTTTTTGTGCACAGTGCTGCCTACCTTTGAGGAGATATATTTTTATAAACTCATTGTGCTCTCTGCATATAATTTTGTTCCATCAACTTGTGCAACTGTATAAGCCTGAAACACTGACAACATTAGTTTGATATATTAAACAGTAGTTCCTAAACTGCCCTTACCATTGCATAATGTTGAACTGCACTAAATACAAACTGAAGGAATTGTGGTAAAAGATGTGTGGTCAACAAAATGAGGACGTATAAAGCAGTGAAGGAGCATAATGGCACAGCAGCATGACTGATGATGTTTATATTAGAGTGATGGGCAGTCATCTCTGAAACTGAAAAAGAAAGTGCATGAGTTTTATATCAAAACATGTCTTGTATCCATGAGGTGCTATGATGAAACAACTACATGAATGTGTTGGTTCTGTCATGGAAGCAGTGTCATAGTTCAGTACTTTTGATTCAGATAGTACTCAGTTCACTTTTACTATCCTTTCTCATGAAATAACAACTGTAATGCTACTTTCATACGGCTTGGAAAATGATGTTTTGGGAATATATAACCCCTCCTTGTGGGATGCAAAAGCAAAATAAAAAAGTCCACTGTTTACTGTCCGACATGTGCACTCTCAAGCAAACCTTTCTATAAATGGTAGTGCTAATGATGTAAAACTAATGGAGAAATATTCACCTTGCCTATATTCTGCTATATATAGTTCATTACAATTCTTAATCACACCACTATATTCACCATATCATTATATTAAAGCTGTAATACCAATGAATATAGATAATGCCCTGCAAATTCACATCTTTGCCTGACAATCCACTTTCGGTGTTAAGTAGACTACCACCTATGTGGTAGTTCATGGGTACTGAGTTTTTACCAAAAGGAATGACAATGCACTTTTTGGCATTGAGCTTGAGGCCATTGCTTTGGCACCAGGCATCTGTCTCAGCAAGGCCCTTTTGTAGGATGTCCACATCTTTTGGAGTTTTGATTATGGCTCCTAGTTTGTAGTCATCTGCGAACTTCGCTAGCCAAGGATTTTCTGTGTTGGCATGTACTTCAGAGAAGTAGATACCAAACAGGAGAGGACCCAGGACTGAACCCTGTGGTACTCCACTTGTCACTGATCTGAAGCTGAATTTGGAGTCTGCTACTTTCACAGTGTGGGTTCTGTCAGTGAGCCAGGTGGCAACCCATCTTGTGACATAGGGATTTATACCTAGTTTAGTGAGTTTATCTATAATTCCAGAGTGGGGGATGGTGTCAAAAGCCTTGGCGAGATCTAGATAGGCTGTGTGAACCACCTTACCCTCATTTACGGCTTTGGTGACTGCTTCAAAGAAGTCTGTCAGGTTTAGGAGACATGATCTGCCTTTTACAAACCTGAACTGGGTGGGGTCCTGAGTTTGGAGATTACCAATGGCATTGTTTATAAGTTCCATGATGATACACTCCATAGCCTTGCAGACCATGCTCGTTAGGCTAATGGGGTGGTAGTTTCTGGGGTCTGTGGTGGCTCCCCCTTTGTGGAGTGTGATAACTGTCACTGTGCACCATTCAGTGAGTACATAGCCTGAGGTGAGGCTATGATTGAACATGGTACTTAGGTGGGGTGCCAGTTCGTTCTGTAGTTCATGTAGAATACAGCCTGGGATGTCGTCAGGTCCCATGGATGCTGTGTTCTTGGCTTTGGATAGAGTGTTTTTTTACCTGTGCAGCCATGATTACAGGAACTTTGCATTCTTCTGGTATAGAGATGGGCCCTTTAGGGGATGACAGAGGGGTAAAGTTAGCACTGAAACTATCTGTCAGGATGTTGGCAATATCCGTTGGTTCTGTATATTTAGTGCCATTGTGCTGTAACTCAGATCAGATCTGAGTGTTGCCATTGAGATTCTTGACATAGCTATAGAATGCTTTGTGGTTGTCTTTAGAGTCAGTGGCAATTTTGTTTTCATAACTAGCTTTGGAGGATTTTATGAGGGATCTCAACTTCTTACTGAAGCTGACCAGGGAGTTTCTCCAATCATGGTATTTTACTCTTTTTTGCAACAGTTTCTTTCTTCTGTTGTAGAGTTTGTTTATGGCAGGGAACCACCAGATTGGCTTCCTTTTTTTGGAGGATAGCATCTTGGTTCTGTTAGGGATTGCATGATCCATGCACTCATGTAAGTGCTTATAAAGTACATTTGTGTAGGATTCAGCAGTCATACCTCTATTGTCCGTCAGCATGGGTGAGGTGAAGTTTGCCACTTCTGTCTTAAGAAGTGTGAAGTTGGCTTTGGAGACATTTTTTACTGTGGTTTCCCTAATGGGGGGTGGGGGAGGGATGTGGATGTCTAGGGTGATTAGCTTATGGTCAGATCTGACCAACGAGGAATTGATCTCTGGTGTGGAGCACCGGTTGCCCATGTTGGTAATAACCAGGTCTAGGATATTGCTGCCCCTGGTGGGGGTGTGGATAAGTTGATCCATGGCAATGGAATTTATGAATTCCAGAAAACGTTGAGCACAAGAGTTGGTACATGAGCAGTTTTCCCAGTTAATGGTAGGGTAGTTGAAATCGTCCATTATTAGGGTGTTAGGTTGTACCCTAATATTTTCCAGTGTATTAAGAAATGAGGAGTCGGAATCCTGGGGCATGGTGGGGGATCTGTAGCAAGCTAAAATTTGGATTGCGGTCTTGCCCAGAGTTAGTTGCACTTGGATAATCTCGGATGCATTATGCTGAGCAACTAGCCTGGAGGTGAGGATATCCTTAATGAATATGGACATGCCTCCACCTTTAGTGTTTCGGTCCAGGTTAGGTGGCCAAAAGGTGTGGTATGAATTATAGCCTGGTAATGCAGGGGTACTCTCTGGAGCCTTGAACCAGGTCTCTGTCACTGCACAGATGTCGATGTTCTCCATTTTAAGGAGTGCCTTGAGAGAGTGCATTTTGAGGTTTAGACTTCTAGCATTGAGTAGCAATACCCTCAGATTCTTCTTGCCTGTACCTGTTAGGGTGGTGAATTTGTCATTTGAACCTTGCCTAAAAAAGGCACTATAGGGGTGGCTAGAGCCTTAGCCAGTATCCGGAATCCCAGGGGTGACAGGTGCAGGCCATCTCTGGCAAAGCATTGTGGCTTGTCGATCATGTCATCCCAGGCAGACAGATACTGGATCCCCTTATAATGACACCAGAAGCTTAGCCAATTGTTGAAGTCAATCATTTTGTCCTTGTACTGTGGTATCATTCTGGGTGATGGCAGGATGCTTCTCAGGGATAGGGTCATACCTGCCTGGGCTACAAGATCGGACAGCTCCTCCATGTCCCTTTTCATGTAATCCAAGGAGGTACATCTCAGGTCATTCACACCAGCATGGACAATGACAGAGTCATATTTGTACTTGTTGTGGAGTGACCTGAGTGCATGCATAATGTGGCGGATTCTGGCACCCGACAGGCAGCTGACAGTAACTTTCTCCTTGTTTAGCCTGGTGAGTGGAACATCAGTGTGCCTGACTATAGAGTCACCTATGACTAGAGTGTTGGGTACGTTGTTATGCCTTATGGGCTGTGGTTGAGTGGCACACTGAGTTTGTGAGCTATGTGTCATTCGGGTTGTGTTGGGGGGTGGAGGTTGCTTGTGTTTCTGCTTTGGAGGTCCCTGTTGCTTGGGCAGGTTTTTACTGAGAGCCTCCGTGAATGTAGGTGTGTGTTTTGTGTTTCTATGTGTGTGTTTTGGTGGTGTAGGTTTTGAGGGACTATGTGCTTAGTGTGGTGTGGTGCAAGTGTTTACCTTCTCCTCTTGACTGTCTAGTCCAGTCTTGGGTGAAGAGAGCTTTGCTTCCAGTTTGGCTATATAAGTGCATCTCTCACAGGTTGTAGTGTTGGGTGGTAGGAAGAGAGGGTTGTCTGTGTACATGAGGCAGTTACTGCATTGCCACAAGATGCCCAGATTCATCAGTTAGACAGGAGAAAACACCGGGGGCTGACCTTTAGACATGCCTGGATAGGTGCTTATTTGTTAAGTACTAGAAACTGTTTTCCTCTATACAGGGAGGAAAGTTGAGTGCTGTAGTAATTTGTAGCTTATTTAGTGCTTACAATACATTCTGAACAAGTGCTGAAACAAAAAACTGGCTAGTTCTAAGAAACAAAATTAAGCTAGAAGGCTTCCCTCCAACACAGAAAGGCTTGGGGACCTAGAAGCCTACAAATAGTCCTGGACACAGCAAATCTATATCCAGGCTAGACTACCCACATAAAAGGCAGGAAACAAGCTTAGAAAAAGTTTTTTTTTTGTTTTTTTTTTTAGTGGAAAGAGAGAAAGGAGAAGCAGAAACTAAGCTGATTGGCCTTCTCAAATGTTCTCCCTGTACTGGGTAGAATGAGGTAATGACACTAGACTGGGAGGAGGGTCCCAGATCAAATTTACACTAGGGGCGGGCAACTGCAAAGCCACCAACTATAAAAACACTATACCAACAGGGAGGGTGGGTGGGAAACAAACTGCAGAAATGTTTCTCACAGCTGAAAAGCAGCAGTGAGCCTTTAAATGAAAGTTTTAAAAAGCTAAAGGAGCCTCTAGAAAGAAGAGTTTAACTGCAACAAGTTATCAGAAACAAACAACCCAACAGATGCTTAATAAAAGTGGACAATTTCCAGTTAAAACCTCTGACACAGTGAAACTAGCTAGAAAAATACATAGTACACAAAGTGCTATAAATAACAAAGAAATAAAGAACAAAATAAGCAAAAAACAGGATACTTAATGTTATATATTACAGTTCAGAGTTTGCTCAGTGTCCTTCCTTCAATTAGCTCAGTGTGAAATGGCAGAAACACTCACAACTTAACTTCTTAGGTAACAGAAAGTTGAAACCTGAGACAGCCTTTAAGAAAGAAATCTCAAAAGAACCAATGAGGTGCTTAGTCTCAGCTGTAGTCCAGGTGACCTCAGTCAGCCAATGACCTCAAACAATTCTCTCTCACTAAAATATATGTGCTCAGACACACAGCCTTCACAAACACTAGGCCCAAATACAAGCCTGAATATGGAAATGCTACAAATATCCCCACTACTTAGAAACAAACTGCAGAAATGTTTCTCACAGCTGAAAAGCAGCAGTGAGCCTTTAAATGAAAGTTTTAAACAGCTAAAGGAGCCTCTAGAAAAAAGAGTTTAACTGCAACAAGTTATCAGACACAAACAACCTAACAGATGCTTAATAAAAGTGGACAATTTCCAGTTAATACCTCACAAACTGTGAAAATAGCTAGAAAAATACACAGTACACAAAGTGCTATAAATAATAAAGAAATAAAGAACAAAATAAGCAAAAAACAGGATACTTAATGTTATATATTATAGTTCAAAGTTTGCTCAGTGTCCTTCCTTCGATTAGCCCAGTGTGAAATGGCAGAAACACTCACAACTTAACTTCTTAGGTAACAGAAAGTTGAAACCTGAGACAGCTTTTAAGAAAGAAATCTCAAAAGAACCAATGAGGTGCTTAGTCTAAGCTGTAGTCCAGGTGACCTCAGTCAGCCAATGACCTCAAACAATTCTCACTCACTGAAATGCCTGATGGCTTTGGCTAAACCAAGATGTCCCTGAATATGTGCTCAGACACACAGCCTCCACAAACACTAGGCCCAAATGCAAGCCTGAATATGGAAATGCTACACATATCCCCACTATTTAGAAACAAACTGCAGAAATGTTTCTCACAGCTGAAAAGCAGCAGTGAACCTTTAAATGAAAGTTTTAAACAGCTAAAGGAGCCTCTAGAAAAAAGAGTTTAACTGCAACAAGTTATCAGAAGCAAACAACCCAACAGATGCTTAATAAAATTGGACAATTTCCAGTTGGTACCTCACACACAGTGAAACTAGCTAGAAAAATACACACTACACAAAGTGCTATAAATAACAAAGAAATTAAGAACAAAATAAGCAAAAAACAGGATACTTAATGTTATATATTATAGGTCCAAGTTTGCTCAGTGTCCTTCCTTCGATTAGCTCAGTGTATGTATATATATATATATATATATATATATATATATATATATATATATATATATATATATATTTACACGCACACACACATAAATATTTTTCCCTGAAGGCTAAATGCTCTTCTGCAATGTGATATACGTCTCTGAAAGCTTCCAGAATTTCAAATGCTCTACTGCCATTTGCATTCAATATATATGATGTTACATGCTGATTCATGTGTCCTATAATTGCTACCATGATATCACTTGACCATGGGATTGGTAAGGTCGATCTCCAACCAACTTTGAGCACACAAAGGGAACTTGGATTGGTTTAAAATGGCCCTTAAGGGAAGCTAGCCTAGTACTAACCCATGAACTTATGAACTTAAATATTGTACAACATTACATTATGTTATTTACCTCATGAATAAGTACTGTACAATTTTCTGTTATGTTTACATATGTAGAAGTGCTCAAGTGTGTACTGTTTATTTGCATGAAAATTATGTACCAATTGCTACTTTCCTGAAGCTATTGTCTGTAGGCCTTTTTTGAAAAGAATATTCTAATCAAGTTGGATTTTTTCAGCAAATAGTTAGCTAGTTAGTCAGTCAGTCAGTCAGTTAGTCAGTCAGTCAGTCAGTCAGTCAGTCAGTCAGTCAGTTAGTTAGTTAGTTAATCTGGGAAGTGCACTTATGAATATTGAGCATTTTCCGGCCCAGCCCAAGTGAAATGTAAAACATTTTACAAGCAAAAAAAGGCACAAAGGTAAGCAATGATAGAGTAGACCAGATTATTGTCATAGTCACAAATTACATAAATTACTAAACAATTAAATTGCTGAAGTCCACTTCAGGTATCATCAGATATATATAATTAAGTGGTTTATTTAAAAATCAGCCTGCTGTTATTTATTATTTTTATTTACTTGACATTTGTTAACCGGGTTGATCCAGCAGAGCCCGAGGCCCATTTTCAGAGAAGACCCTAGGAGAAAAGTTCCAAACAATATACAGTCATGACAAAAAAATACAATAACATAATGGTAAAAGTACAAATAACACAACATAGAGATATAAGCTGCTGTTCATAGCACATTAATAAACAACCAGATGAAAAATTAAATGACAAAAGTATACAATGTATGACATACTCTCAGTAGTTAAACTGAAGAGAAAAACATTAGAACAGTTTCCATTTTATTAGTGCAGGGGATAAGAACAGTGAATTTACTAGTTATAGAGGAAAAAAGGAGAAGTTCAGTTAGTGTCATGGGTTACATGTCTGAAGAAGCGTGGCTGTGACCACGCGAAAGCGCTTACCTTTACCCACTACCTTTACCCACTGTGTTTTTATTAAAGAAGATTCTTAAACTACCATCACGGCTACTAATCGTTTTTTGGATTACTACTTGCAATTCAGCTTTTTATTTGACTACATCGTGGTGAGATCAGATTTCTGTGTTTAACATTAGTGTCATGGGTGCCGGAACCATAGAATGAGGGGGAGTGGAACCCCCCCACACACTTTTTGCAGATCATCCATACCTCCCAACTGTCACTGACGTCATTGCGCACATATTTCTGAGGGGGTTGCGAGTGGGAAAGAACTACTTGGCGTCAGCGCATGTATTTCCGGGTTTTGCAAGTGGGAATGGACTACTCAGTATCAGAAAAGGATTTTGGAAGCTGCTTACTCAGAGGATGGAGTCTGGACTGGCTGCAGAGTGAGTAAGGTGTGTGTGTGTGTGTGTGTGTGTGTGTGTGTGTGTGTGTGTGTGTGTGTGTGTGTGTGTGGCTGCAGAGTAAGTATGGTGTGTGTGTGTGTGTGTGTGTGTGTGTGTGTAGATGTGTTTTACTGTTTGAAAATAGTAGGCCACCTAGCCATACCACTCCATTCGTTTTCACCTTCAGACAGATGGGATCTCTTTTTCTGTGGCTGACTTCGATGATTCTTCCTTTTGCACAACTTGTCAGCCTTCAGCATTTGCTGTTTAGTGAAGATTAAACTATGTTCTGTCTTAACTTTGTACATGATTCGTGGAGTGCAATCCAGGCTGGGTTTGCTATATGTGACTGTGTTTGAGCTGTGCATTTTCAGTCTTATCAGGTCATGTTCACCATGTACCTTAATATGCAGTCTCCACCAGTGTTCATGAATGTAGCATGCTGTCTTACCTGCATCACACAATCACACACACATCCACACACACACACACACACACACACACACACACACACACACACACGCACGCACGCACGCACACACACACACACACACACACACACACACACACACACACAAAATTAAAAAGTAATGAATGCACTGAATCTGCCAATTCCGCAGACATTAACAGTTGTTATTTAAACAGAATAATTTGTCTAGGTCAACAATATGTCTGATACTTAATGGGTATAAATCTTCAACTGCTGGAATCCTTGGATGTTGGAAATTATTAAAATGCTCTTCTTGCTTTCCTTCATCAAGTTTAAAAGTAACACTTTATTTATTTATTTTTGTGTCATAATCATGGTTCCTTGCATTAGCTTCATTATTACCTTCTGAAGTTTGTTATATCTCAAGCCTTTAACTAAGTTCTCTAGTCAAGTCATATAACAGTATCAATGCCTAATCAACAACACCACACCTTTTCCATTGTGAATGTAGTCCCAAATGAAATTAAACATTTGGATTTCCCCTATGCTACCTTCTAAGCATGCTTTGCCTTCAGTGTTAGAGTTTCATCTGTCTTTTTCTCTTATCACTTCCATAATCTCAAGTTCATGCCTCAGTCCTTACAATCTGATCCGAAACTCAGACTACATACTCCGTCATATTACACTGATGCAATCATTATTTACCCATTTTTTTAAACAAAAGCATCTTTATTAAACCATAAGCAATCATACATTTATATAAATGAAAACAAACCACACTGACACAATCCTAGTCGCAAGCATATTACATCACAAACCATACTGACACACTCCCAGATGCAGATATTATACATCACCTATAATTTAATAAGTAATAGTTACCTCCTCCTTCTATGTCATTTCCCTCCTCATAACTACATCTGCACAGATACAGACCTGTTCATTATCAACAAACATGCATATTTCTTTTCTTAAACTCTTTTTGCTAATAAGAATGACATACCCTGGGATTCATTAACACCTTCACTAAGTGTACACAGTTCTGAGTGAACAGACAACACACACATAACCCACACCTTCTTCCTCCTAATTTTACTTTTCCTACTGATTTTCTTGCATTGTTAAATACTGAGGGGGATTTATAAAGGATACCACAAAGTGTAAACTACTTGTACACTTAGTGTAATCTTTCTGAGCAACTAGAAAGTATAAAATATGTGGTAGGGATGTTTTTGAATACAGATCATGTTCAATTAGTGTTAAATGCTGCATCCCTTAGATGGCCCCCTTAAATTATCTATGGTATGATCACAGTTGTTCTCACTAGGGCTATGATACAATTATCAGCCATGGGGATAGCTAAGCAGGGGTGGCTCGTGCTATAGGACTGCAGGACTAAAGCCCTCCCACCTAGAAAAAACAAAAGAAAAAACTGTGAAACAAGAAAACAAACAAAAAAAAAAATCACGAGTCCCGACTCCTCTGCGCATGCGCAGACACATTGGGTAACTCAGACTGCCTTTGTCAGCAGTCTGGATACAGGCAAAGTGATACCCAGGAATCTGTGCGGTGATGACCGCACAGAACAGAGGAGCTCCGGACTGCTTCAGCTGCATGCAGAACCAATGAGGACTGAGGGGTGAGCTCTTGCGGGGATTTCACTGCTGCACGGGCTTCATTCGTGAAACGTGTAGGTGTAGAAATGGTTGCTGGCTGGATGCATGTGGATTATACTGCTGGACACATTTTTCTACAGCACGTAGGTGTGTGAAGGCTTCGTAACATGGATTATACTGCTGAAAAAGGCTTTGGTAGGTGTGGAAACGGTCGCTGGCTGGATTATACTGCTGGACACATTTTTTACAGCAGGTAGGTGTGTGTGTGTGTAAAATGTCCCCGTTGCTATGTACTGGTGGCTAGAGAGAACAAATGGTGGTGGGTAGACATACTCAGGCTTGAGCTCTGTACCTTAGATGCAGGTGGCAAAGACCTGAATTCCCTATCCACCACCATTTCTAAAAAAGTTTGCAGATTTTTGGCTCATATTTGTTCTGTTCCTCATAAAATCTGTGGTTTCTGTATCTACATTTTTCTTTGCAAAGTCTGTAGTGCAGTGGTGCATTGGTAGCATTGCTGCCTGACAGCTACAGGTTCTCTGGTTTGATTCTTAGCTGGGGTGCCTTCTGTGTGGCGTCTGCATGTCCTCCCATCTTACAAAGATGTGTCAGGAGTTTCTCCCTGCTCTGCTGAAAATTGTCTTTTGTACCAAGTCAGACTAGTTTCCTGGTTAAATGTTTAAAAATAACAGGCATTTGAATTTCAGACTTTTAGTTCTTCAGAAAGTACATGGTAACACAAAACCGTTTATTCTAGCAGTTGTTTATAACACGGATATTTGAAATCTGTCCCTATTTTTGGGATTGTATTCCCCCATTATTGTCCAGGTATTTTGTGCTTAGGTTGAGAGCTATCTATGGTGAGAACTGAATTCACTGAATGTTTGGGGGCTGTATTCCCCCCCATTACTGGCTTTGTCCACATGTTTTTTGCTAAGAGATTGAGAGCTATGGTGAGAACTGAATTCACTGAATATGTTTGGGGGCTGTATTCCCCCATTATTGGATTTGTTCAGGTCTTTTGTGCTAAGTGGTTGACAGCTATGGTGAGAACTGAATTCACTAAATGGTAGCCATTTAAGTTTGTCTTCCTCTCCTTCACAAAACAGCTGATTTGGCATAGTGGTATGTTTCTCTGACTGTTTTGCACAGGGTCCCCTGGGTTAAAGATGTGTCAGAGAAATGTATGGTGTTAACACAGCATTTTATTCTAGCAACTTTCCAACATTATACAAGCAATGTTTAAAATGTGTCCCTGGTTTTTGGGCTTTTGTCCCCCCCCCCAATAAATGTTGGCTTTTTCCAGATTTCTTGTGCTGCAAAGTTCAGAGTTACAACTGCATGTTGAGTAGATTTTACAAGGAGCTGAGAGCTGCAGGGGAACAAAACTTTAGCGCTGCTTATTATGAGCTGGCTTGCATTGTTAATAGCGCAACAGGTAGTGTACTTGCCTTTTGATACAGAAGGCTGTGGGTTCTATTCCCACAGTAGATAGATACATTGCTGATACTGTACTGTGTTGTAAAAGGAGTGGATACTGCAGTCCTTTTTGGTGAAGATACCTACAGTAGTAACTATGAACCTGTTATCAGTTTGCCATACAGTCCCTATTGCGATATTACTAACTTATCATTTTTTTTAATGCATGCAACATAGGCAATTTATTCCTCAAGGGCAACAGGCACTTTATTTGTAGATGAATAAACAATGACATATAAAGTTGTTTGCTAGCAGCAACCTCTTCATTGTTACATATTTCTTTAATGTGGAATTATTTAGATGACTTTTACAACTTCAGAGATTGTGCATATTTACTAATACTGGTGGACTGTAGAAGGTTGAGTAGACTTTTATGATGGAAATGTTCTGAATTGGGAGTTTTGTCATTGGTGCATTCATTTTGTTTCATTGTTTACAGAAAAAAATGTTCAAAACAATAAATGTAAAATGCCCTCTAACAACTGTACTGTATTGTACAAGGAATACAATTTAATACAGTCAGGAAGGTGTATCAAAGAGCATGTGTATGTTTCATGCTCAAGGGGCCTATGATTTGAAACAGCCCAAAAGGGGCCTATGATTTGAAAACAGCCCAAAGTTAATCTTTATCTGTCACTGGCAAAATGTATTTTCTTTGAATGTGGGTTTCAATGTTGTTTCAATGCATGTGAGTTTCAAGGGCAGAGACGTTTTAATGCTAAGTCTGTTTTCATTGTGAGACTGGATTGCTTTGTTTAGCAGATATCTATTGGGGTTTGTGCTGTAAAAATGCAAAATAAAACTTTCAAATGAAATCCAAATCATCGCAGAAGTAAAGCAATATGCACATTACAGTGTTTATGGTAAATGGGGCAAAATAACCAAGGAATGGGACATTGGAATGGTTGCAGGGGGGAGGCTCCTATCGACCATGATTCTGAGAGGGGAAGGGCAGCAAACTCAGGCAGCCCCGGTTGAACTATACCTCTCAGCTGTCCATATTTTTGCAGAATGAATAGATATTTGCTTCTTATTTTTGGTTTGTTCTTCATAAAATGTGTGGTTTTCTGGCAAATCATTTATGAATGAAGTCACTAAATGACAGACATTGAGTTTTACGTCATAACCTTCAGAAAAATGCATGCTAAAGAAAGACCTGTTATTCTATGAAGCATTTTTTAGTAGTGTTTGTATGTTCCCCCAATATATTTGGCCTTGTCCAGATTTCCTGCATTAATAGGTTGAGAGGTACGTGCAAATAAATTGCTTAATAGAATTAGCCATATCCAAACCTCTCAACTGTCCCCGATTTGTGCTCAAAATGTTGCTCTTCCCCTAATAATCACTCTGCAAAATGGCAATTTTGGAAGAAAACATGGAGGGTTTACAATTAATAAATAACTGTAATAATCAGTTATATATTACTTTTATTTCAGAAATGCATGTAGATTCTTTTATTTTGTCAGCTGCTCAAGTTAGCAGTATTGATATTAAAACGTGTCCCTTCTTTGACAGGTTCCCAGCTGTATTGTGTGGCTATTTTATATTTTTGCATCACATTTTTGGTCCATTTTTCATAAAATTGTGTTTTTTTGGCAAATTAGTGGCAAATCATTAAAGACTGAAGTTAGAAAATAATGAAAGACATTTGAGTTTCAGAGTTCGTAACTTTCATAAAATTCATACTAATGCAAGACTTACTATTCTATCATCTTTCTAAGTTTATAAGAGCAATATTTAAAAATTGTCCTTATTTTTGGGCCTTTGTCCCACTTCTATGTATGGCTTTGTCCAGATTTCTTGCTCTGAGGCTGAGAGGTATGACAAATATGTCAGGGCCATTGCAGTCAGCCAGAGACATTTCAAATTGTGACAAACTTGTCGCACCCCACTCCCCCATGTAGTGACTCTGGATGTGTCCAAGCAAGGCAAGGAGCAGTTATGCAGTGTAAATGTGCAGACTACCCCCCCCCATCCAAGGTAAACACAAGTACTACAGTGGCTTTTCATATGTCATTGATTTTGCAGAATGATCTGGTTTCTGTCATATTTTTATACTGTTGATATATGCTTATTATTATTCAGAAAGTGCCTTTTGCTCTATGTTTAAGTAGCAGTGCTTTAATGACCATCAGGTAAGCTTGTTTGATATTGTAAGATGCAAGTAAGTTTTAATAAGCAGTATTGCCAACACTGAAAGCCTTTCTGTTGTTGCCATGCAGATAATACTTACATAACTAGATAACGTATAGGCCTTGGGTATTGAAATGCATATGACAGTATTTGTAATAAAGGACAGGATTACATTATGTTAAGCTCATTACAGGCTTTACCTGCAAACTAAACAGAATGACAATCTATAATGTGTGGTCCATATCATGTGCAGTAATCCTTTAAGCAGTATATGTTGAGCTTATTTCTTGTTTGCTTTTCATTTTTAACTTTGATCATATTTTCCCCATGAAACAAGTAGATAGTTGTTGTCAGGCAGCAGGTCTTTTTTGGATAAGAAACATTTTTACAAGTGGGGATATCACAGAGATTGCTACTTTCAGCATGTTACTTGGTACTTTAATAAAGCTGAATATAAATTATAATTAGAACTGGAGTGCAAGGAGAAGTGATTTGAGTTAAGTGCTGCTTGTTTTTCTTATACTTGATTTTGACTGGCATTCCAGTAATGTATTTAAAAAGTAATTTATTTTTTCATGCATCACATCCTTTTTGTTTCCATCTAGATATTAAGTAAGCTGTCATGCAGCCAATGGATTCAAATATTTTTTTTCTTCTACACTTCATTTTGTCTTGATTGGACTCTCATAATGATGGTTTGGCACCCAGGGCAGCGTATTTAATTAAAGTTACAGTTTTGGTGGTTTTGATCATAGCTCCTCCCCTTTCTTGTTGGCCACACCCATTCCCATTGACCCCACCCATTCAGCTGTCTCCTGCAGCCCCCCCTTTGATTTGAAGTCACCAGTCACCACTGCAGTTAAGACCAATCAGAAAATGTTAATTCACGCACCAAAAGGGACTTGGCTAAGCTTAAAATGTCCTCTTTGTGATAGCAAATAGTTATAAAAAAATTACCCTTTTTAGTTCACTAAGTGCCCCTGTCACCCTCCACCCCCCAAGTCTTTAACAGCTTCCGGCACCTATTGTTAGTGTAGAAGAGGTGTATGTCTAATAGAGGGGATGCAGAGATTAAATGATTGTCATGTGGGGGTATGGCATGGACAGGACCAAGACATTTGTAGATCGTGTTTTAATTATCGTTTGAACTGGTATTTATGGGACATATTTCTTAAGTTGAGGGGGGGGGTGTTTCAGACATGAACTATTGAGTACTTGTAAAGGAACTTTCCAATGTTCCTTTTAGGTTTGTAAATTTCAAGGAGGTGTTTGTCAGTTGCAAGAAGGTGTTAGAGGGGGACATAGTAAGATACTAGTTTGGACAGAGATGGGCAGGAGGAGGGATTATAGAGAACAGAGTGTGTAATATGTAATTGAGGAAGTAGTAGTTGATGGGAGAATTCAAGCCATTAAAGTTTCTTAAGAGCAAGGTAGTGATGAGTATTGGGTGAAAGGTTAGTGGCAAATTGGGCTATTTTATTGTATGTTTGGTCGAGTTTGGTCAAGAGAGTAGACTGAACCTTAGTAAGGATAGGGGCAGTGTAAAGAAGACAAGGTAAGAGGAGTGACTGAGCCAGATAAAGTTTAGAGGAAGGTGTAAGGAATTTTTGATTCTTGTAAAGTAGTCCAAGTCACTGGTGTTTTTTTTTTTATACACTGTTGGATGTGTAAGTCGAATTTATGTTTGTCGCTGGTTATGGCTCCAAGTAGTTTGGTATGAGGTTCAGCTTTGATGATGGTATATTTAAGAGAAGTGATGACAAAGGAGGGTTTGTATTCTGCCAGTTTTCTAGGAAAAAAGAGAAGAAGTTTTGTTGATTTAGGATTTAGTACTAGCTGATTGTCAGTGAGCCAAGTTTTGACAGATGAAAAGGTGTCCTGAGTGAGTGCTAATAGAGCGGGGATACTTTGTGCAGAGGTGGTAAGAGTGGAGTCATCAGCATATTGTAATAGTGTAGAGAGCTTACAAGCAGAATGAAGTCTGTTAGTAAAAAATATTGAACAAGAGGGGGACCCAGGATTGATCCTTAAAGAACTCCTGTATTGACTGGAAGGAAGCGGGAGAAGACCGTTTCCCAGTGAACAGATTGTTGCCTGTTGGAGAGGTAGCTAGAAAACCAGTTTAGAGAGGAGTTAGAGAGGTTAAGTTCTGAGAGTTTAGTTAGAAGTTTAGAATGAGAGACCATATCAAAGGCCTTTGAGAGATCAATGAATAAACAGGAGATTAGCCTGTTATTCTTAGTTAGCAAATACATGTCAAGCAGGATTATTTTACTGAAGATATCACTTACATCTAATTCCAGTTTATCAGACTATAAGAAATAGAACAGTCATGGATATTAGGTAAGTACATAATAGTTGTGAATACGAAGCAAAAAAGAGAAGCTCCCTGGTAATTAACTGATTGGGAATAATTTAGGAAATATTCAAAATTCACCAAAATCCCAGCAGAAACACAGCAGAGGTGTAGAAGCAATATAAATGCTTGCCTTTCAGTATATCATAAAATGCCAATAGCAAATAATACTTGAGGTCGAACAATATTAGCAGCAGTCAAGTTGTAAATATCACAGACCAATAATCGAAGAATAAAAATGTGGTTTATCATAAAACAGGGTTAGTGCTTTTGATGTAAAGCTTCATCAGACCACAATTACAAACACTGAACTAACATTTAAATATTAACTACCAAGCAAAATTGTGCCTTTGGTTTTACCAGTGAGATTAAAATATGTAACAAGTAGTTAAGCTACAGTATACACACCAAAACACTTTATTTGCAGATAGATAAAACACTTATAAAAACAAAAAAAGACACGTAAAAATCACCTTTCCAGACTTCTCCTTTTCCGGCATAACACAGTTCACTAAGCTACCACATACACAGTAAGAAACTTCAGTTATAAAAAAATAAAACACTTATGAAAAAAAAAAAAGAAAAGAAAAAAAAAAGGAAGGACATTTAAAAATCACCTTTACAGCCTCCTTCTTTTCAAAGAGAAGACCTAGATTTGATCATTTGACCAAGGAAGAGGGGGAAGCTTTTATGACACTGCAGATGGACAGATCAGTAGTCATTAGACCTGCCGATAAGGATGCTCCTGTGGTTGTGATGGACAGGGTTCAATTTTAAGTGGATGAATGAAATGTTACAAAATATTAGTATGAACAAAAGTTACTGAAAATAGTACAATAACCTTGATATCCCAAGAAATTTTAGCTTCACTAAGTGACTGTGTGAGTGCAGGCATAATTACTAAAGAATTGTTCCAATATTTTATGCTTGAAAATCCATTAATTCCCATGTTGCAGGGAATGCTAAAACTTCATAAAGACCCAGTGACACCCCCATTTAGACCTAGAGTATCAGGAGGAGGGTGGCTCACCAATGCACTATCAATATATATATATATATATATATATATATATATATATATATATACTGAGAAACAGTTGAGACCAGTTTTAGAACAGTATAGGGTAGTATTATGGGACCGTAAAGATTTTTTCAAGATTTATACAATAATCTTAAAGAAAGTGACAACAGAATACTCACATACATGGTGACATTAGACGTTCAGTCTTTGTTCACTGTGCTTTCAAATCTAGAAGGTATACAGATGGTGAAGGAGTTTCTACAGGTGAATAGTACTTATTCTATTGATAACATAGAATGTATCTGTCTTTTTCTTGAGTAGGTATTAGAATATAATGTTTTTAATTTTGATGGGGTATTCTACCTATTAATTGCTGAGGTAGCTATGGGCACTTTGACCTAGATCTGACTAATGCATTTGATACAATACCCACTCGGGCATTGTCAACAAAATTATTGAACTAGATATAAACCCCTTTATAACATGTTGGATAGCTGGCTGGCTCACTGATATGACCCAGAAAGTTAGAAACAATGAGGATACCACCACATAGAGGTTTGCCACCCATGGACTCCCCCACAGATCTGTGCTAGATCCACTCCTCTTTGTCATCTACTTCTCAGATGTCAAAACCAATGTCAAAAGCCTGTGGCTAACCAAGGTTGTAGAATCCTCCCAAGATAACAATAGCCATCAGAAAAGTCTAATACAAACACTTGATACCAAAGCCATGCTTGAAACTCAATACTAAAAAAATCATTATATTACCTTTTTGAAAGTCTGCCACCCCAGGTAACTATATTATCAAAAAAAACCCCCCCAAAAAAATAAACACCCTTAAAGGTTGATTCACTAGTCAGGGATCTGGAACATATGTAGCCAGTAACCTAGCCCATTGACCAACAGGTGCCCAAGGTAGTGAAAAATCCTTCAACTTATAAGCAAATGCATGGTACCTATGTCTGGGGAGGTCATCATACCATTGTATTTGGCCTTCATTGTACCTATCGTACATTATAATGCCCCCTTTGGTATGTACCTGATCAAACATATGAAGCAACTGGAAAGTCCACAAAGGTTCATAACAAAAAGTATACAGGGAGTCAACACAATGTCATACGCTGATTGCATCATGCCCTGTCAATTTACTCAGTATCATACAGACTTCTGAGAGATGGTCTTTGCCTGGCATATAAGTCACCCCTGTACCATGTTTTGATGAACATTTTGCACACCCACAAAACAAGCAGCATCAGAACTACTAGATTAAGAGGCCTCAGTTTTGCTTGTGACATAAATAAAACATGTTGGAGTGACATATATGTTTCTCAAAGAATTCCTCATTTTCTGGAACAGGCTTCCCATCCATGTGAAGCCGAGCTCCTCACTATGTCTACTTCAGCACAACTTAGACCAATGGATGGGTAATCACAAATTCACACCTGGTCTTGCTTCATTGTCTCTGATGGACAGAGGCAGTCAGTAAATTACCCCCTATGTAAATAGGTTCATAGGTAGGTACTAGGCTATCTGCCTGAAGGCATTTATAAGCCTAGCCGGAATGGGTTGGCTTTCGCCGCCCCCTTAGATTAGTTCCCTGTGCCTCTGTCCAGCAGAGCCATTGAAGTGATCCCTGGGGTAAACTGTCTGTTTCCCATCCACTTGTCAAGGTTTCTCTTGAAGAGGGTTAGCGAGGAGCTTTGCCTAATGTAGATTGGAATCTTGTTCCAGAGCATGGGAAGTCTCTGGGACATGAATCTATCCCTCCAGCACTTCCTATTTATTGCTGTGGTGAGGTTTATATCCCTAGAGCATGTGGCTTGAGGGGATATGGTTTTCGTTAGGTGGAGCATGTCCATCAATTCTGGGTTGGACATGGCCTTGTATGTCAGGCACAGATCACCTCTGAGTAGGCATTATGCAACTGAGTACAGCTGTTTTTTGTTCAGTCTAGCTGCATAGGGCATCTGCTTGAGGCCAGTGATCCTCTTGGTGAGGTACTTCTGTGGTCTTTCCAGTTGTTGCAGGTGTCTTGTAAGGTACATCCCAAATGGGACATTGTAGTCTATGATGGGTTTGATGCGTGATGCATAGAGGGGCCCAATAACCTCTTTTGATCTGGATGCAAGCCCTTTTGTGATTAGGTGAGCCACATAGAAGGATTTCCCAACCACTTTGGCAATGTGATTATCAAAGGAGAGGTTACTATCTACTTGGGTCCCCAGATTCCTTATTACGTCTTCCTTATTTAGGGGGCTACCACCTATGTGGTAGTTTGTGGGTACCTTGTTTTTTCCAAAGGGGATGGCTATGCATTTTTTGGCATTTAGCTTGAGGCCATGGTTTTAACACCAGGTATCTGTCTCAGTGAGACCCTTTTGGAGGATGTCTGTGTCAGCCGAAGCGTCAATTATAGCCCCTAGTTTGTAATCATCTGTGAACTAGGTCAGCCATAGTCCTCCTGTGCTTGCCTGTACCTCTGAGAAGTATATGCCAAACAGGAGGGGTCCTAGGACTGAGTCAGGTCTAGCTCCTGCAACTCTTACCATGTGGGTTCTGTCCGTGAGCCAGTTGGCAACCCATCTTGTGATGGCTGGTGAGCTTTGTCTACAATACCTGAGTGGGGAATGGTGTCGAAGGCCTTTGCAAGGTCTAGGTAGGCTGTGTGGACCACCTTTCCCTCATCTATAGCCTTGGTAACTGTCTCAAAGAAGTCCACCAGGTTTAGGAGGCATGATCTGCCCTTAACAAAACCGAACTGGGTAGGGTCCAGTGTTTGGAGGTTTCCACTGTCTCTGTTAATGAGATCCATGATGATGTGCTCCATAGCTTTGCAGACCAAGCTAGTCAGGCTTATAGGGTGATAGTTCCTGGGGTTTGTTGTGGTTCCAGCTTTGTGGAGTGGAATAACAGTTGGTGTGCACCACTCTGTGGGCACGTAGCCTGTGGAGAGGCTGAGTTTAAACAGTGTGTTTAGGTGAGGGGTTAGTTCATCTTTGAGCTTGTGTAGGATGCAGCGTGGGACACCGTCCAGTCCAATTGATGCTGTGTTTTTGGCTTTGGAGAGGGCTGTTTTAACATGAGTGTCTGTGATTTCAGGGGCACTACATTCTTCTGGTATAGTTATGGGCCCTTTTGGGGGTGAGAGGGGAGTGAAGTTTGCACTGAACCTGTCTGCCAGGATGTTGGCTATATCGGTCGGTTCAGTGTATTTTGTGCCATTCTGCACTAACTCTGAGCAAATCTGATAATTGCCACTTATATTCTTGACATAGCCAAAGCATGCTTTGTGGTTATCTTTGGAGTCCATGGCAATTTTTCTTTCAAAGTTAGCCTTGGATGATTTTATGAGGGAATGTAATTTCTTGCTGATACTGATCAGGGATGCCTTCCCTTCTTGGGATTTTACTCTTTTCTGTACTAGTTTCCTCCTTCTATTGTATAGCTTGTTTATGGCAGGGGTCCATCAAACTGGTTTCCTTTTCTTGGAGGAGTGAGTCATGGTTTTGTTTGGGATAGCACGATCCCTGTATTCTTGTAGGGTGTCCGTAGAGTGCATTAGTAAAGGATTTTGCAGCTTGGACAGCGTTATAATTTAGCATGGGGGCTTTGAAACTTCCCACCTCAATCTTAAGTAACGTGAAGTTTGCTTTTGAAAAGTTTTTCATAGTGGTTTCTTTGACCGGGGGTGGTGGTGGAATGTGGATATTCAGAGTGATTAGTTTATGATCAGATCTATCAAACAAGAGGTTGACCTCCACTGTGGAACACCGGTTGCCCATGTTGGTGATGACCAGGTCCAATATGTTGTCACCTCTGGTGGGTGTGTTGACCAGTTGATCCAGGATGTTTGAGTTTATAAATTCTAGGAAATGTTGGGCAAGGGAGTTTGTACTTGAGTAGTTCTTCCAGTTAATGTTTGGGTAATTGAAATCACCCAACATCAGGGTGTTTGGTAGGACCTTTATGTTTCCTAGTGTTTCCAAGAATGCAGAGTGGGGGTCCAGGGACATGGTGGGTGATCTGTAGCAAGTTATAATTTGAATAGCAGTTTTACCCATTGTTAGTTGCACATGGATGATCTCTGAAGCATCGTGCTGTGCCACTAACCTGGAGGTGTGGGTATCCTTGATGAATATGGATACTTCCCCGCCTTTTGTATTTCGGTCTGGGTTTTGGACTGAAATGTATGGTATGAGTTGTAGCCTGGTAGTGCTGGGGTGCTCTCTGGAGCCTTAAACCAGATTTCTGTTACTGCACATATATCAATTTTCTCCATACCGAGGAGTGCCTCGAATGCGTGCATTTTGATGTTTAGACTTCTGGCATTGATTAGCATTACCCTCAGTTTTTTGTTACTTGTGCTATATACGGTGGTGGGCTTTTCTTTTGAGCCTTGCCTAAAAAAGGCACTAAGGGGGTGGCAAGAACCTTAGCCAGTATTTGAAAGCCTAAGGGTGACAGGTGCAAGCCGTCTCTAGTGAAGCAGCGTGGCTTGTTGAGCATGTCATCCCAGGCTGACAGACACTGGATCCTCTTTGAATGACACCAAAAGCTTAGCCAATTGTTGAACTTGATCATTTTTTCTCTATACTGTGGTATCATTCTTGGTGAGGGCAGGATACTACTCAGGATCAGGGTCATACCGGCCTGGGCTACATGATCAGATGTCTCTTTTCATGTAGTCCAGGGAGGTATGGCTCAGGTCATTCACACCAACATGGACAATGACAGAGTCATATTTGTACTTGATCTGGAGTGACCTGAATGCTTGTGTTATGTGGCAGATCCTGGCACCCGACAGGCAGCTAACAGTAACCTTCTCCTTGTTCAGCCTAGTGAGTGGGATATCAGTGTGCTTGACTATAGAGTCACCTATTACTAGTGTGTTGGGTATGTTATTTTGCCTTAAGGGGTATGATTGTGTGGCACACTGGTTTTGTGAAGTGTGTGTTTCATGGTTTGGGGGGTGGAGGTTGTTTGTATATCTGCTTTGGAGGTCTCTGTTGCTTCTGCAGAGTTTTATTTAGAGCCTCCGAGTATGTTTTCATGTATTTATGTGTGTTTTTTCTGGTGCTAGTTTCATAGGTCTATGTGAGACGGGTGGTGTGATGCAAGTAATTCCCGTCTCCTCTTGACTGCCTGGTCCAGTCTTGGGTTGAGAGAGCTTAGCCTCCAGTTTGGCTGTATAATTGCATCTCTCGCATGTATTAGTGTTTGGTGGAAGGAGGAGAGGGTTGTCTGTGTACAGGAGGCAATTGTAATATTGCCTCAAAATGCCCAGATTCACCAGTTGGACCAGAGAGTACACCTGAAACTTCCCTTTGGACATGCCTGGATAGGTATAGTAAACTGTTTTACTGATTGGCTGGTAAGGTCGAATAGAGAGCCTTGTCCTTCTCTACAGTATAGGGGGGTCTAGTGCTAAGGTTTATTAGTGCTTGCTATGAGTTTTGAGCAAGTGCTGGTATGAGAAGTCTATGGTTTGAGTGCTTAAGTTGAAAGTTTGTCTAGTTCCAAGGGAAACATTGAAGAGTAGACTTTGTGGAGCCGGGAATAGTTACACCTTAGCTAACCAGCACTGTCCAGCGTGCAAAACTGCTCAAATGCAGGTATTATATCAGGGAAATGAAAGAGATAGAAATTAGCCCAGATTGGCCAACAAACTACTAATTTCTGGACTGAAACCACTCCTCCAGGGACAGATTGGCTGCTCAAAGCTCCCTCTCTCACAGTGAACAGAGAAACTTCCTTCTATCCAAGTAAGGTATGGGAAAACACAGAAACTTGTAACACAGCCCTGAATTCAGCACTAACCTGAAAACTGGACTATACTAGCATAGAAAGGTGGGAAAACAAGTTTTTTTTTTTTTTTTTTTTTGTTTTCTTCAGAAAATAAAGCAGATGCAATCAAAAAACACTTTCAATGCACATAAATGGCTATCACACTTGAGTGTGTAGCCTACAACAGTTAAACAGGTAATTTAAACACAGAAATGACTTTGTTAAAGTGCAGGCAGTAAAATAAGTACAGTATGTAGCTGAAACAAGCTTTTTAAATCACAGAAACTCTAGAAAATCAGCGTTTTAGACAGAATTAGCTAAAGGCAGCAAGAAAATGCAGACAAATGATACTTAATCACTCCAAAGTCTCCCTTTTGTCTCTCTGATGCTGTAGAACTCTGCAGAGCACCATGCAGGAGCTTGCTGAGCTGTATACTAGCACAAAAACCTTGCAAATGCGGGTTTTATAGCAGCAAAATGAAAGAGATAGAAATTAGCCCAAATTGAGCAATAAACTACTAATTTCTGGGCTGAAACCACCAGGGACAGATAGGCTGCTCAAAGCTCCCTCTCTCACAATGAACAGAGAAACTTCCTTCTATCCAAGTAAGGTATGGGAAAACACAGAAACTATTACCACATCCCTGAATTCAGCAGTAACCTGAAAACTGGACTATACAAGCTTAGAAAGGCAGGAAAACAAGTATATATATTTTTTTCAGAAACTAAAGCAGATACAATAAAAATAAACACTTTAAATGAACATAAATAGCTATCACACTTAGGTGTGTAGCCTACAACAGTTAAACAGGTAATGTAAACACAAAAATGACTTTGTTAAAGTGCAGGCAATAAAATAAGCACAATATGTAGCTGAAACAAGTTTTTTTTAAATCACAGAAACTCTAGAAAATTGGTGTTTTAGGCAGAATGAGCTAAAGGCAGCAAGAAAATGCAGAAAAATGACACTTAATCACTCCAAAGTCTCTCTTTTGTCTCTTTGCTGCTGTAGAACTCTGCAGAGCACAAGGTGGGAGCTTGCTGAGCTGTATAATAGCACAAAAACATTGCAGATGTGGGTTTTATATCAGAGAAATGAAAGAGAATTTGTGGGCCACAACTGGGTCGCATGGTTAGGTTTATAATGGTCGATTGCCTAATATACACCTATGAAGCTATGTTGTTGACACCACAACTAAATCCAAAACTTAGGAGTCTACCACTCCTCGTTCACTGTATGATAATGGAGACTGTCAGAACTCTATGCCCAATTTCTTTTTCAACACTGAAACACTTTGGTGTTGTACATGCTAATGTATAACCTTGAAGTCAATATGCTATTTTGATAAAGAAACAGTTCATCTATTATGAGGGACATGCTACTGCAGGCAGTACCAGGTGGGAAACTGGACTGCCTGCAATAGCAAGTTCCATATGCAGGCTATTGTGCAGAATAGCTGCATAGACATGCATTAGCTCCTTAGCTGTGCTATAGGAGGAGCTGTGGTATCAGATGACTTTGGTTGGACTCAAATGTCCACAGATTCATCAAGTAGGATCTTGCTATGCTAAGAATGAGTAATGAAATCCATTACCATAAAATGCCCATGGCTCCGAATCTTATTCCTCACTCTTATTATAATGGTAATCCTGGACATTAGGTACCTTGGGTATTGTCAGGTACTGATGTGGACATACACGGCTATGGGATAATGCCATTGTTGGGGGCAGGGATAAAATTAAAGTTCTGGGTATCAAAGTGGGATGGTGAAGGATTTGAGCTACATTACCCCAAAACATTTTGGAATCCCACCTTTTGTGTACTGGAAAAGTGTAGCAATTCCATCTATAGTGAAACAATGCTTCTAACAGTAATAAAGTTTCCATGAGGAAAATGGTTACAGTTCAGTGTCTATCATTACTAAACAGTAAAATGAATGTATTATATATGGAACAATATTTTCAATTTGATCAAGACAGAAAGAAATATATTGCCTGAACTTTGTATAGCATAATGTTTTCAGTTCACTGAACGAGTGATGCCTTCATTTCGACGTGGAATTACCTCATATGTATTTCTGGGATATTGGCATAAATCTGTGAAATATAAAAAGGGCATGTACATTGTAATCCACAATTAAAATTATGATTCTTGTAATTCTTGTGATTCTTGTAAAAAGTATTATAATTCAAGGAGTATAACAATCTTAGTGTTTTACATTCAGATCCATGCAAGGAGGATGCCAGAGAAACAACATACTTTCCCCAACTTGACAATTCTGCCACCAGAGAATTATGGTATTTAAGTACATTGTGCTGGGAAGGGCATCCCACACTTCTTTGACACCAATTCCCACTGTAACTATTAGCATAAGTTTTTCTAGAAATGTAGCCCTTCAAAAAAAAAAGATACATCACAAATAAAAAAACAATAAACTCAGTGGTAAACCAAACTATACTTTTAATACTAAAAATCCAGTAAGCACCTTCGTCTTCTCATACACAAGACTTCATGAGATTGAATTAAAAGGTTTAACTTCATTCTTTAAATAATAAAAATTTTCATCACATGACATTTTTAAATTCAATGTTTTAACCCTTTCCTTTTCAAATAGGCTACAAAATCTTCTCTGTTATTTATCCCAGGGGGATAGCAGGCATTCAACTTGACCTGCCAGCTGTATTCCAAACATCCAAGCTCATCATCTGCATTCAACTTTGTCTCATAATCAACAATATTTCCCAAAAGCAAAAATTTAAAATCAGTTTTGCAGCCACCCATTTTATAATGTTTGCCTAAAGCATTAGTTTCATTGCCAGTCTCCACAGCTCTTTTATGTTCATACATTTTCTTAAATAGCCCCCTACTGGTGCGACCAACATAGATTGCATCACAAGACTGACATACAATTAGGTAAACAACAAATTTTAATTTACATGTATAGACATTGTTAATATAAATCTTAACATTGTTAATGACAATTTCTCTTATTCCTTCATAAATTAAATTACAAAGACTGCATGCTAAACATTTTTCCATCCTACCTCTTGTACTAGAAGACCTAACATTCAGTTTACTTTGGAAGAAGTTTTTAAAACTCTTTTCTTTTTTGTACACAAAGCATGGACTATCTCCAACTGCCGCGTGTAATCCTTCACTACTCTTCAGTATTTTCCAGTTGGTTCTAATAATCTGTTTAATGGCTTCTGAATTTACACTGGTGGATATTTGTATAGCAGTCCTATAGTCTCTAATGATATTATTCTTGGAGGAAACTCCAAAATTATCCCTAATTCCTTTCACTTCATCAAATTTGCTTCTAACTAATTCACTAGAATAACCCCTAGCTGCAAATTTGTGACATATTGCTCTACCTTCTTTGATAAAATCAACATCCCCTGAAGTAAGCTGATGGTCCTCATCAATTGACCTTTGACAATATTATCTTTCATATATTTGGGGTGAATACTCGAAAAGTGTAAATATGCATTATTTTGTAGATTCTTTTTGTTAATTTTGGTTAATAATTTAACATTTTCTTTGTACACTACTACATCCAAATATGAAATTCTCTTCTCATTCCAAACTGAAGTGAACTTTAAATACGTACAAACCCTCTTAATGTAAACTAAAAAAGATATAAAAGATTCCATTCCCCCTCTCCAAACAATAAACAAATCATCAATAAAACATTTGTAACAGAGTATGTTATTTTTTTATACATCAATCAGAATGTGCCTTTTCTCCCAATCATTCATGAAGATGTTCGCATAGTTGGGTTCCATCGCTGTACCCATCTCCACCCAATTTTTTTGATGGAAAAAAATCTTCCTTGAACTTAAAATAATTATAGCCCAGAATGACATCTAACATCTCCATTAGCAAACTAGTGGTATTATTTGAAAACAATCTTGAATTCAAAAGCTCCAACATGATTGTTTCCATTCCTTCCTCATTGGGAATGACTGTATATAGAGACTTTACATCTAAAGTAACTAAAATATCTGAATCAATAACATATATTTCTTTGATATACCTGATAAAATCAAAAGTGTCTTTAATGTAAGCCCTACCTTTAACTGCCACCTTTTGTAAATGTTTGTCTTCAAAAATAGAAATGGCTTCAGTTTTTATCCCTTCACTGGCCACAATAGGGCTAAACGTAGGATCATCCAAATTTTTGTGAATCTTGGCAAAGGTCAACTGCTATGCAAATATCCACCAGTGTAGATTCAGAAGCCATTAAACAGATTATTAGAACCAACTGGAAAATACTGAAGAGTAGTGAAGAAGTACAAGAGGCAGTTGGAGATAGTCCATGATTTGTGTACAAAAAAGAAAGAGTTTTAAAAACTTCTTCCAAAGTAAACTGTATGTTAGGTCTTCTAGTACAAGAGGTAGGATGGAAAAATGTTTAGAATGCAGTCTTTGTGATTTAATTTATGAAGGAATAAGAGAAATTGTCATTAACAATGTTACGGTTTATATTAACAATGTCTATGCATGTAAATCAAAATTTGTTGTTTACCTAATTGTATGTCAGTCTTGTGATGCAGTCTATGTTGGTCACACTAGTAGGGAGCTATTTAAGAGAATATATGAACATAAAAGAGCTGTGGAGACTGGCAATAAAACTAATGCTTTAAGCAAACATTATAAAATGGGTGGCTGCAAAACTGATTTTAAATTTTTGGTTTTGGGAAATATTGTTGATTATGAGACAAAGTTGAATGCAGCTGATGAGCTTGGATGGTTGGAATACACCTGGCAAGTCATGTTGAATGCCTGTTATCCCCCTGGGCTAAATAACAGAGAAGATTTTGTAGCCTATTTGAAAAGGAAAGGGTTAAGACATTGAATTTAAAAATGTCATGTGATGAACATTTTTAGTATTTAAAGAATGAAGTGTAACCTTTTAATTCAGTCTGATGAAGTCTTGTGTATGAGAAGATGAAAACGCTTACTGGATTTTTGGTATTAAAAGTATAGTTTGGTATACCACCGAGTTTATTGTTTTTTAGTTTTTCAGTTATTTGGTTTAAATGTTATTAGTGATTTTATTTTGTTACGTTGCAAGATGAGCCAAGCTGCTTCTAGTTTTTTGATGGTTCCAAATGGATGTACTTTTCATGATGGCCCAAGTGGGTTGTTAATGTTAAATCAAGAAGGCTTATTGAATGTTGGAGCAACAAGACATGGACAGTTACCTAAAAGAACTAATGAGTTGTTGTCTAATTGTTTGGCTCTTCCGGGTGATGTCTTTGTGACTTTAATCAATAAAGAAGCTGTAGCAGTCACTCGTTTGATGCATATGAATTATTCAAAGAGTTAGAGAAAGATCTTATAAAGCTAAAACGTCTGCAATGGAATGTTGCCTACTTTGATAACTGTTTGCGTATCAAGAGGGTCCCAAAGGGACTCAGGATTACCAAGATGCCTAATGGGAATGATTTACCTAAAGATATTATAGACAGATGGGTTGAACTCAACCAAACAATTGGGTTGCAATATGTAGAAATGTTGTCAGAATTTAACAAACTTAAAATCGAACAGTTGAACAGCAAAATTAACTCCAGCTCTTTTTCATTGAAAGATCAGCTGACTGCAGACAACTTCTCTACTAAGTTTAGTTTAATTCAAGACAAACTTGGGTGATAGTAACAACAAGCAGTCCAGGAAGAAGACGTGGAAGAAATGGAAAAAGTAACTTGTTTTTCAGGTACATTTAATACTAGCAGTTATTTAATTGTTAATTTATCCTCTAAATTTTTGGATGGTAAGACCTGTGATATTTTGAGCAGGGGTTGGAATTTTGTTCCATCTGGTAGAGCGAATAAGTGTGATGTCCTTAATGAGTGAGAGACTTTGTTAGAAAATTGAACTTTAGAGTTTTGTTTAAAAATGGTGACAATAATTAAAGCAAAGAGTTCAGAAAACCAAGTACTTTCAACCCTCCTCTGAAAAAGGAATTGGAAATTTTTCTCAGTATGACAGAACTTCAAATAATTGAACTGTTGGACAATTAAAGAAGTTTTAAATATCACAATATGTCTATGAATGAGCACAAGTTGGCTTTTGATCTAGTTAATGATGACAAAATTCTTGTTAACAAAGCAGACAGAGGAAATGCATTAGTAGTGTTAGATAGGGATTATTATGGCATGAAAATGTATTATATGTTGGCCAATGCTGATTTTTATGAAAAAGTTAGCTTTTCTGTTGTCAAAAAATCATACTGTTTTATTGATTCTTTGATTGAGGAATGGTTTTACACAGGAAGTATCACCGGGGACATCAAGAAATATATTTTGAATACAGCTCCCAGGTTTAGCAGAATTTTTGGATTAGCCAAGATTCACAAAACATTGGATGATCCTATGTTTAGGCCTACTGTGACCAGTGAAGGGACAAAAACTGAAGCCATTTCTATTTGTGTAGACAAACATTTACAAAAGGTGGCAGTTAAAGGTAGGGCTTACATTAAAAACACTTTTGATTTTATCAGATATATCAAAGAAGTGGATGTTATTGATTCAGATATTTTAGTTACTTTAGATGTAAAGTCTCTATATACAGTCATTCCCAATGAGGAAGGAATGGAAACAGTCAGGTTGGAGCTTTTCAGTTCAGGATTGTTTTCAAATAATACAACTAGTTTTCTAATGGAGATGTTAGATGTCATTCTGAGCTATAATTATTTTAAGTTCAAGGAAGATTTTTTTCCATGAAAAATATGGGGTGGCAATGGGTGCAGCGATGGCACCCAGCTATGCGAACATCTTCATGAATGGTTGGGAGAAAAGGCACATTTTGATTGATGTATATAAGAATAACATACTCTGTTACAAACGTTTTATTGATGATTTGTTTATTGATTGGAGAGGGGGAATGGAATCTTTTTAATCTTTTTTAGCTTACATTAACAGGTTTTGTACATATTTAAAGTTCACTTCAGTTTGGAATGAGAAGAGAATTTCATATTTGGATGTAGTAGTGTACAGAGAAAATAGTAAACTAGTAACCAAAATTAACAACAAGAATGTACAAAATAATGCATATTTGCACTTTTTGAGTATGCACCCCAAATATATGAAAGAAAATATTGTCAAAGGTCAACTGATGAGGGCCCATCAGCTTACTTCAGGGGATGTTGATTTTATCAAAGAAGGTAGAGCAATATGTCACAAATTTGCAGCTAGGGGTTATTCTAATGAATTAGTTAGAAGTAAATTTGATGAAGTGAAAAGAATTAGGAACAATTTTGGAGTTTCCTCCAAGAAAAATATGATTAGAGACTTTAGGATTGTTATGTAAATATCCACCAGTGTAGATTCAAAAGCCATTAATCAGATTATTAGAACCAACTGGAAAATACTGAAGAGTAGTGAAGAAGTACAAGAGGCAGTTGGAGATAGTCCATGATTTGTGTACAAAAAAGAAAGAGTTTTAAAAACTTCTTCCAAAGTAAACTGAATGTTAGGTCTTCTAGTACAAGAGGTAGGATGGAAAAATGTTTAGCATGCAGTCTTTGTGATTTAATTTATGAAGGAATAAGAGAAATTGTCATTAACAATGTTAAGATTTATATTAACAATGTCTATACATGTAAATCAAAATGTGTTGTTTACCTAATTGTATGTCAGTCTTTTGATGCATTCTAAGTTGATCACACCACTAGGGAGCTATTTAAGAGAATGTATGAACATAAAATAGCTGTGGAGACTGGTAATGAAACTAATGCTTTAGGCAAACATTATAAAATGGGTGGCTGCAAAACTGATTTTAAATTTTTGGTTTTGGGAAATATTGTTGATTATGAGACAAAGTTGAATGCAGATGATGAGCTTGGATGGTTGGAATACACCTGGCATGTCAAGTTGGATGCCTGTTATCTCCCTGGGCTAAATAACAGAGAAGATGTTGTAGCCTATTTGAAAAGGAAAGGATTAAGACATTGAATTTAAAAATGTCATGTGATGAAAATTTTTAGTATTTAAAGAATGAAGTGTAACCTTTTAATTCAGTCTGTTGAAATTAAAGCCAGAAGATGTGAAGCCCAAATGCAGGAATCACCGCCAAATGTAAAAAACACGAAACTCTTTAATGTAAGCGCTTTCGGAAGAAATGGTATTCTTCCTTCTTCAGACAAACAGTTTTACAAACATAACTATCTTTAAATAAGCTTTCAAATCATGTGATCTCGTTACCAAAATAATTGAATGAATAGTTAATTAAATAATTAATTGGTTAAATGCATTCTTTTTCATACTTTTAAAACATCTACGTTATTTACGCTTAATGTTATGTATGCATTAGTTATATTAAAACGCTATACTAAAACATTATTTTAAAACCAAACTCTAACAAATAATGATTAAATTAATATATTATCTGACTTTGGTTTTAATCAAACTGTTTAAACATTAAAAAGAACTTCTTATTTGAAGCTTCATATATTCAAAAAAAGCTTTATACTTTACTACATTCAAAACATGGAGTATGAAATGTGTATATAAAATATATTAACAATGATAATATAATAATATATAAATACAGCAATACAAAAGTAGAAAATAAACATGTTAATGTTATTATTACTTCCGTTTGAAAGATAAAAATATTACTTCATATAATAATTCATATATTAATTCAGCTGAAATATTTGATAAATACGAGAATAATGTACATATAATATTCATGTTGAAAAATGAATAATATTCATGTGCGAAAATAAGCTTGTTTGAATGTATTCAAACATAATTAAACATAATTAAATAAATTATGGCCCAATGAGAAAACACTCTGTTATTCAATGAACACTTGTTCAAAAAACATGTTGCCTGGTACACTAGATACCAGGACAACATGTTTTTATTATGGAACGGCCCTATTGAAGAGGTCAAATCATTTATCGATAACATTACTCAACTCACACATTTTTTGAAATTTACCTACGAAGTACACAATAGTTACATTAACTTTTTAGACATTTTGCTATATAAGGATAATGTCAACAAGAGGTTCAAAAGTAATATATATAGAAAACCAACATACTCTAATGGGTTTTTACATTATACCAGCTGTCACCCCCTTCATCAGAAGAAGGCTGTAATAAAGGGGCAAATGGTAAGAGCAGCCAAAATGATTACTGATGAAACAGATTTTATGAAAGAATGTACAAACCTTAGCACTATGTTTTCTAATAGGGGCTACCCATTAACTTTAATAGAAGAAGTTCGATTAGAAGTAACTTTTAAAAGGGATACAGGTTATTTCAAACCTTTGTTAAACCAACAAGAACAAGAGCAGAATCCACAATTTGGAACTGCTCCAGTTAACATTATTCAAAGCCAAGTGCCAGATGTTAACATTAGATTTCTATGTACTTTTGTATGTCAGTCTTTTGATGCATTCTAAGTTGATCACACCACTAGGGAGCTATTTAAGAGAATGTATGAACATAAAATAGCTGTGGAGACTGGTAATGAAACTAATGCTTTAGGCAAACATTATAAAATGGGTGGCTGCAAAACTGATTTTAAATTTTTGGTTTTGGGAAATATTGTTGATTATGAGACAAAGTTGAATGCAGATGATGAGCTTGGATGGTTGGAATACACCTGGCATGTCAAGTTGGATGCCTGTTATCTCCCTGGGCTAAATAACAGAGAAGATGTTGTAGCCTATTTGAAAAGGAAAGGATTAAGACATTGAATTTAAAAATGTCATGTGATGAAAATTTTTAGTATTTAAAGAATGAAGTGTAACCTTTTAATTCAGTCATACCCGAAAGGAAAGTATTTCATTTCAACATAAACTTTTGTAACTTATTTTTCACACAATAAGTTTACATAAAGTATTAAGTTATATTTTTAGGTTTTGAAAGTTCAGTTACATATACATTTATTACTTTTTTCTATATGCAAACTACGGAAAGACTTGATAGTAAAATTGCAGTTTTTAATGTTTTGAAAAAAGAATTACAGTTTTTAGGGTATGTATTTTTAAATATTTTGTATTAATCAATTGATGACAATCATGCAATTAATTTAATCACATGAGCAGGGTTGGTTTGGTATAAATTCTGAATGAAGCAGCAACCTAATACACTTGAAAAAGCCTGTTAAGAACATTCAAACAAGCTTATTTTCGCACATGAATATTATTCATTTTTCAACATGAATATTATATGTACATTATTCTCGTATTTATCAAATATTTCAGCTGAATTAATATATGAATTATTATATGAAGTAATATTTTTATCTTTCAAACGGAAGTAATAATAACATTAACATGTTTATTTTCTACTTTTGTATTGCTGTATTTATATATTATTATATTATCATTGTTAATATATTTTATATACACATTTCATACTCCATGTTTTGAATGTAGTAAAGTATAAAGCTTTTTTTGAATATATGAAGCTTCAAATAAGAAGTTCTTTTTAATGTTTAAACAGTTTGATTAAAACCAAAGTCAGGTAATACATTAATTTAATCATTATTTGTTAGAGTTTGGTTTTAAAATAATGTTTTAGTATAGCATTTTAATATAACTAATGCATATATAACATTAAGCGTAAATAACGTAGATGTTTTAAAAGTATGAAAAAGAATGCATTTAACCAATTAATTAATTATTTAATTAACTATTCATTCAATTATTTTGGTAATGTGATCACATGACTTGAAAGCTTATTTAAAGATAGTTATGTTTGTAAAACTGTTTGTCTGAAGAAGGAAGAATACCATTTCTTCCGAAAGTGCTTACATTAAAGAGTTTCGTGTTTTTTACATTTGGTGGTGGTTCTTGCATTTGGGCTTCACATCTTCTGGCTTTAATTTCAACAGTTTGTCGTGGCTTTTTGGAGTTGCTTTTAATTCAGTCTGATGAAGTCTTGTGTATGAGAAGACGAAAGTGCTTACTGGATTTTTGGTATTAAAAGTATAGTTTGGTTTACCACCGTGTTTATTGTTTTTTAGTTTTTCAGTTATTTGCTTTAAACGTTATTAGTGATACATCACAAATATATGCATCTTGGCTCATTTGCAATGACATTCAAATGCAGCACTACTGCATGGTATATACATTCTAAGGTATTTAGTTGAAAACAGATCTTAGGATCATAGGATCATAGGAGACTATTAGGCTATCGACCCAGAGGTCATTTTAAGCCTAGCTGTTTCAACCCAATGTAATACTCTGAGTTACTAGTCAATACCCAAGAATGCACTTAGTGATAATTGCCCATGTCCAGGAGGGTTGTGGGCACTATCCCTGGTAAGAATTTATGGTGCCCCATCCACTCATCCAGGTTGGTTTTGAACAGTGTTAGAGAGTTGCTCTGTTTTACATAAATTGGTAGCCTGTTCCAATGACATTGCAGTCACTGGGAGATATATCTGTCCCTCCAGCATGTCCTATTTAAGTTACAGGCCATATTTAAGTCCCTGGAACAGGTCACCCTAGACCTTTTTGATTTACAGTTATGCAGTAAGTTCATTAGGTTTAGGTCTTGAGTTGCTCTCTAGGCCAGGCATAAGTCTGCCCTAAGAAGTCTATGTGATACGGAGGATAGTGATAGGGTTGTTAGTTGGTCTGTGTAAAGCACATGCTGGAGGCCCTTGATCTTCTTTGTCAGAAACCTCTGATGTCTCTCTAATTTCTGTAGATGCTTAGTACAGTACATAGTGAATGGAGCGTTATACTCAATTATGGGCTGGATAAGTGCTGAGTATAGGGGAGGTTATAATTTCTTTTGGTCTCGAGGTGATGCCTTTACTAATCAAGTGAGCTATGTGGAAAGCTTTCCTTATAATGGTAGACAAGTAGAGGTCGAAGTTAAAGTCTTAGCATTGCAGGAAGAAATGTACTGAGTGTACAGTTCCCAGAGTGGCATAAACACAGTGTACGATATTTCCACATTGAGTATTGAAAAAAATACGTAAAGTAAGTGCAGTAATTACACTAGAGATGCCCATAATAACTTATAGGGAATCATGGCTTTCAAAATGCTTATGACCTGAATACTATCTTCTTGCTTATGAAATAGATTTTTATGTCACTGTAGAGCTTGTGTGCCTAAAAGTTTATTTAAAACTAATGTCAATAACACATAATAACATTGTAGTTTGCAGAATTATGAAGCATCATTTGACAATTGCAAACCAAGTGTTTTATATGATGTGAGAAATTTATTTTTACTGATTTATGACTAGTTAGCTGAATAAACATTTGATGATCATTAGTTCAGCAAACCAATTTCATGAAACGGCACTTCGCTTTATTCTCAGTCTGCCCGCCCAAACCAAGTCTTGTACCACCTGTGTCATACCTAAAACAGTGGTTAACTACTAATTACACTGCCACATTTCCACATGTGGATCTTTTAACATTCTCTCAGAAGAAGTTCAAAATATCATTAAGGCAAACTGAAACTGAATGACTGTGTGCACAAATATCAATCAGCTCTGATTTAAGGCTCCATGGCACAACAACACATTTCTTATTACCCCAAAACCTGATATCCCAGTTAAAATCTATTTTCCTTCAAGCAATAAAAATTTGTTTAGTGTAATAATTGTTAAAGACAAGAGTGTTTGTGAGTATGAGTGTATACAGGTGAATGTGTGTCAATGTATTGAAAGAAAGGATGTGATGTTTATGTTTCGTGAATGAATAAGAGAGTGAATGTGAGTGTTTGTTATAAAGAAAGGAACTGGAGTCTTGACTATGAGAACATGTATGTGTATAGAGGAGAAAATTACATGAATGAAAGACATGTGTATCTATGTATGATCATGTGTATGACTGTAGCTGACAATGGCATTGTATATTTGCCAATTGCTTTACCCAAATATCAGGGACAATGTCAAAATTAATGAGGGTCAAAAGTCTTATGTCAAAGAAATGTTTCATTTATTGATACTTCTCAATTTATTAGTATGCAAATTCTGAAAAACGAAATATCACAAACTATGTTCGCAAGTGTTCTTTGATAACTTTAATCCTCAATATTTTCTTACAATATCAGAACTTTTATGACAGGCAAAGCAAAATTCTAAAACAAATTTAGGAGTAGCTGAAAACTTTGTGGTGTAGAAATACATGCAAATTCTGAAAAATGAAATATCAAAAACTATGTTTGCAAGTGTTGTTTGGTCATTTTAATCCTCAATATTTTGCTACAACATCAGACATTTTATGAGGAGAGCAGCAAAGTTCTGACACAAAATAAGGAGCAGTCAGACTAGAAATAGAACATTGCTCAGTAATGTCGAATAATCCATCCTTTAGCAAAAATATTTCTCTTAATGGATTATCTCTGATGTGAAAGGCTTAATAACATTTATGATTATGCATTTTATTTCACAAATAACTTTTAGTGGTAAAAATGAAATGAGCTTTACAATGCAGTTGACCAACAATTTATTGAGTCTGAATATGGATAATATAAATTTGTGAATACCAATGACTGTTAAGATACCAAGTCTGGGTAACAAATGTTTGCATAAACTTTATCTTTCAGGAGACTACATAAAATGTTTGTTACCGGTATATTTTTCATTATTAACCAAGTGGCAAAACTGGATGTGGAAAATTATATTAGTGAATCAGTGCTGACCAGTTAGGTGTCATTTAACCATGGTCATATGCAATAGGCATTATGCATTAAGAACAAAACAATCCCCCAGATTTTTGAAGCCCTTTATTGTGTGCAGGATTAGTCTAAGAGCTATTTTCGGCAATATGGCTGATGTGCGATCCAGGAATGAACTCCTGGGACATGCACGTGAGCTCTTAGACTAATCCTGCACGGACCGAGCTCCTGTATGCAAATTACCCTCATTTGCAGGTGAAAACCATGCAAATGAGGCTAATTTGCAATATAGGAAGCTGGCAGCTGTCCGTGCAGGATGAGTGCAGTCTGCAGAAATGTACTCAGTTAGTAACCAAATACAGTTCTGCAAACTACAAAACGGAGCTATGACAGCTCCAAATAAAGGCTGCCTATCATTGAGGAAGCATGCCAATGGCCAAGTAGAAGGCCATTGGCATTGCAAACCGTTTAAAAAAAAAAAAAAAAAAAAAAGAACAACTTTCATTTTTTTTTCACCAATTTCGGCTGTTTAAGCATAGGGCAGCAGCGAGCAAATGGGATCGGGGGGAAAATAATAAAATAAACCTAAAATAAGCATTCTAAATAAAAGCAGTATTCTGCCATGCAAGGCAATGTCAGGCAGAAGACAAAATGGCCAGTGAGTAAGGGTTGCTAAGGGGGGATGCTCAGTGTGGGACATGTAACTATGCATTAGCAGGCAATCCTATGCAAATGAGGGGGAAGGGTAGTGAATCCCAGTTTTCCCCAGGGTGTAAGGCAGGTCCCAAGAGTGTAAGAGTATAAATAGCTGTGCCCAAGACTAGAATATAGGTGACATCATGGGGGGGGGGGGTGTCAGGCATACTGTAAGTGGATTGGAGCCCTGTGGCTCAGGATTGCTCCTAGCTTACCACAGCTAAGCTAAGCTAAGGGTGTATCTAAACCTGCCTAGCACTCTTTAGAAAGTGTAAGCGGGTGTGCGCACCACACACTGGGTTTTACAGGAAGAAAAAAGAAGTTAAACCAGGTAATAGCAGCAATGTGCATATTTGAGCATTCTGTTTGCACGGCGCACACACGGGCTTTAACAGGAAGGCAATGGGAAGGGAAAACAGCAGTAGGAAGCTAATTAAAGAGAACTAGCTTAGCTGACAGGTGAAATGTATCAAAATCAGCCAATTACACAAGCAGCAGACCAGCCCAGCCAAGCACACCACTATAAACTCTGCAAACACATTTCCCCCTTGTTTTTCCCAAAAACTCTGTACCAACTGTATATGCGAACTGGGAAATTTTACAAAACAAAAGCAAGAGAAAAATGTTAGGGGCTGCTTTTGCAATCATAAACCAGCATGTGCAAGAGGCTGAGGGTGGTGAGGATGTGAATGCTGCTGAGCAACCCACACAGAGGAGATGGAGAAGAGTGTACAGACGCAGGGTAACCTACCAAGGGCTACATGAGCTGGAGATAGTGGAGCACTACAGGGTGGACAGGGACCTCTTACAGCAAATTGTTGAGCTGTGCTAGCCACGCCTCACACACAGAACTAACAGAGGGGAATCCATCCTAGTGGATACCAAGGTATGTGTAGGCCTAAGAATACTAGCTACAGGTACCTTCCAAAGGCCATCTGGGGATATGATGGGGATTTCACAGGCATCATCATCCAGGGCACTCAGGGTACTCCACCAGTTCCTGGATGCCATGTCAGCACATGTCGGTGAGCATGTATATTTCCCCATCACCCATGAGATGTTGGCCAGTAATATGCATCTCTTCCACCAAATAGCAGAATACCCTGAGGAAGTGGGTGCAATAGACTGCACGCACATATGCATCAAAGCACCCCCTGATGAGCAGGGTAGGGTCTACATCAACCACAAGGGCTTCCCCTCCATCAACTGCCAGGTCATATGCGATGCCCAGGGCATAATAATGAATGTGTGTGCTGGCCCCTGGAAGCTACCATGATTCCCACATTTGGCATCTGATGCAGCTGTACCAGAGATCTGCTATTGGGGAAATCCCACATGGTCACCTAGTGGGGGATGCTGGATATGCACTGGAGCCACGGCTAATTACATCCATCAGAAATGCACACATACCCAAACAAGAGCTCCATAATGAGGCACACGCACAAACACGAATCATAATAGAGCTTGTATAAGAAATAACAAAACAAGTATCGGGAGGGCACAATGGCAGAAAACAGTTCCTCACATAAATTGTTCAAATACTGGAAATGTTCGAAAGTTCTTATATCACCAACTAAAAATAATTCAAAGTATAACTCTCTTCACGAAAAGCCTTTCGGCACAACGAAAGCAATAATCCACAAGCAGTTTTCACTTCACAAGGGATAATTCAATGAAGACTCCTGCTCTGTTCCACAGAGAGCTTTATTAAGGAAGAAATAAAATAGGCTAGGGCTTTCACCTGAAGGCTTCCTCAGGCCATTAAAACATAACAAAACTAAATGCCTTTATATACACTTCTCTCACAACAAGCATTGAGGTCACTTCCTGCCTTTACATTAATTAACGCTAGCAATACATATAGATTTCTTACAAGAGCTCCATAATGAGGCACACGCACAAACACGAATCATAATAGAGCTTGTGTTTGGGATGCTCAATTCATGGTTCCAGTGTCTGGACACATCTGGTGGAGTCTTGCAGTACTCACCAACTACATGTACCCAAATTGTCCTGGTATGTGCCATGCTACACAATATGATCCTGTGGAAACAGCTGCAGCAGGTACAGCATGGGGAAGGGCCACACAGCCCCCCACCATTGCCAAAGTTTGAGCAGGCACAGAGTGACTCGGAGGAGGAACAACCTGAGCCTGGCCCAGTGGGCAGAAGGAGGCATGCCCAGTATGCCTTAGCCTTGGCAAAGAGGCAGCGCATAGCACATGCACTGACACAGTAGGGACCCAGGGAATTACACCTCTCTCTGACTCTCACGTACAGTAAAAGGGATGCCAAACATGACACTACCTGTGCTCAACCATGTATAGGGAGTGTACTATGTGCATCTGACATAGACAGCCCTGCAGCACCACCCTCAGTACTGGGACACCCACAAGGTAAGTGACTCACACATGCTAGTTGGGGGGGGGTCACATGCCCATCGACAGTTACAACCAGCAGGATAGGTGTAGACAAACACAAACAAATGCTGTACTATGGCCTCTGAATGAGCCCTATGGGTAATCCCTCCCCCATGCCTACACAGACAGACTACAGCAGGCCAGGCAGTTGAATGTAAGTTTTGAAGGCTAGGAAGTCAGAAACTAATAAGTAGGTAATTAAAGCTAAGATCTGTAGTACACTGGTATGCCTCTAGCCAGCATGATAGGTAAGACTATAGACTGAAATGGAGTACCGACATACCAGTACAGTCATAGCAAATGTGTACAAGTGTCAGGTGTGCTCCCCCCCATCCTACGTACACTTATAGTAACAGTCAAGTGTGCCCCCCCACTCCTGTGTAAAAACATAGAAACAGTCAGGTGCCCCCCCCCCGCTATGCAAGAATGTAGCAACAGTCAATGCCAAATGACTAATGGATACCCTGCAGACACAGCATGCTACCTGTTGGTGTACAACACAAAGGTCATCACCGCAGTACAAACTACCTGGACTTGATCCGCACATGCAATACAGATGGCCTTACTGGGCATGCTCACACACTTAGAGGAATGAAGGCAATGTCAGTCAACAACATACTGAAAGGTTATACTGGGCATGCTCACACACTTAAGCACATGAAGGCCAAGTCTGCAAACACCAGTGGACCAGACATATCTGGCAGTTGCAGTTCTTAATGCAGACATATGTCAGTATGTACCACTCCTGCTTTGCACACAGTGGATAGGATTACAGACATATATGTAAGGACAACACACTATAATAAGCCAAAGGTAGATGGACATAGATGTGTGGAAGAGTGTGACTGTGACAAGGAGCCATCTGGACCTGTTCCACCCAGCACAAACCAAAGGACCCCAATCATATGAGGTGCAGCTCTCACTCACTGCAGATACTAGCCACCAGTATCTGTCAGCATGACAGACTATGCGGTGCACGTGCCAGCTGTGCAACATGACTGGACAAGGAAGTAGTCATCTAGTAGTTGTATGCATGTACCTGTGACATATGACCCTGTGTGTGCCTGCATATGGCATGTCAACCCCTACATGAATGGGTTATGGCTCATGCACACACTGCCCTCCCCATAGCCATATTATGACAAGCCTGCTGAGGTCATCCAATGTGAAATACACCTTTGGGAGAGCTGCAGCTCAGTAATCTCCATGGTGCATCCCATAACTGCATACTGCTGTAGTGGTAAACTAGCTAGGTAGTAGTTCTAACCCCAGACTTGCCGTTTGTGTGCGTCTCTGACTGTGTAGAGAGAAATGCTTTTTATGCTATTCACACTCTGTACAATTCATATATTCAACTTTGGCAAGGCTGCTGATGTCACTCACCTAGAAATACACCTCTGGGAAAATCATAGCCTAGTAATCTCCATAGTGCATCCTGTAACTGCATGCTGCTGTAGTGTGATAAAGTAATTAGGTAGGTATTCTAACCCCAGACCTGGCAACTGTGTGTGTCTGACTGAGTAGAGAGCAATGCTTTTTAGGCTACTCACACTCCGTACAATTCAAATACTCAACTTTGGCAAGGCTGCTGATGTCACACACCTAGAAATACACCTCTGGGAAAATCATAACTCAGTAGACTCCGTAGCACGTCCTGTAATAGTGTACTGCTGTAGTGAGATAAAGTAGTTAGGTAGGCATTCTAACCCCAGACTTGGAAACTGTGTGTGTATTAATGTGTGAATCTGGTTTGTGTGTGTGGGTGTGCCTGACTGAGTAGACAACAATGCATTTTAGGCTACTCACACTCCGTACAATTCATATACTCAACTTTGGCAAGGCTGCTGATGTCACTCACCTAGAAATACACCTCTGGGAAGGGTGTAGCTCAGTAATCTCCACAGCGCGTCCTGTAACTGCGTACTGCTGTAGTGTGATAATGTAGTTAGGCAGATATTCCAACCCCAGATTTAGCAACTGTGTGCGTGTAAATTTGTGTGTCTGTCTGTCTCTAACTGAGTAGAGAACAATGCTTCTTAGAGTACTCACACACCTTAGAATTCATATACTCAACTTTGGCAAGGCTGCTGATTTCACCCACCTAGAAATACACCTCTGGGAAGATTATAGCTCAGTAATCTCTGTAGCACGTCCTGTAACTGCGTACAGCTGTAGTGTGATTTAGAACTGTGGTAGGGTTCCATCTCCACCCATGGCAGTTCTGGATGTTTTGTGTGTGTTTCAATGTCTGTGTATGGAGCAATGCATTATAGGCTACTCACTCGCAGTATGTTTTAAATACCCTACTTTGGCAATCCTGCTGATTTTATTCATTGTGAAATACAACTTTGGGGAAAAAAGTTTTTCAGTAATCTCTGTAGTGCAACCTATAACTGCTCCATGCTGTAGTGTGATATAGGCCTTGGTCAGGGGTTCTATACCCGCACGTTAGTTGTGGATGTTTTGTGTGTGTCTCACTGTCTGTGTAGGGAACAATGCATTTTAGGCTAGTCACTCGCAGTACAGTTGAAATACCCTAGTTTGGTAATCCTGCTGATGTCATTCAATGTGAAATACACCTTTGGGGAAGGATTATGCTAGTAATCCTTGTGGTGTATCCTATAACAGCTCCATGCTATAGTGTGATATAGACCTCAGTCAGGGGGTTTATACCCACACATTTCAGTTGTGGATGTTATGTGTGTGTCTCACTGTCTGTGTAAGGAGCAATGCATTTTAGGCTAGTCACTCGCAGTACAGTTGAAATACCCTAGGTTGGTAATCCTGCTGATATCATTCATTGTGAAATACACCTTTGGGGAAGCAATACTCTAGTAGTGTCCATGGCGCGTACTATAACAACATAGTGCTGTAGTGTAATAAACTAGTTAAGTAGGGGTTCTACTCCATGACATGAGAGGTGGTTGTGTGTTTGCAACTCGTATTCTGTGTAGAAGAGGTTGTGAGTGTGTGACACCTGTGGGCAATGTAGAGGGGGTTTTGCTTATTTCTTTTTTGGTAGCCCTACTATATATCACAATGTCAACCATACAGGGATAACAGATGTAAATTAGCTGAGAGGCTGGGGTTCAAAACCATACCCATGCATGTGACATCAAGGCCAGCCAATCACAATTAGCGACCCCACTATTACCCAGAGCACACACACTCAATTTGTGTCATATGCACACACATGCCTAGGCAACAGCCAATATGTGGGTAGTACACTGCATATTGGCCACTGATAGTAACTATGCAGTGTTAGCAGTGGGCTACAGAGGGCATGTCACCCTGCCCATCTGTCCAATATGTATGTACATGCAGACAGTGCACCTCCACCATGTTCCCCAATGGACACCTGCATCACTTGTGGTGCCTTCACATGTGACTCACAATGGACATACCATGCCTGAGAACATGCCCTGTATGGACAGATGACACTGACATCAGAGAATGCTGTTAGCATGCTATTAATGTAGGTGCAGGGTAAACCTGCTGCCCATTACCAGTTCCTGCCACAGGTGGGCAAGACTGGGACATCTGATGATAATCTGTGTTCACAACATGGGCCAGACACCCCAGGTAAAGTTCCACGTGTCACTGTACATGCATGTGGGAGGTGTGCACATCCCAGACACCATCCATGTCATGGGCTAAGGAACACATACATGGCAAGTGATGCACAGCATTTGCCACACACAATAGTCACTCAGATGACTGGATGGGGGATGCAATGCCCACCTGTGTAGGTAAGTGCAGAAACTACAGGCCTGAGCCACAATGCAGACCACTGTCATGTGGCCTGATGCCAAGGTATACCGATGGCCTACCCTTGTACAGCCTGCTGGCACAGTTGACTACCACACATCCATGTGGACATGCATCCATGCATGTCAGAACTGGCACCCTGTGTGTCCGTGTGTGTGTTGTATGGTGCGTATGTCCACATCCACACTCACTGCAAACCCCCAGGGCATACTGAAGCATGCTGTCTGATGTCTGACACCTCCTCATACTCTTTGCCCATACGACCTCCGTATGACCCGTGTGGTGCATGTGATACCTGCACATTGATGTGTTGTGGCAATCCCAGTAGTGATGAGTTGTACTCCTGGCCCTGCCAAGTGTGCCAATGTGTGTGCGTCCCTGTGTGACAGTGCCTGTATTGACGCAGACACCTGTTCATGCAGACAAGCACGTGTACTTCACCTACTGTATATCTACCATATCCCTGTTGCAGATGTCACTCACCATCACATATATGTTCTGAGTGCTCCACAGCAGGTAACCCATGTGGTGCATCCAATAACTGCATCGAACTGTAATAGCATTACATAGTTGTCAGGGGTTTGATACCCTGTGCAGGTAGGTGTGTGTCACAAACATATTTCAGTTTTGCTCTTCCACCCCTTCCTGGCATGTATTTGCCTCTGTCTGCCTCCCAAACTCCCTCTCTGGTGGATGTGGAGACCCACACCCTGCTTTGCTTAGGCAGCAGCATGTGTATTTTACGTGATGCTTATGATCAGCTGATGGCCTCTGCATGAATTGCAGCCCTCCCTTAGCTGATTGCATGTGGAACAGCTGTGGTAACATTCCCATAGCCAATTGCATGGAAACACACTCCAATATCTAGGAACATCATGGTGGTGTTGGCCCTTTTGAGTCGCTGTGAGCAGGAACTAGATCTGTTGTTTGGCAAACAGCATCTCAGACAGATTGGGGATTTACCTCTAACAGCATACACTGTGGAAAGAGGGCAAAAAACAGGAGATGGATGTGCCTGACCTGACTACAGACTGTAAGTGCTGCTATACTGCATTTGGAGCAATGCTGGTTTAACATTGTTTGTCTGGATATGCCTGTTGTACATGTCGAAATACCTGCTGTGTCAGTTCCATGTATAAGAGAATCCCCATCTGCAGGGTCATCTGCAGACTGAGCAATGTTGTGCCTTTGGTTTCATGTCACGGTGCATCTATCTGTGGAATGCAGAAGGTAGTGTGAGGACTGCAGTCTATAGATGGTGAAGGCCATGACAGTTACTGACTTCACATCCCTCATAGGACATGTGTTGCAACAAACCTTGTTACAATGGTAAATTTATGAGGTTATCACAGCAACATGTCTATACTGGTCTTGTGTATGTGCTGTCAGCCACACCTCTGTCAACCTTTGTACATATGCCATGCATGAAGTGGTGCATATGTGCTGTACACCATAAATAGTGTCATCATATCTGATAACAAGCCAGTGATATATCAGATTGCTACACATGTCATGTACAGTAGGGGTTATATTTCATGACATAACCTGAACATTCTGTGGATGTTTGTACAGTACTGAGGACTGTGCAGTGATGGTGAATGTAAGCAGTGTGTTTATTGTTAATATGTACTTTAGCCTGTGTACAGACTGTGGTAGATGTCGTTGTTCTAGCTCCCCTTCTGTCTGATGTTACATGCTGCCCCACTGTATGGTACGGTTTTGCCATACATGTTTGTAGGGCCATACCCACACATGTCCCATACCACAGACAACCATCAGACCAAACTGTGCAGTAGCCCAGTATAAGTAGGGTCATTCTGTGCATGGCACATATGAGGATGTTGTAGAACAGATAATCCATATACTGTAATATTATGCTAGCTTATTGTATGATGTTGTGGCTGTGTTCACATTGGCTGTGGTTATTCACTTTCACACAGGTGTATTTTACCTTGTGCTGTGACATGGCTGTTGAGCCTGCTATATATGCAGGTGCATGTGCATTCCTCCATACAAGATGTAGGCCAGTGTTGAGCCAGTCTTCCTGTAGCCTGCACAGTGCATTCATACATGCCTAGCAGCTTAGTGTACTTACCCAGTGAGATGTCATGTGCAGATACTTGCCAGATGTACTGCTGTTGGGCCTCCCTTAAAAGTCATGTATATCAGACAGAGCAGTAGGATGCTGTACAGATGTATGTCAATATCTAGTGGGTAGTATGTGTCCATGGCACCCCTGTACCAACAGTCATTATGTGTCAGGCCGGACAGGAGTGTGTGAATCCAAAACCTATGGTGACAAATGTATACCAGTTGTTATGTGTTATACCCATCTACATGGTGGTCTGCATCCATATTGTCAGGCCTGGTACACATGTTGAGTACTAAAGGATTAAGGTTTGTGTGGGTTTGCGCGGAGCTAAGCATTGCCTACACAAGTTAAGCAATTTAGAAGCTAACTGAGTGTATGAAAATGTAAGCGGAGTTTAGGAGTGCTTACTGTCACACAAACCCACTTACAACTGCTTTAAATTGCCTTAATCACTCTGCATCCAATGGGCCGTCTTCTGCCCAGCAACAAAATAAACAGCTCCTGTAAGGCTCAAAACCAGGACCCTGCACATTATACACAAAGTCATTTATCACTAAGCCACAGCAGATATGTATAATCATGATGTTTTCACATACATATCATCCAGCCCAGGTATTTAACACTACAGGTAATGTATTCCACCATGTAGGTGTATGTGTGTGTGTGTGTGTGTGTGTGTGTGTGTGTGTGTGTGTGTGTGTGTATATATATATATATATATATATATATATATATATATATATATATATATATATATTCATATTTAAATGGATATAACATATCTATATATGTAGGTATAGCTATAGAAATATATATATATATATATATCTATATATATATATATATATATATATATATATATATATATATATATGCCAATATATACATAGATATGCATACATCTATAGATATATATGTATACATCCATATGTCCACATATATACAGCACTAAAAATACATATTTGTAAGCATATATATAGTTCACATTTCAAAAAGAGAAAATCATGTTTCCAAAAGCTGGAAAGCCGAAACTATGTTTTCAACACTGCACAATCTTGCAATAAATGCATCGAATGTGCAATGAACGAATGTCACTATGCATTCGTTCATTGCAGATTTGGCAATTTGGGTGTGGATGGCATTATAGTGGGATGGGGAAAATTTGCCTTTCCCCACTGTAGTGCTAACTCAGAGTTAGTATATCAAAGTAGGTGTTTTTGGGGTGCCCAGCCCCCCCAGATGGAGGGTGCAGGGGGGCTTGCCCCCCTGCATGACGATATGTATTCCAACTTGCAGTTCGGGAATCAGTGAAGCTGCTTTTAGATTTGCTGAGTTTTGAACGGTGGTGCAATTAGAAATGACAGATTGGTCCTTTCAGTTCACAGAAAGGGCCGTTCGAAGAAATGACTGTCTCCCTTTCAAAGGTAAACACATATATATCTATATAAGTGTATATGGACATGCATCTGTAGATGAAATTGGGAACATAACCACAACATACACGTCCGCATGCACCATTGATGGGTTTGAGAGACCCAAACAACATACATCTGGCACAGATAGGTATCCCCCCCCACAGCCAAACACTCTGGCCTATAATACACTACCAACCTTAGCAGATCCTATAACCAGGACCCTACATGACAAGGGCAGTACATGTTAACAGTACTCCATCCCACCTGTAGGATATCAGGCTGGCATTACTAACATATCATGCAGTACAGTCAAGTGAAATGTCATGCTTGGGGGAAACCCCTGGGCAGGCACAGTAAGTAGCTGGGATCCCTCATACGATCCAACAGGCCTACTCCTGACAATGTATTCACCAATGCTGTCAAGGACGACCAAAAATCCACCATGTCAGCTGGGAACTACCACCCAGTAGCCTGATGACCCTGGTCTGCATGGACATGGAACATATCAACAATGAACCCATGGCCATTATCACTGGTAATCTTAACACACAGGACCCCACCAATGTTAGACTTGTCAAAGGCAGAAAATATAACCTGAAACTGGTATCCCTCCTTGATGCAATCATGACAGGTGTAGATGAGGGTTAGGAGGTGCACAATGCCTTTGTAGATCAAAACAGGCTTTTGTACACCATCCCACATGTCGAAATGTGTGTATATGTTAAGGGATCTACCTCCGTTCACACAATATGTTTCCACCAGGACTGCTTGGCAAATGCCAACATTCCACAGGTGCCATCCCATGGACATACAGTTCTTCACAGGTCATAGATGTGCTAATGCTCTCCTCCACACTGTAGAGATGTGCAGCACTACTGGGGTTGCTATAACTCACTGGGTGTGGCTGTTGTGGACATATCCACCATCATTGTAGTTACTGTTGCGTCTACCCCCCCCCCACATATCTGTCTGTAATACTGTAAAGTGTATGTTATCAGGTTGTTAGTTGTTGTTTACACCATCCACAGTAGTTGAGTGCCTCACACCCTCCTAAGGGTAGGGCTATGCCACCGGCATTGGCACACTCATGTTACTGAGGTGAGGATCACAGTAGAGTGGGGAAAGGGACATACACCCTGCTGTTAGCATGTTCAATGTCATCCACATTGCAGACTCCAATATAGCAATGTGTGGTTGTGCCTATCCTGTCTTGGTGGGATTACATGGGCAACAGATGTGTTACCTGCATGAGGACATACCTCCATGCGTACATTCTTATATCTGTACTGCATCCAAACCAAAGGGTATGGGTGTTGTACCCAGCCATGTCATGTGTGCCACCCACTACACTTACTGGTGTCCACTGTAGAAGGTCTGCTGACACCACTAAACCCATCAGCCATGTGGTACATGGACAAACACAACACAATCTGAATAGATAATGGTGAAAACAATACAACATTGTTAATTACAGCTATAATGCATCATGGCTGCACAGCTACATCTTCCAAGATATTAGCATTTCACTTTATTGCTGGTAACAAGCTTCACAACATTCCATTGCTACACTGTTGTACAGTCACCCTGTGCATTAGCACCATGTTAGCCTGTCCCTGCATGGATGTTACTGATGACAGGCTGTGGTACTGGTATCATCATATGCACAGGGTGTGTTGTGTGTTGGGTTGCCAGAGGCCTAGGCCGAGCCATTTAGTTGACAACTTGTGTGTGTGTGTGTGTGTGTGTGTGTGTGTGTGTGTGTGTGTGTGTGTGTGTGTGTGTGTGTGTGTGTGAGGGGGCTGAGTACTGAAATGGGCCAATGGTGATGTCATGTGTGCAGGTATGTGGTTGCCCTAGGTTTGTTGTTTATGTGTGTGTGTCTGCATGCACACAGTTCCACCATGTGGCTGCCCTATACAAGGATTTGTGAGACAGCTGCAGACTGTACCTGGCAGGGTTTGCAGTCCAACATCTCTGGCCATGGACACAGGACCTGTGCCTGGCAGGGGTGCTACAGGCAGTATCAGGTACAAACCAGATTGGGTACTGTCCCCTGAAATTGACATGCGTCCACTGGATTCAGGTCCCTCCTGGGACTGGCCAGGGCCACGTGCATGTGGTCTGCTTATGATGGTCTGTGAACAGCACCCCCCACAGTGCTGGGGCTGGTACTGCCACTAGGGGAGCGGTTGTGACTGGTGGGGCATCCACAGCAACCTCCAGCTGCTGGTGTTGCTAGCATACGTCCATGTGTCCATCGCAACCGTCCCACCTTGTCCTGACACATGGACATGACATTGCTGATGAGATCCAATGTCTCACCCCACCATCTATCCATGACCGCGGTGTAATTACAAATGGCACCTGCTAGGTCATGGATGCTGTCAGTTACAGAGGTGTGATGAGCCCTCTGTGCCCTTAGACCCTTTCTAGTGTACCGTTCCATTCGTGCCTGTGCCTCCATGACAGCCTGGAGCACACGTGTGGTTGATATAGATGTGGCACTTCTGCCAGGGGCATGTTGACCATCAGTGCTCCAATGAGCACTGCTGAACATCTGCCTATGTGGTACCCCACCGGACATCTGGCTATGGCTGCTGTATCCTGACACACATGCCATAGATACCACACTGTCCTGGCTAATGCCAACCATAGACTGTCCCTCAGCTGAGGCCAATGGTGATCAGGTATGTAGAGGCACTGTGACTGTGTGCATGGATGGTGTGGATACTTGTGGGATGTCAATTGGTGGCCCAGCGGCAGCCCCTGATGACCCTGCTTGTGCCTCAATACACCTACCCTCATGGTCACTGTCTGTATCAGTGACATCAGATTCCCTGCGGGAGGGACCCAGCCCAACTTCGCCACCTGTGAGGGGAAAACAGCGAACAGACTGTAAGACCTATACATCACAGCTAAACACTACATATACACACACACACACACACACACACACACACACACACACACACACACACACACACACAGTGGACTGGAGGGGAGAGACAAACCCACTGAGAATGGCGCACACAGTCAGAAAGTGTGGCAGACATAACTGGCACTAGTGATGGTACTGTATGACCTCCAAGAGCTGTGCACATGTTTAGCATGCAAACATGTGGCCACACACACAGACATACACACATGCAGTCGACATACATGACAACCCATACACTTCACCAGATAGCACCTACAGACAGCTCCAGCACCCCCATAACACACACACAATAGCAGGCGATGGTGCAGTACAGTATCACACACAAACCTGTAATTACACACGTCAGCATGCAGGACATGTGGTGCTCAACAGCATGCAGTACAACTATAGTCAATCCCCATTACCAACATTATACATGGCTGTGATGCATGGCTTCTATTAGTAGGTGATGGCCCTCCCCCTGGAACACACTGCACCCATGTCCAAACCATTGCTGTGCATCAGTTCAGCACCCTGGCATGTACTGTGCATCATACCTCACAGGTGTACACACCATTGCAGGATGTGTATCTTTGTGTCAGTTATGTTTCCTCTGCTGCTCACAGCCTCTGTGTGTTTCTGGATTACATGTGGACAGATGTGTTTAGTGAATGCCTGATGTGTATTCACAGATGTCATCATCAATGGTGTATGTATGAGTGATAGAATACCATTAGGCCGATCACAGACATAATGTACTGTACCTATGGTGAGTGTAGAGACCATTATTGACATGGCACTCTCTTCCATGACATGCCATGGTGCAACACTACTGCATATGGCAACACTACACATACCTAATATGTGACATATGACCTAGGCAGTCAATTGCATTACAGGCCATATGTGTCAGTTGTGCAGATGCTGGTTGGGATGCATACCATTTGTGGGTGCATATTTGCACACACACACACACACACACACACACACACACACACACACACACACACACACACACACACACATCATGATGGTGTGTAGCAATAATTGCTATGTGTACTGCTGTGGTCACGATACCTGGCAGGGTTATAGTAGCATGGGTCATCATCATGAGCCAGTAGTTGGTCAGGCAGGCCTGCAAGTGTTCCCCAAACCTGCATGTTTGCATGCTAAACATGTGCACAGCTCTTGGAGGTCATACAGTACCATCACTAGTGCCATGGAGTCAGGGTTATGTCTGCCACACTTTCTGACATTGACTGTGTGCAGATAGAGCCATTCTCAGTGGGTTTGTCTCTCCCCTCCAGTCCACTGTTGTGTTTCAGGATGGCACACCCTCACCCTCTCCTGCTACATTGCAAATGCTTGACATCTGTGGCCTATACATGTGTGTCATATTGCAGTATCCCATTCTAGGAACACTATGTTTACTGGCATATTCCCTGCCAATGCAGAGCAAACATGCAGGTGTACAGTGGCACCAGCATTGTACAGATGGGGATGTCATCCCTGGGTTGGGGTGAGGTGTGGATTGTGCAGCACATGCATCATAACTGCAACTTCCTGGACTTCCCCAACATGGTGCTGGTATATCAGATCACATTGCAACACATGGTTTTGGCAATGTCCTACCATTATGCAGGTCATATCTGTATTGAGCAAAACCACACTGTAGAAGTACCAAAGTAGAAACTAAAACCACCAGCTAGTAATCCACAGGGTAGTTTATTTTAAAACACACTCTGACATCTCAGCTCCACAAGCCTTCAAGACATTTACAAAAGATTACCTCCCTATATATACCCATCAATTATGCAATTAAACATAATTAATCAATTTCAATAAGACGTTATACAAAAAACCTCAAATTAATTTAATTATTTAACCCCTTAGGGGACAACGTACCAAACTTTAAAATATAAATAGACTCTTTAAAAAGCAATTTATTTTTTTAATTCATTTTCATAATATCTGTATTGAGCCCCAACTGATGTTGCCTGTGGTAGACATAGGTTCATAGGTGAGTACTGGTCTATTGGTCCTGGGGCCTACATAAGCCTAGCCACAGGGGTTCCCAGCCATGCACCACCCAATAATGTTATTCCCCTGTGCCCTGTCAGGCTGTGGCACAGATGCACTACCCAGGGTAAATTCCCCATTTCCCATCCAGTTGTCAAGTGTTTTTGTAAAGATTGCCAATGAGTAGCATTGCCTGACATGAATGGGTAGGCTGCTCCAGAGTGTGGGAATTCCCCAGGACAGGGCCCTATCCCTCCAGTATGTTCTGTGTAATGTGTTGATGAGGATTAGGACCCTGGAGCATGTGTTTGCAGAGGGAGTGGGATTTCTTTATGAGTAGCATGTTCAACTGCTCTGTGTATGACATAGCTGTGTATGTTATACCGATGTCAGCTGTGCCTGGGCAATGTGCACAGGAGTGTAGCCACAGTTGTCTGAGATGGTCTGTGTATTGCTTGTGTTTGAGGCTGGTAATTCTATTAGGGAGGTGTGTGCTCTGTCAGTGAACATGTACAGCATGCGTTATGGGTAGGTGTGTTAGATGTGTACATGGCCTACACCTTAGCTATGACATGCACAGTGAATTGCCAAGCATAACCTTAAACCATACTCACCAGCATCCAGCCGCTGCCTTGCTGGTATCCCAGAGGTACCTACATTGAGATGAGCTAGAGTTGATATCAGTGGCCACAGCTGTGGCATTGCTACAGGGTGGGTGCAATATTACAGTAAAACAACAGCTGAAGTTCGCAGTACTACAGATTTGCATAACTGCTTATCAGTACTACACAGCAACAGACTCCACATCTCATATATGTATGATCTACCTGTACAGATACATACACAACAATTGTCTACTGAGATGCCCTGGAAGCTTACTTGCATGCTCCATGTCTGGTGTGTGGGTAGCACCCACCTCCATGACTGTACATGTCTGTAGCTCTTGTGGGCAGGCAGGTACCACCAGGCTCACGAGCAGCTCCTGACTCTGGTAGGGGGGGTGGATGTTATGCCCCCCCGTTGCAAGGTGGTCACCCCGCATGGCAGCGGTACTGCGACATACATGGCAGAGCAGGTCACTACAATGATGGTGGACCTCCTCATGCATACGGCTGTGCATCCCCACCTCATTCATCCTGCGGACCACATCGTTCTACATGGTGGTCTGCTCCTGCTGTTCCTGGCTTGTCCTTGAGAACAGCAGCTGGTAGTGCTGGATGATGCTGGTGAGTATTATGTCATCCTCAGCGGCACTATAAGCAGGATTCCTTGGGTGCACCATGCTCCCTGAAAGACATAAAGATGGAAATATGTCTGAGCAGCTCATATGGCATGTTTACCATAATACAGTATACATATCAGTCTCCCGCCAACATATCAGCTCCACCTTAATGTTCACACAATGCAAGTGTTATGTCTCTGGTTTATCTACCATTGGGACATATATTGTATTGCACAGCACTTTCTGCTATGTGTTTATAGACATGCTCCCTGTGGGGACACTAGAGTTGCTGGGATGTTACAGAGTTTTTCACCTACATGCCATTGTCACTGCCACTATGTTTCCACATATGAATGTGGTATGCTTGCTATGTGATTGCTACACATCTGCCATTCTTTGTTATTGGAGATATCTATGCATGCTGTTGGACATGTTCTGGGATTGTGTGGACTATTACAACTCACATATGTTCCATGACAGTTACACAACAGTATGTGTAGGGGTTATTTGCCAGCAGGAACACCACTCCCACCTAATGTGCACATGTTACCAGTCCACATCACATCTGTGACCCACCATGGAACATCATTATCTACTGTTCTGACACTACCTTCATGTGGAATCACCTCAGGGGATGGTGTGTCCACCCATGGAGCACACACAGACATATGTCTGCCACCCAGTTATGTCCAGGGTCTTGTGCACAGGGAGCTCCACAGAGACATGGGGTATGTACTACATCACCTGGAGGCATGCAGCACACATACATAAAGTTAGACATGCATGTTCCTCCTGCTCAGCCCACAGCCCAGGCACCATTATGACCATGTAGATGCTGTTGTGACTGTCCATGCGTGGGCACCATGTTCCCTTTGTTCCCATATGGGGCTCAATGGCCTCCACATTCCAAATGGAACTACCCACCCACAGTATTTAACCATCACATGTGTCATATACCAGCCCTGTATGCTGTCTTGTTTGTCACCCAACCAAACCTACATACCAATATGTGCCTAATCCTCTTCACCAACATATATATCCCACCTTCTCAAACAATTGTGATGTGTTCCCAACATGGGTTACACACCACACTCCACACTCTATTTTGCAGCCATGTACTGGTGTGTAGATATGTTGTGTATTGATGGGTGATGTTCTCTCACACATGTCATGGCAGGGGACATGTATTGACATATATGTATATATATATATATATATATATATATATATATATATATATATATATATATATATGTATACCTGTACGTGTCGGTATTATGTATATGTGTGTATGTGTCTGTTTGTATATATATATATATATATATATATATATATATATATATATATATATATATATATAAACATACACACAAGCACACACACACACACACACACACACACATATATATATATATATATATATATATATATATATATATATATATATATGGGTCCTAGTCAGAACGTCGAAAGTACAGTTCATCGAACTGCACTTTGTCGAACTGACCTTAGCAAAAGTGCATAACATCGAATATGGACTTTTGCTAAAGGAGACTTAAACGAGAGAAAACATGCAGTTTGCATGTTTTGTTAGTTGTACATCAACAAATACTGTTGTTGTACAGCTAACAAACTTTTTGTGGAGATCACCGTACAGTGGGGATGAGGAAATATTCCCTTTTCCCCATTGTAGTGTGATCTCAGAGCTAGAATATTAAATTAGGAGGGTGAGGGGGATGCAGCCCCCCATATGGGGGGTTCAGGGGACCTTGTCCCCCTGCAAAATACTGTTTAGAGGTTATTATTTTGTTTTTTGCTGGTTATGAAAACCAGCTTTTGCAAAAGTGCACTGTTGATATAGTGCACTTTCGATTTTATGGGGTTCGATGTTAGATCGATGTTGTGTGTTTTCAATCTAACAACATAGACCCATATATATATATATATATATATATATATATATATATATATATATATATATATATATATATATATATATATATATATATATATACCTATATATATGTATAACTGTCTGAGGTTCTGTAGATATACACAGCTGTGAATATGCATCAGACATATATGTATCTGTATGTGGGGTGCATACAAACATCTGGTCCACACTCTTGTAACTCTCTTTACTTCACAGCTGAACTATTCTGCCTTGCTGCAACACAGACAGGTGTCACATGTGAACACAGACTAACATTGGGGGGGGTATATGTGGTGACAGATTTTAGATAAACATATTATACTGCTATGGCAGTTGGGCATGCTATGCTACACTTTAACATGACTGTCCTGCAGGTGGTGTGGTCTCACACCCATGTGTCTATCATGGCAGTATTAATACCATCACCAGCCGTTGGCCACAGTAATGTACAGAACACAGATATCATGGGTCACATCTTTGCAATTCACTGCTGATCTGCACAATTGACAGGTATGTCCCACTGCCCACAGGGACTGACACGTTTGTCCAGAGCAGTTGTTGAGCAGAACAAGTACTGATGGCACATATAAATCATTTAACATTATACATCCTATTATTCAATGCCATATACTACATGCAAGTAAATACATATCTGTTTTACATACTTTTTATGTTTTTTCCACTGTAACAAATCCTTGAGCTTTCTTACTTTTATTAAGGTTATTTGTTTTTTTTTTCTCTCTCTCTCAGCCTCTCCAGTAGAGTGATTGAGCTGGTTTGAATAGATTGCAGCATGCTTTTGTAGGTATTGCACATGATCAAGTGATGGCCTCTGCACCAGTCAGTTTCCACCAGTTGCTAATTGCATGCAGCCTGCTGTGTAGTACTTCAGATAACCACTGTCATGGCAACCCTGTACTACATATTTCTGCCATTTGTGGGCATTGTCCCTTCACCTTTCCAGTATGGATGGCATCCTTCCTGCATGTGGACATCAGTGTTACAGACAGCAGGTAGCAATACATCTTATAGCAGAACCTGCAAACACAGGACAAATACACATTTGGGTAAGGTTTCAGACCTACAGACAGTGTGAGTAGTGTTGTGTGCATTGTATTTTGCTGGTGTAACAGGGTGTCTGTGTACATGGTACTTCTGCAAGACAAGGAATGTTGTCTGTCTGCATAGCTCTCAACTGTTGGCCTATCCATATGATACCAGGAGGATTGGATGTTAGGTTTTGTCTGTGCACCACACAGGTATTATCCCAGATATATCAGTGGCATTCTGTCTGTTGAGTGCTATCAGTACATGGCTACATCCATTTATATTTCAATGTCATATTCCTCCATAAGGGTATGCTGCAACAAATCCTGTAACACCAGCAATTTCCAGGGTGTGTAACAGCAACAATGCAAATATTGCCCTATGTTTCTGCCTCTGTCCTCCACATAAATGCCAGTGTTTGTCCTGATGTGATACAGAAAGGGGTTGTTAGGTAATGGCCTACCATTATTTGCTGCTAGCATTACTGCTATCATCCCAGTCATGTCATGGACTCCCACACCAACTGTTGGACCAAGTCCATATATATATGAGGGCAACAGCTGGAGAACACATATGTGCTCTTGTGCATTCCAGAGGTAAGTGTGTGGTACACAGTGTTCCTTGCCCTTGTACGGCCTTTTATGGGGGGGGGGGGGTTCAATGCCATTAACCTAGGCTGTGACATCTTTTCAGTGATATAACTGTTAAGACAAGGGTCATTCAGTGTGATAGTGAGATGTTAGGTTAAGCAATGTTATGTACAAGATACTGTGACATTAACACAAGTGCTAGTTTTACCCCTAGGGCTTGACTACAGCGTGTAATTGGAGGCTGCTGAACTACATCTGTAATTGTTGATTTTTACATATCTTGAAGGCAAATCCTGTGTCTACTGTTGTACTAATTGAAGGCCTTGGCCTGGACAGCATAGTATAGTATATATCCACATTGCTTGCATCTTCTGTTTTGTGTGGGCCTTGCATTCATCACTGATTACATATTTCAAACCTTATGTGTTGTAAGTACTGGCATACATTATTGTATAGTACACAAATAAAGGTTGTCTGTTTATGCATACCTGTGTGTCGTGTCATGTCCTTTGAATTGTGAGTGGGTATATGTTTAATGTCAGTATTCTCATTTGTGGGAATGGTTGCCACACTACACATTTCACAGGTGGCAGTTAAAGGGCTTGTGGCTGAGGGATATTCTTTGCACCCAGTACTTCCACAATACTTCTACATATGTATGGCTGCTAATGCCTTTTGTCTGTGTTTATGTGTATGTACCTATATATATATATATATATATATATATATATATATATATATATATATATATATATATATATATATCTCATATAGCTATATCTATATATATGTATATATGTATCCAGTCTCAGAACTCCTGATCGAGCTCTCTACACACCACAGCCTGGACATGTTGATGGGTGACAGTTTCCCCTCCATGCCCGCTCTGAGGGGGGATGAGTCCCATCCCCTGCAGCAGTTCCATCCGAAGGTGGTGTAGGGCCCATGGAGGAGGAGGTCCCAGGCTGGGCCCCATATGTGCTGGTGCCTGGTGCCATGGCCAGCTGAGGTGAAACAAGTGGGTCTGCTGGGACTGGCCTTTCCATACGAGCTATGTTGTAGCAGGTTTATGACAGATATGGGTTAGTAACAGTCAACATAATTCAGGATTAGTGATAACAGCATGAATAGGTATTCCCATTAACCCAAAATACCAGATTTAACACAGTTGCAGAGCAAGCAGAACGCATGCATATATGGATCAACATTGGCCATTACAAGGGCATGCAGGTTTTATTGATGGCAGCAGACCACCAATATGGGTGTATTTTAACATGGCACATGCATGCAAACAAATGTGAATATTTATTAACCATTAGGGCATATGTCCCAACAAAAGTTTGGAGTGTACACATACTAGTTGAGGAGTGTCATTGGGTTGTTTTGCACATATGGTAGGGATGAGAGAGAGAGTTCAATTAACAACTAATATATCCTTGTAGTTTTCACAACATTCTCAGTCACTGCAGTGATCTTTCCATTACATGTATGATTACACTACCCAATGGCCTTATATTGTACACTGGTATGTTTATAGATTATTATATACGTGACCTGTGTCTTACATACAGGCGTGACAAGATGCAGGTGTTAATTCAACATATGTTGAGAATTGCTGTCATATACTTTGGGTGTGGTGCTAGAATGACATATTTGTTTTCATATACATTTTATGACTATGTACACGTTTGACTATCAGTTATATATAATTAACAGCTGCCTACATTTCTTGATCATCACACTGATTTTTCAGGGGAACAGTGTACCAGGCTGGTGATATGGACCATTTATCTGGACATGCTGGACAGATTGGAACAGTTGTGGGGTATGAATATGCATACAACTTTCAATCTGAACATTCTAGCAAATTCTGTACAGTTGGGTGTAAGTATTCATTCAGCTTTCTATCTGGACATTGTATCACAATCTGTACAGTTGTGGGGTATGATTAGCATACAACTTAGTAGCACTCCCAGGATTCAAACCCCTGCTGTATGTGACAAAATAATTGTAGCTAACATCACAGCACACTGTGCTATAAGGGAATTGATGTAAAGCTTTCTACTGTTTTCTATCTAAGTCTCCCTCAGTTGTACAATATGATTGAGTTATTGGCACTTCCAACATTGTTATGCAGGACTTCATACACATTTTATCTGCATACCGCAATGTTGGTGACACTGCCTAAAATACAACAGTACTATTTATAGTATGCAACAGTTCGCCAACATATAACAGAAGAGTAAACAGAAGCACTCCAGGGGTTATACCTTTATTCACAGACTATTACACATTTATTTCTACTGGTACATCACTTTCTAAGGCTCTTATATTTATTTGTTATGACAGTGCATGCAGACAAATTACTAACCTGTCTCGCGATGCAGCCTTTGCAACCTAGCATCATGGGCTTGCTGGTTCGCAGCCTGCTCATCTGCAGCTGTTTGAGAAATACAGTGACATTTAGCCATACCTATCCATAGTATATACAAGCTAGGCAATTCTTAACTACTTAGTAGAATGAGTACTTACTTGGTACTGGGGCAATAGGCATCTGCCGAGACTCCTGGATCCACTGTTCCAGTACATCCCCCCTCTGCCGCTTCAGGTCAGCATGGTGGTGCCTGACCTGCCCACCTGTCCTGGGGATACCTGTGGCACTGGTGAGATCACGGGCGAGACTGCCCAGGCCTCCTTTCATACTGCAAGCCCTGGTATTGGCCCTGCAGTAGTCTCTCCTCATGGTGTTTTACCAGGAACCATACCATGATGTTTGACTCCTGGATGCCCCAACGCTGCACTCTAAAATGAGTGCCTTCACCCACACCAGCCATTCTGCCTGCATTAGGAAGCTACAACCAGTTATGGAATGTATTTCCGCCTGTGGGGTTTAAATATGGCCAATTACCCACACTTTTCCGTGATTGGCCGAGTTTGAAAAGGCTAAGCTATGGGCACACCTGCTTACCTATGTTTGGCAGTGCTTAAAGAGGTATACCAGTAGGCAGATTGGAGTTGGCTCCCCTACACATTGCTTACTATTACTAAGTTGAGCTGTGCTGTGGTTAGCATTGCTTAATAGTTAAATAACACTATATTTGCCTTTTGGCAGTGATTTATTATTCATTACCGGTTCTATATGTGTCTGGTATTTATGATTCTACACTTCTACTATTTCTACACTTTATTACAATAACACCTCACATCTATACTTACTGCAGTACTCTAGTTCACATATTTATGTTATGTAGCAGATTATACCACTTCACACTGTACATAGATTCAGTTCACATGTTTGGTTTGATTTTCCTGTGGTGAGGATTAGTTTGCTGATACCTCATTCATATGTATTGCTATGATGGCTTAGTGGTTAACTACTGTAACTAGGGTCCTGAGTTTGAGCCTTGCAGAGGCAGTTTATTTTGTTGCTGGGCAAAACATGGGCTGTTGGGTACAGAGTGATTAAGGCACTTTAAAGCAATTGTAAGCGGGTTTGCGTGGGTTTGCGCAACGGTAAGCACTGCTAACCTCTAGGTACAGTTTCTCACACTTAGTTTCTACTTTGCTTAATCTGTGTAGGCAATGCTTACCCCTGTGCAAATGCAATTAAACACACTTACTCATGCTTATGTATGCTTACTACTGCTTATTTGTGCTTAAACCTGCTTACTAGTGCCTTATTTATTATGACACTGACACTTCACATGCACATTTAATGCAGTACTTCAGTTCACATTTAAATGTTATTTAGTAGGTTATACAGCAAAAACATGTCAAAAAATGTTCATATACAGATTTCACATAGAAAATGGTATGTGCTGCAGTGGGACTCGAACCGGGAATGCTTGCTTGTTAGGCAGATGCTTTGACCACTACACTATTGCTGTACTGCTTCATTTGCATATATCATCTTTGTTATCCTCTTCAGCCTTTTAAACTGCTTTAACCGTAGCTAAGCGATGGGCACACCCACACACCTGCGGTTAGCTGTACTCGGGGTTTTAAAAAAAACAAAGGGGTTTCTTCTTTTTATTTTTATGCCCTGTTGCTGTTGTACACATAAAGGACTGTTGCTGGGGATATGTGGACACCTATGAGCAGTCACACTCATTTATTTACAGTTTCTGCTGTTCTACTTTACAGGAGCATGTTTATTCTGAGAGCTCTGCTCTCAGACATGCCCCCTGCACTCATCCACGCTCTGTGTAGGATTAGGAGGTCAGGCAGTACACCTTCATTAATATGCATGGCACACTGCCATCATCCTCCTAAATTGCCATTTCCATGCAGGACTAGATTAGTTCTGCAAAGAAGATTAGTAAAATTGGGGGATAATGTCCAGAACAGTGACATTATAATGAAAGTATTCAAAATAATTGCCAAAATGTTTGAAATAATTGCCAAAGTGTTTAAATATATGAAAAAGCTAAAACAATTGAATTTCTTTACAATGCATTACTTTATCACATTAACTGAAGCTATTCAAAGTATCCAGAGTTTCTGGATGTTTGCAGTATCCGCAGTGTTTGCATTGTTAAAAAAAAGCCATTTCAAAGAGATTGTTGGGTTTTGGGCATAATTACGAGTACCTGGTCTATGCTTATATTTACATGAATTTTGTTGTTATGGCAGAGGGATTTTGCAGACCTGGAAAGCTGGTGTTTGATAACAATATTACTGAGAATTGGAGAATGTTTGAGCAAAAATATGATATTTTCATACAGGCTACATTTATTTTCTGATAAAGACACACATACAAAAACATTTATACTTCTTAATTTAGCTGGCTCAGAAGCCATTGAGAGGAAACGTTCATTTGTGTATCCACCTGGTGTGTATGCAGAGGAGGGGGAACTGACATATTGTGATACAGGCTGAAACACGGCAAGACCCTGAGTGCCTTTACAAAAATATCTAACCCTCAAATGTATATTGCAATGGAAAGGCACATATTTTACACAAGAAATCAAAAGCTTGGTGAAACTATATCAGCATATATTGCCAACTTGAGAAATAAAGCTAAAATGTTCAGATTTGGTGATTTAATAGATGAGCTGATAAAAGACCGCCTTGTATGTGGTGTTAATAATGATGCAGTGATAAAGATTTTGTTTTGAGATAGTGAATTAACTTTGAGCAAAGCCACAGAGATTTGTCAAATAAATGAACTTACAGAGAAGCACACGAGTATGCTTATGAAAGAGAAAAGCTTGCATGCAGTATCTACCAGTGTGAATGTTGATAGTGTACAACAAAAAGCTAAGATGAAAACAAAGTATAAACCAAAAAATGTGGCAGTAGCCAGCCTTAGCTATAAACTAAATGGGGCTGCAGCAAACAACCTTATTGTTAAAATTATGGCGGCAGTCATGAACCTAAACGAGAAAAGTGTTTAGTTTTTGGTCAGCAATGTCACAAATGTAAAAAGTGGAATCATTTCAGAAGGCTTTGCAAGTCTAAAGTGCCACAGACTTTTATTAAAAGAGTATCCAAAGAAGCAAGTAGATCAGTTAGAGAGCTTGCTATTATAGTGGTTAAAGTGCTGGTTTTGAACACTGAGGGTCATGAGTTTGAATCCCAGGAGCTCTTGCTTGAGAAAGATGTGTTTCAGCTGTCGTAACACCCACAGTCAGCTGAGTTTTCATGCTGGAGGGATAGGTTCCTGACCCAGAGACTCCCCAGACTCTGGAATAGATTGCCCATACATGTCAAGCACAGTGCCTCTTTGGCCCTCTTCAAAAGGAACCTTGACGATTGGATGGGAGAAAGGAAATTCACCCCGGAGATCACGTCAGTCACCCTGCTAGACAGGGGTCCAGGGAAGTAAATAGTGTGGGAAGAAACAGCCAGGGAAATGTTATGTCTAGGCTTGTATAGGCCCTAGGGCTGATAGCCTAGTACCACCTATTAGCTTCTATAAGCTGTGAGAAAATTTTCTATGTTGATGATGTCTCTGTAATCAATGAAACAGTTAATATAACAGAGTACCAGTTGGCAGCAGAGTGAAATATTTTGTACTGTGCAAATTAATGGGAAACCTGTAGAGATTTCAGTAGATACTAGATCCAAGTACAATGTTTAATCAGCACAAATGTTTGGCAAGATACAAACTGGTAACAAACTTGATTCAGCAAAGTCTGCAGAACCAGTTGCTTATGGTGGCAAAGAGATTCAAACTGATGGAGCTGTAGTTTTCCCATGCCCTTTTGTAGGAACCTGCTATAACTTGCAGTTTACATCAAAATTATTTATTTATTTAACATTTGTTTACTAGGATAGTCTGGCTGGACCACTAGTGTCCATTTTCAGCAGAGTCCTGGGGAGATGAGCTCCATACAGTAAGAAACTACACTGGTTATACATAGTATTAATAGTAGGTTATAGAGTAACATGGAAGAGACAGTTGAGTAACATGCTATAGGATAGCTAATAATTATAAAGGATGCAAAGTTGGAGTACAATATATAAGTATAACAGTTCCATGGTATAGCATAGGTACAAAATATGTGCCAGGCATGTTCATAGTAGAACATATTTACACTATATATAATTTGCAGACAAGGCAACTGCAGAGCAATATATAAGTGTGCTACAAAGGCTTAGGGAGGTAGGCTCTTGTGTTGGGTTACTCTTCAGGATGGTGTATTGTAGTTCCATAGAGGCTTGGAAAAGAGGTAAGATTTAAAGAGGTTTTTGAAAGTTGAGGAACAGTTCTACAGTCTGAGGTTGGGAGATAAGGTATTCTATATCTTTGCAACTTCATTGGGGAAAAGGGATTCCTCATGGCTGTTTTTACAAGGCATATTTGCAATCAGAGCTTTGTTACTGGATCACAATTGCCTGTTTGATTTGTAGAAATTTAGAAGACCAGATAGGGCAGGGGTTTTCTCAGGATAGTATAGAATCTGGTGAGCTAGGCCGAGCTGGTGGTATTGTAATAAGTTGGTAAATTCAAGCCAATGTAAAGTACGTAGCGACAGGCACTGGTGAGACTGGGATTTTGCACTGGTTGCAAATCTGGCGATTGTGTTGTAGCAGGTGGACATTTTGTTTAGGTCAATTTTATTTAGGTTTGTTAGTACTGGGGATGCATAGAGTAAAGGAGATAGGAGATGGGTTTTGGCTATGGCAATCCTAGAGTTAGAGGTTAGGTACCTTATGCTGTGATAGAGGGTCTCTAGTTTTTTATGTACTTTAGATATAGTTATAGATACATGTTTGTTAAATTTTAATTGCTGGTTGATAGTAAGTCCTAGTAATTTGGCCTCTGGGACTATTTCTGCTTTTGTGGTTGCTAGGTGGATTTGGTTTGTAAAGATGTTAAAAAGGAGGTGACCGAAAATTGAGCCTTTGGGTACTCCAAGTGTGACAGGGAGAGGGGGGATAGGGAGTTGAGCCATTTGACAGACTTGAAACTGGCTAATTAGGTAACTACTGAACCAGAATAGAGGCAGGTTAAGAATTTATCATGGGAGACAGTATATAATGATTTTGATAAGTCTAGGAAGGTAGCAGAGACTAGACTGTCTTGGTGTCTGTAGGAGTTAATGGTGTTGGTGAAGTTAATTAGGGCAGTGGTGGTGCTATGTGATGGGCAGAAGCCGTGCTGGGTATTAGATAGTAGGTTGTTAGAGAGAAAGTAGGTGAGGAGTTGGTGATGAATACACCTTTCCAGGATCTTTGATAGGGGTGAGAGGATTGTGATAGGTCAGTGTCTAAGTTTGTACCCTCTATATTTGGTGGAGGTGTAGTGGTTTTCTGGGCTGGAGGATTTTGTTTACTGCTACCCAGAAATTTTGAGGATTGTTGTTATGTTTCCTTTGTAGGGAAATGTAGTGGTTCTGTTTGTCTAACTTAATTTGTTTTTTTGCTTTGTTCCTGAGTTCATGAAAGGCTTGTGTAGGTGAGGTGTTTTGTAATGGCACCAGGTTCTCCAAGCTTTATCCCTGTCTTTAACTAAGGCCCTAGTGGTTTTCTGTAGCCAGGAGGCAGGATTGCTACAAATTCTAATTGTCCTGATTGAGGCTAAATGGTTGAGGATATTTCAAAATGTGGTGTTGAAGTATTCATCAGCTTCGCCTAGATGGAGTGATTTGATGGGTGACCAATTGCAGAATTTTAAGGTTTCCAAAAAATGTTCTCTGGGAAAGTTTGTTTGGGAGCAGATTTGTAGCAGGGTGGGAGAGTTACTAGTTTGAGTTTATCTGGCTGCCACCCAGTTTGGGTTTGTGAAGGGCTGATCTTGTCTTCTGAATCTGACTGACTTCTTCGATTAATCTCCAGAGCTGTAGACGAGGGTAAGATGGTCCACACAGCCTATCTGGACCTCGCCAAGTACTTCAACACCATCCCCCACTCTGGAATCATAGATAAACTTACTAAGCTGGACATAAATCCCTACGTCACTCAATGGGTTGCCAACTTGCTTACTGACAGAACCCAGATTGTAAAAGTAGCCGACTCCAAATCCAGCTCCAGACAAGTGACAAGTGGAGTACCTCAGGGTTCAGTCCTGGGACCACTCTTGTTTGGCATCTACTTCTCTGAAGTACAGGCCAACACTAAGGGACTCTGGCTAACAAAGTTTGCAGATGACTGCAAACTGGGAGCCATTACTGAATCCCCAAATGATGTGGATATTCTACAAAAGGGCCTTACAGAAACAGATGCCTGGTGCCAGAGCCATGGGCTCAAGCTTAATGCAAAGAAATGTATAGTTATCCCCTTTGGAAAAAAAACATGTATCCATGAATTACCACATAGGTGGCAATACACTAAACATCGAAAGTGTGATGAGAGACTTAGGGTCACAGGTGGACAGTGGTCTCACTTTTGATAACCACATCACCACAACAGTCAGGAAACCCTTCTATGTGGCACACCTCATCACTAAGGGCTTTTCATCCAGAAAAAAGGAGGTCATTTTCCCACTGTACTTATCCCTCATTAGACCCATTATAGAGTATAATGCCCCATTTGGTATGTACCTCACAAGACATTTGCAACAGCTGGAAAGGCCACAAAAATACCTCACTAAAAGAATCACAGGCCTAAAGTAGATGCGATATGCTGACCGTCTAAAAAAACTCCAGCTATATCGTCTACTCAGAGGCGATCTCTGCTTAACTTACAAGGCCATGTCAAACCTTGAGCTGTTGGACATGCTCCACTTAAAGAAATCCCAATCCCACAGAGCCACACACTCCAGGGATCTAAACCTTGTCATCACAATGAACAAAACATGCTGGAGGGATAAGTTTGTGACCCAGAGACTCCCCATACTCTGGAATAGACTGCCCATACATGTCAAGCAAAGCGCCTCCTTGGCCTTCTTCAAAAGGAACCTTGATGATTGGATGGTAGATAGGAAATTCACCATGGGGATCATGTCAGTTGTCTTGCTAGACAGGGGTCCAGAGAAGTAAATACTGTGGGAAGAAATATCCAGGGAATTGTTATGGCTAGGCTTGTATAGGCCCTAGGGCTGATAGCCTAGTACCAACCTATGAACCTATGAACCTATGTCTAAGAATAAATGTGGGATTGTGGTCACTAAGAGAGTTGGGTAGTGTTCCAAACACTGTTGGATGGTGCTGGGCTGGTTAGCGAGGATCCAGTCTAATATGGATTCCCATTTCATGGATTTATTGATCGTGTAGATGATTGAAAGAGCTGGGTGAAGTTATATAGGTTGATATGGTTGGTGGCTGTTGGAGAGTTGGTTGAGGTCTAGTCGATCTTAACATTGCCTAGTAATAGTGTTTCTTGGGGAAGTGTGTGGGAATCTCAGTGTAGTATTGACTCTATTGTGGGCAGGTTGTCACCTGGAGGTATATAGACCCCAGGTAGGTTTATTTGTTTGTGGTGGTTTAGGAGGAGTTTGGCAAATAAAGTTTCTGCATTCTTGAGGTTTGGGTATTCTTTTTGTAGTGGCTGGAGTTTTAGGTAGGCTTTCTAGAGTAGGGCAATACCGCCACCTCTTCTGTGTGTTCTATCTTCCCTCAGGATGTTATATGCAGGTGGGGTTATTGGGTTATCCTTGATATAAGGCTTAAGCCATGTTTCTGTAATAAGCATAATGTTGGAGTTATAAAGCTAGACAGTGGAGTGCAGTTCTTCTATTTCATTCATGATGCTGTGAGTGTTCAGGTTGAGTATTAACTGGTCAGAGGGGTTATGTTTAAGTGGGAGGTTAGAGTTGGGTGCGTTAATAGAAATTTCTGTTGGGCCTGGGTTGGAGTAAATATCACCTCCAAGTAGGAACTAGGCAGCTATGTTAGTAATAGTTTTGAGCTAGAGTTTTATAAGGGAATGGTATAAGTTCATAGGTTCATACTAGGCTATCTACCCTAGGGCATTTATAAGCCTAGCCAGGGTGTGTGTGGCTTTCACCACCCCTTAGGATGAGAATACTATGCCTTTTTAGGGTTTAGTTTACTGTGCCTCTGTCTAGTAGTGACACAGAGATGACCCCCAGGGTAAATCTACGATCTCCCATCCACTCGTCAAGATTTCTCTTGAATAGAGTTAGTGAGGGGCTCTGCCTAACATGGACTGGGATTCTGTTCCAGAGTGTAGGGAGCCTCTGGGTTATGAATCTGTCCCTCCAGCACGTCCTATTTATTTCTGTGTTGAGGTTTAAGTCCCTTGCTCTCGTGGTTCTGATGGATTTGGATTTTCTGAGGTGGAGCATGTCCATTAATTCCGGATTGGACATGGCCTTGTACGTCAGGCACAGATCACCTCTGAGAAGGTGGTATGCGACTGAATAGAGCGGAATTTTTTCAGTCGGGCAGCATATGACATATGTTTAAGACCCTTTATCCTCTTGATGAGGACCTTTTGGGGTCTTTCCAACTGCTGCAGGTGTCGGGTAAGATACATCCCAAATGGGGCATTGTACTCAATCATTGGCCTGATAAGAGATGAGTACAGGGGCACAATGAACTCTCTTAATCTAGATGTGAAACCCTTCATGATAAGGTGGGCAATATAGAAGGTCTTACTAACCACTTTGGCAAAGTGAGTGTCAAATGAGAGGTTACTGTCAACCTGGGTCCCTAGGTCCCTGATTACCTCTTCCGTACTTAATGGATTACCACCTATGTGGTAATTTGTGGGTACCTTGTTTTTCCCAAAGGGTATGACTATACATTTTTTGCAGTTCAGCTTAAGGCCATGGCTCTGGCACCAATTATCCATTTCTATGAGGCCTCTCTGAAGGATGTTTGTGTCCGCTGGAGTATCAATTATGGCGCCCAGTTTGCAGTCATCTGCGAACTTTGTCAGCCACAATCCTCCTATGTTTGCCAGTACCTCGGAAAAATAAATGCCGAACAAGAGGGGTCCCAGGACTGAGCCCTGTGGGACACCACTTGTGACTGGCTTAGAGTCTGACATAGCTCCAGCAACTCTGACCCTGTGGGTTCTGTCCTTGAGCCAGTTTGCAACCCATCTTGTGACATATGGGTTTACATTTAAGCTGGTGAGTTTGTCTATGATGCCCGAGTGGGGTATTGTGTCAAAGGCTTTGCAAGGTCAAGGTAGGCTGTGTGAACTGCCTTACCCTCATCAATGGCCTTAGTGACTGTTTCAAAAAGTTGACCAAGTTCAAAAGGCAGGATCTGCCCTTGACAAAGCCAAATTGGGTAGGATCCAATGTCTGTAGGTCCCCAATGTCTTTGTTTATGAGTTCCATAATGATCCTCTCCATAGCTTTGCAGACCAGGCTCGTCAAGCTTATGGGGTGGTAATTTCCAGGGTCCGTAGAAGCACCGCCTTTGTGAAGTGGGACCACTGTTGCCATACGCCACTCTTTGGGTACGTATCCTGTAGTAAGGCTAAGATTAAACAGCAGCCTTATGTGTGGGTTTAGTTCCTCTTGGAGTTCATGTAGCACACAGCCCAGGACACCATCCAGTCCCATTGATGCTGTGTTTTTAGCTTTAGAGAGGGCGGGTCTCACCTGGGTATCTGAGATGTTAGGGAGGCTACACTCTGCTGGGATAGTTATTTCTCCTTTTGGGGGGGAGGGGGAGGAGAAATTTGCACTGAACCTGTCTGCCAGAATGTTGGCAATGTCAGTGGGTAGAGTGTATTTTGTGTCATTTTGGACTAACTCTGAGCATATCTGGGAGTTTCCACCCAGGTTTCTAACATAGCTAAAGAAAGCCTTGTGATTGTCTTTTGTGTCTTTTGCGATTTTTCTCTCAAAGTTGGCCTTGGATGATTTTATGAGTGATCGTAGTTTTTTGCTAGTACTGATCAGAGATGCCTTCCCTTTTAGGGATTTTGCTCTGTCATGTAGTAGCTTCCTCCTCCTGTTGTAAAGTTTGTTTATGGCTGGGGTCCACCAGACCTGGTGCCTGCCTTTGGGGGAATGGGTCTTGGTTTTATTTGGGATTGCATGATCCATGCATTCTTGAAGGTGCCCGTAGAATGCATTTGCAAAGGATTCAGCAGTGTGGGTTGTGGTTTCCACTGGCCCAGGGGCCTTGAAGGATACCACTTCAGTCTTAAGAAGTGTGAAGTTGGCTTTTGAGAAGTTCTTCACTGTGGTCTTTTGTGCAGGGGGTGGGGGCGGGATATGGATTTCCTGTGAGATTAATTTATGGTCTGATCTTACAAAAGTGGGATATACTTCCGGTGTGGAGCATTTTGTCCCCATGTTTGTGATGATCAGGTCTAGTATATTGTCTCCTCTTGTGGGAATGGTGACTAGTTGTTCCATTGCATTTGAGTTTATGAATTCTAGGAACCTTTGGGCTAGGGTGTTGGGGCTTGAGTAATGTTCCCAGTCTATGTTTGCGTAGTTGAAGTCTCTCAATATGATGGTATTTGGAGAGACATTCATACTCTCCAGTGTCTTCAGGAAGGCTGTGTGGGGTTCCTGAGTTTGAGAGGGTAGTCTGTAGCATGCTACAAACTGTAAGGCAGTTTTGACTATGGTTAGTTGCACCTGGATGGTCTCCGATGCTTTGTGCGTTGCCACTAACCTGGAGGTGTGGGTATCTTTGATGAATATGGATACTCCCCCTCCTTTTGTGGTTCGGTCCAAATTTTGGGGCTGGAAAGTATGATATGAGGTAAAACCTGATAGTGCTGGGGTGCTCTCAGGAGCCTTGAATCAGGTTTCAGTCACTGCACAGACATCGATGTTCTCCATACTGAGGATGGCTTCAAGGGCATGCATCTTAAGGTTTAGACTTCTGGCATTGAGCAGCATTACCCTTAGTTTTTTTCCACTTGTGTTTTCTAGGGAGGTAGGTTTGTCATTTGAGCCTTGCCTAAAAAAGGCAATATGGGGGTGGCAAGAGCCTTGACCAATATCCGGATGCCCAGGGGTGACAGGTTCAAGCCATCCATATAAGACTTGGCTGTTTTTTGGAGTGAGGGTTATAGTGAATAGTTGAAGGAATAGAATCTTGGATTAATCAAGTATGGGTGAAGATATCTTTGTAGGTTTGGGTTGGATAGTAGAGGTGTAAGAAAGGGTGGGAGACCTGTGGTAGTTATGTTTGGTTAGTGGGTAGTGGTAAGAGGTACTTATAGATGCTAGGGACAGAAATGTGAATAAGGAAGCTAGAAGTAGGTGGTACTGAGATATTGGGGTTGGTGGGTTTGAGATATAGTGGTAGCAGGTAAGTTGTAAGAGAGGGAGGTTAGTGTTTTTGATAAGGGGAGGGAAGTGCAGTATGTATGGGGAGTAGTTGTGTGAAGTAAGAGAGGGGTAGGATGTGTGGTGCTAGCTAGCTGGTAATAGTACGTGTGGCCTGGTGTTGGATGTGGGATGTGTGGTGCAGTGGAGTGTGATTGGTGTGATTGCAGGTGTGGTTAGGTGACAGGTAACAGGAAGAGAGGGATAAATGCATGAGTAGTGGGGGTGGGTGGGAAATGGGGGCAGGGTAGGGGAGCGGAGTGAACCTGAGTGTTAGTGAGGGCAAAAGGAGTGGGGCTGCAACAAAGGGAGTCAGTGACTGACCAGCAGAAATAATCTGTGTGTCTGGCTATAGAGTGTGAGAGCAGACAGAGAAAAATAAAATCACTAGAGTTGCTCTGGGAACTGTAAGAAGTAAGGGTAGTCTGTAACCTAACATATCCAGAAAGAAGCTATGCAGGGGGTTACGTTAGGTGGCTAGAGAGTTAGTAGACTAGCAGGTAAAAAATGGATGGGGTTATACTATAGAAACACTTTCCCACTGCCAGCTCCATAACTGTGCTACATAGATACTAATAATATTGTTGTGACTTTGCTGGTAGTTCACTGGTAGCTTATTTGTCTGCAGGACCTTTCCTTCTTGCTTGGGATGTTTTCCTGTTGGCAAAGTATGTGTGTGGGGGGGGGCGGCATTGGACAGGTGGCCCAGCTTTTACACATGCACTATAGTTGTAAATAAGAAAGGGAGACACTTGAGCAAGGTATATCAGGTGGAATTGAAAAAGCAAAAACAAAGTCACTAACCCATGATAGGCCAGTTAAAGACTAGGACAGTGCTATTTACAGTTATATGTACCTATTGGACGTACTATAGGTCAGTTAGCAACACTTTAGTCATACAGAGCAGTTGAAAGCATTAAATGTTAAATTATTCCACCACTAGATGGTGCTGTTGTCCATAAAATTGTGAGACAGGCCTGAAAAATAAGCACATGCACTGTAGTTTGCTACAAATTAATAGAGCTTAACACTAAGGGCTACCTTACTTTGGGGTGGGGAGAACCTAGTTAGTATAAAGGAGGATCAGCTTACGTTGAGTTAGAACTAGGTAGGGGACAATATTCAGTTACAGTCCACTAATGTATGAACTGTATTAGAGGCACAGAGACACATCGTGGTCTGTCCGATATTTCAAATGCGTTGCTAGACCAGGCTAACTTATTTTCAGCTGGGACTTGATAGGGGAGCAGCATTCAGTTTAATAATGCTATTGGAGTACTGTGTGTGAGAGGCACAGTTTCAGTGTGAGCACGTTGCAACCTGCATTATTTAGACTGAGAAAAAACAAGAACAAAACTTAGCTTACATAGCGATTAAACTACATGGGGAGTCAGCAGGGAATAGCAGTATTCTGCTTGTTTAAAGTATGCAGGTTGCATAGTATTGAGTGGATATGTCACAGTCTGTATATAGGTTATACATGTAATGAGAGGACTAGGGCTGCAGTCCAGAAATACATTTTACATCCCTTGTACAGTGAGAAGATCCATTTGGTATTCAGGGAGACAAAAAGCTCAGAGTTCAATTGCTGTCTGTGTGTTTGGTGTGCACTCAGTGAGTGAGGCAAGTACAGAAGACAGTGTTTGAGCACTTACTTTTTGGGGGTTAGTGACTTGGGCTAACTGTACTGTAAGCAGTGTTAAAAATACAAGCCTCCTGACATGGGGTAGGCGTTTGGGTTTGCCCAGTTAGCTTTTAAATTCCTAACAGTGGAAATTAAACATAGTAGTGCAGCCTAACAGTCAGTAACAGCCTGAAAGCACCCTTTGCCTTAGCAACAAGCAAAAAGCATGTGTAGTCACTGTTAGGCCTCAAGGACAGTTTGAGAATGTGACTGGTTTCATTTAATAAAGAGTTCACTATATAAGTATGAATGACAACAATAGTTTTACACAGAATATTTTTAGTGAATATGCTATTTCCAAATACGAGATTGGCAAACTTCCAGTTACATATTCAATAAAGTTAAACCATGAAGTAAGCCCAGTTATCAAACCAGCAAGGAAGATTCCAGAAAAAATGCAGAGCAAAGTAAAAGCAGAACTTGAGAAATGGTGAATTTGCGTGCTCTTATTCCAGTAGAAGAACTGACAGAATGGGTATCCTCCATGGTCGTAGCTCATAATAAAAGCTCAGATAATATTTGAATATGTATTGATCCGAAAGACTTAAAGCACTTAAGCTTCCTCATTATCTAATGCATACAATAGAAGAAGTAGCTGCTCTCTTGACAAATGCCACTATTTTTTTTCTGTTTTAGATGCAGAAAGTTCCTTATGGCAAATTTTGCTGGATGACAAATCTTCATTGTTAACCACTTTCAGCACACCATTTGGGAGATACAGATTTTTGAGAATGCCATCTGGGATAAATTCTGCCAGTGAAGTATTTCAATGCTCCATCCAATATTTTTTTTCTGTTTATTCATGTGCTATCATAGTAGATGACATTATTGTAAGGGGAAATGATGAAGACGAACATGACAGAAACCTCAGAAAAGTTCTAGACCATGCATGTGAGTAAATCTTAAACTGAATCCTAAGAAATGTGAATTTAAACTGAAAGAAGTTACATATGTGAGTCATTTGTTTACTATTTCTGGTTTACAACCAGATCTGTCTAAGTAATCGGCTATTTTTGAGATGTCAGTTCTGGAAAATGTTACATCTTTGCAATATTTTCTTGATATGGTCAATTATTTAGGAAAGTTCGTTTCAGGTCTGAGTGAGCTTTCAGCACCCTTACGTGAGCTGACATACAAAAATGTAAACTGGGCCTAGTCGGAACAACACCAAAGACCATTTAATATTCTGAAGCAGAAAATTGCCAGTCCACCCACACTGAGATATTGTGATGTTCACAAACCTCTAACTCTTTCATGTGATGCTTCAAAGTATAGTCTTGGTGCAGCATGTCTTCAGGAAGGCATACCCATAGTCTGTGCATCCAGAATTTTAACTCAAACAGAAATGCAGTATGCACCAATAGAAAAAGAGAGTTTGGCACTAGTGTTCACATGTTCAATGTTCAATGATTATATTTATGGAAGACCAATTCAAATAGCGACTGAGCACCAACTTCTACTGACAATTTTGAAAAAGCCAAGGCATACAGCCCCAGCATGATTGCAATGCATGATGTTAAAATTGCAAATGTACAGTATCAATATGGTCTATACAAAAGGCAAATATTTATACGTTGCAGATGCTTTGTCTCATGTACCCTGGAAAACAACAGAGCTCCATCAAAGTGAGAAAGCAGACTTTGAAGTCATGGGGGTCAGAAATTTTTCATCGTCAAATCATGATTAGCTCAGAAATCACACATCTTCAGACCCAGTTCTCTAGAAGCTAAAACATGTTATCAGTCAAGGATGGCCAGCAACACAAACCAGTCTACCACTTGATATACAAAAGTATTTTTCTTACCGAAAAGAGCGTATAATAGAAGATGGAATCATCATGAAAGGTCCTAAAGTGGTAATTCCTAAATCATTGCAACAGGAATAGATCAAAATTTTGCATCGTGGTCACCCAGGTACTGATTCAATCAAAAGAAGGGCAAGAGGCATAGTATTTTGGCCTTTTATGTCAAAGGTTATAGAGAAGGAAACTCTACCATGTTCAATTTGCAACAGTACTAAATCGTACCAACAAAAGGACCACTTCAACTAAATCAGATTCCTGAATTACCATACTCAATGGTTGCTACTGATATTTCAAATGAAATGGTCAGCATTACTTAGTGTTAGTAGACTCTAATTTAAATTGGTTTGAAATTGACCTACTTCCTAACTTAACACCCAGCGCTGCCATTACTAAGTTGAAGAGACATTTTTTCTGTCCATGGTAGTCTGCACAGTCATATCTGACAATGGTGCACAGTTTACAAGTCAGCAGTTTAAGAAGTTTTCTGAGTCTTGGGACTTTGTCCATGTTACAAGTAGTCCTGTGTATCCACAGTCCAATGAATTAGCTGAGCATGCAGTTCAGAGAACAAAATGTTTGTTGGAGAAATCCAAGAGAGATAGTACCAATGTTTTTCTTAACTTTCTCAGTCTCAAAAACATTACTTCAGATAATTTGCTTGGTTCACCTGCTCAGAGATTAATGTCCACACAGACAAGAACAACTTTACCAATCAGTAAACAATTGTTAGTACCAAATGTAAAGAACAACAGGATGGTCAAGGCTCAACTTTTGAAAAAAACATCAGTCACAAAAGTTGTACTAAGATAAATCCAGCAAAACTCTCAGACCATTAAGACAAGGTGAGACTGTGAGAATGCAAACATCTAAAGGATATGTCCGAGTGGGTATCATCAAAAATATTTGTGAAGAACTCGACTCTTACATCATACAGTCTGAAGGATTGGATTTCAGAAGTTATCAAAAACATCTACTTCCAGTCTCTGAAGCCAGGATGCAGCAGATTGCCTGTGCCAGAGACTCAATTTCTCAAAGCAACTATATACTTGATCGAATTCCAGAGGACAGTGCACTTTCTTCAAGTAATCTTGATGTATCCCCTGAAGTACCAATTGAGAAAGAATCTCCGAGGATTGTCTCTGTTGCTAAACCCAGTCAAAGTTTTTATGTGACCAGACTGAGTAGAATTTCCAGATGCAATCGGAAATACATAGCGACATAGACTTTAGTTCAAAGTTGCTGTTGAAATATTGATGTGATATATACCTTGTAAAATGTCTTGTTCTCCTATTGAATGTTGAATAAATTAAAGAGGGAGGATGTAGATCAGTGTATATCTTAAACCTAGTCAGCCACTGCAGCTAGATAGCACATGCATATAAGTTACTGAGCATGTGCAAGATTGTTGCCATTTTGTGCAGTCAGTCAGAGTGAATGCAGACATGAATGGATGGTTCTACTTTATATCAGTGAAAAACCATAATGTCGACTCACTAACCAGCGAGGTGACAACATCATAAGTCCAAAACAGTGAACAGCTGGAATGGCAAATTTCTCCTCTGAGAAACTAACCACTTGGCCATCACTGACAATTAGAAAAACAGTAAACAAATTAAACCCACCAAAGTGGGGGAATGTGCCCCCCACCCCCCTACTTAAATATTCCAACTCCAAGATCACACTACAGTGGAGAAAAGGGCAAAGGTTGTTAGTGGTGGCCAAGTGGTTCGTCTCCTGGAGGCGAAATTCAACATTCTGGGTGTTTGCTCTTGTGGACTTATGAAGCTGTTGTCTGGCTGTTTAGTGAGTCAATGTTATGGTTCTTCAATGTTATAAAGGGGAACTGAATGGATATGCACATGCGAGTGTGTTTGAACTAATAAGTGAGTCACTTAGCTTAATTACATGTTTCATTTCCGATTCCTGATGTGTTTACATACAATAAATATCTTGAACCTATTACAATGCTTTACCATCTCTTTTGAACACATGAGACAAGCAACAATAATTTATTTTTATTTTATTTGTCATTTGTTAACCGGGTTAATCTGGCTAGGCAGAAGCTCTTTTTCAGCAGAGACCCGAGGAGAAAAGCTCCAGTATTACATTACTTAGGCATTAATTAACAAAGACAGTAGTTTACAAAAGAAGAAATAATACAATAAAAACTAACATAATAAGCAAGACAGAAATGTACTTCTAAAAGTTTATAATACACTATATAAACAGTTAGAGCTTCCAGCCTCTCCTTTCAGCTCAGGGACTTTATGCCTGGATACTTCTTGTTAGGAATCTTTGGCGTCTTCCTAATTATTTGAATGTTTAGTAAGATACATCCCAAGGGGGTATTATATTAAATGTCTGGAACTAGCTTGACCAATGCTAAGTAAAAAGGAATGATTACAAATTTAAACTCACGTGTTATTATTGCTTTAGTAATTATTTTGGCTAAATAAAAGGATTTTCCAACAGTTTTTGTCATATGATGGTCAAAACAGAGGGAGCTATCAGTCCATATACATAGGTCACTACCTACATTTTGTATTTTGAAGAAGTGTGTTGTCTTGGTAGTATGATGAGGAGAGTGGTTGTCTACTAAAAGTGGCACCTAGGCTGAGTCCATATTTAATATGCCAAGAGTTTACTAGGGAAAGTTTATTCTGGAGGGTATTGGTATCATAGGCTGACTTAACAACCCGTGCAGTTTGGAATCATCTGAACCCTTTGCTAGCCAGCTGTCCTGGTTCTCTGCTTGGAGATCGGAGAAATAAATATGAAAAAGTAGAGGTCCCAGCAATGAGACCAAAGGGACGGTGCTGGTCACTTTCATACTTTCTCATGGGGCACCTGCAACTCTCACTGCACAAGTTCTGTCTTTCAGCCAGCTTGCTTTCATCTTACTAAATATGGCTTGATTTCTAAAGCATTTAGCTTTTGTATAATGTCAGCACAGGGAATTGTGTCAAAGGCCTTGGCCACATCAAAATATACTATCTACACTACATGGCCACCAAATACAGACTCTGTAATGCTTACAAAGACATTTACCAGATTAAATAGATGGCATCTACCATTCACAAAGCCAAACTACTGGTAGTCAAGTTTAACAAGATTCTAGATATCACAGTTTATGAGATCAGTTATAATACCTTCCATCACTTTGCAAATGAGACATGTAAGGCTAATATGTCTGTAATTACAAATGTAGTTGAAAGGCCAGCATTATGGAGGAGAATCACAGCTGCAGTGCACCACTCATCAGAGGCAAAACTATTAGCAACACATTAAATTAAATATTTTTCCTAGTGTTTCTGCAAGGGCATGTTTAACACTATTATTTAAGCAACCGGGTATATTGTCAGGTTTGATGGAGGACATCCTTTTGGCCTTAGTTAACACTTTCAGTAAATGATCTTTAACGATAATTGGGGGAGTAAGGATTTCAGATATTTCTGGGCATTGAAGAGAAGTTTCAGGGATGAAGTTGGTACTAAATTTGCTTGCAAGGATACTGGTAATCTCAAGGAGGTCAGCATAGTTGCCCTCATTATGTGTCAGTTCTAAACAATGCAGGGTATAGATTTTCAAATTTCTAGCATAATAAAGTAAGGATTTATAATTATCTTTGGATTCAGAAGTCAGCCTTAGCCCATGGTCTATTTCAGTGTACCTGATAGTGTTCTATACCTTTTTTTGTAATTTTTTTTTATACTATCTTGCAGTGGGATTTGGATCAACTAAATCATTTAAGGGGCATTTTTTCTTTTGTTATATCATTTATAGGTTCATAGGTTCATAGGTAGATACTAGGCTATCTGCCCTAGGGCATTTATAAGCCTAGCCAGAGTGTATTTGGCTTTCACCTCCCTATTAGATTAGCCTACTGTGCCTCTGTAAAGTAGGTCACAGAAGGTACCCTTTTAAGATTAGTTTACTGTGCCTCTGTCTAGCAGGGACACAGAAGAGATCCCAGGGGTGAATTTGCGATTTCCCATCCACGTGTCCAGATTTCGCTTGATGAAGGTCAGCGAGGAGCTATGTCTAACATGAATTGGGATTCTATTCCAGAGTGAGGGGAGCCTCTGGGAAATGAATCTGTCCCTCCAGCATGTCCTATTTATTTTTGTGCTGAGGTTTAGGTCCCTGGAGCGTGTAGCTCTAAGGGACTTGGATTCTTTGAGGTGGAGCATGTCCATTAATTCTGGGTTTGACATGGCTTTGTACATCAGACATAGATCGCCTCTGAGTAGGCGGTAAGCAACTGAGTAGAGCTGGAGTTTATTTAGTCTAGCTGCATAGGACATCTGTTTGTAGCCCTTGATCCTCTTGGTGAGGTACTTTTGGGGTCTCTCCAGTTGCTGCAGGTGTCGGGTAAGGTACATCCCAAAAGGGGCATTGTATTCAATTATGGGCCTGATGAGTGACGAGTAGAGAGGCACTTTATTTTTATTTCTGCAGTGGACCCCCAGGGTGGTTTGTTGTTGAATTTCCCCTTGATACTTGGTACTGGTATGGACTACTAGCCCTATGTGTTTTTCTAAATGAGTGTAAAAGTTCTTATTGAAACTTGCTGCTTTGTTAGGTTCAGAGGAGGTACAACAAGTATTAGGTTGAGGCTGGCATATTTGTAGTCCTTAAACAGACAGAGAGAGATTTAGTTTAGGAGCTTTTAAAAGTTAAAAGGAGATGGTCACAGGTTTATGCGCTGACGTCACTGGAGAAGGAGATACCAGAGATACCATATTTGTAAGAATCAGGTGAAAAACTCTATAGCCGATTTGTTCACTGGATCTTTAAGGGAATTCTGTTTTTATACTTCTAGGAATTTTTGGGCATATCAGCATAGGTGTCCCAGTTTTTTCTGAAGGGTAGTTAAAGCCACTCAGAATAAGGGGGTTTATGCTAACAGAGATATAATTTACATCACTGAGGAATATCATATGGTCATCAGGGGATAAACAAGCTATTAGCTGATAATCCTACCTAGAGTGATCAATGAGTTCAGTTTCTGGCTGCCTGGAACTCTGCCAGAAGTTGGTATTTTCCTTGACAAACGTGACCCACTATAGTTGTCCTTGGGCCTTAAGGCATGAAAAGAACAAAACTCTGGAAGAGTTGGAGTACTCTTTTCATTTTAACAATGTTTTAGAAACTATGCAGACATGGATGTTTTCCAAATACAGAAGTGCATCAAGATCAGACAATTTATTTTGTTGACTTCTGGCATTAAGGAGAGCCACCTTAATGAGATCTGGTTTGGGGACTGATATTTTAATATGTACATCAACTGGACTATGTCTAAAAATGCAATGAGGAAGCAAAGGCTTTACCCAGTATGTGAAAGTCTTGAAACAAAGAGGTGAAAGCCATCACAAACTGGATACCCTGGAATGACATCAGCTATTTCACCAATTAATGAAACCAATTACTTTTTCTTTGCATCTAAGCATTATTCAAGGTGAAGGAAGGACTACACTCAGGGCCACTGTCTGACCTGCATTTGTAATATGCATGTGAAATTTAGATATGTCTCTCTGCATATCTCTTAGGGTACTGTCTCTCTAATCATTCACACCCCATGCACCACTATAATATAGTTGTATTTGTCAAGAGTTAGGATCTTTAGGGGTCTTGTAATATCAGACAGCCTGGCACCTGAAAGACAACTCATTGTAACCCTTTCTTTGTCCATCCTTGTGAGTGATGGTTCAGTATGCCTGACAATAGTGACACCTAGCACTAAAACATTCTATTGAAGCTAAGGTTCAAAGTGATGGATTTGGGTAGTTTTTTCTTTATGGGATGTATGCATAATACATACATAAATAAATAAATACATACAAATATTTCAAGCACAGGCATTAATGCCCTTCTAGCCTGCCAATATACCAAAACATCTGTTCCTTAATAAGTATCCAGGCTGTTATTAAAAATGTCTAAACTAGAACTTGCTTTAATATTATTTGGTAGTCTATTCCATGCATCAGCTACTGTCTCAAAGAACCAATTAGTACACTTTTCATTCCTATAGAATATTCTACATAGTTTGTCTGATCATGCTCTACTGCTTTTTGATAACCCCAAACATTCCCAGAGGTAGTTGTCTCTAAATGCCCTGTACACCTGATTAAGATCACCTATTAGATAAGAGCCACTGTACAAGTTCAGATATTTTCATAATAACTTAAATTTTCACATCCATGGATGCCCTTGGTATATTACCACTTTACTCCCTCCAGTTTACTCAGGCTTGTTTTCTTATGAGGTTCTAATGTAACTAACAAACAATGACTTCATCATTTCTGATTTCCTAGACTTTATACATTTTTTATATAACCTACAGTTCTATAACTATCATTAACAAATTATTTGATATGATTAGAAAAACTCAACGATGGATCTACCCATATACCCAGTTCCTTAAATGAGGCTACAGTTTGTCACTGTGTGCTGCATTAAACATTCACCTTTCAATTTATGTCACCCAAATCTCATATGCTTAGTCTGTGATATATTTATCAGCATATTATTCTCCTGTGACCAAATGCTCAGTTTAGTCAGTTTTTTTTTTTTGCAGACATGCCTTATCTGTAACATCTAATCAGTTTACTCAGTCTCAGGTCATCTGCATGCAGACTGTAGAACACCACAGATAAAAAGGTTAGGTCTGAAAGATAGAATCTAAACAAGTAAGGGCCCAGGACAGAGCCCTGAGGAACACCCTGACTGTCACCAAGAATTTCACCTGTCCAATTGCTGTATGATATTTACCATGTCCTATTTATATGCCATGCAGCTCTCCATCTTATCAAGAGTTCATTGATACCTAGTTGTTCTAATTTATTGATCAGTGTTTTGTGTATGACCCTGTCAAATGCTTAAGTTAAATCTATATAAATTACATCACAGCACATTTTTTTTCATTCATAGTTGTTATTATATTGTTATTGAACATCATGTTACAGGTGGTAATAGATCTATTTTCAACATATGCATGCTGATATATGGTTTCAAGTCCCACCCTAACCAATTCTGACAATAACTCATCCAATATTACCTTCTCCATTATTTTTCCACAACATGAAAGTAGACTTAAGGATCTATATGACTCTCGGTTTATCCTATTCCTCTTTCCCTTAAAGACAGGTTTAATAAGCGCATGTCTCCAATCTTGAAGAATCTCCCCATATTTATATGACCTAGTAAATAATAGATATATCTGGTACTGTAAGTTCTTGCTGATGTGTTCTCAGGTTATTATTACTAATTCCATCTCCTCCCTGTGCTTTGCTTGGATCCAGTTTGCACCCTTCTTTTTCAACATAATCTAGATTTATTCCAGTATCTGAGGTTACCTGGATGTTACTAGGATGATTTATTACCCCCTTTTGTGGAGCCAAACTGTTTTGCATAAGGTTTTGTAAATATATCTATAATATGTTGTGTATGACAATACATTTTAGAATCTGCACACATCCCTGGATTTAGCAAGCCCTGCACCAATGGCCAAGTATAAGGCCACTGGCATTGCAAACAATACAAAAAGTAAAAAGAGTAACTTTTATTTTATTTTTGCCAATTTTGGCTGTATAAGCATAGGGCAGTGGTGCACAAATGGGATCGGTGGGAAAATAAGAAAATAAACCTAAGAGAAGCATTCTAACTAAAATCGGTATTCCGCCATACAAGTCAATGGCAGGCAAAAGACAACCTGACCAGTGAATAGTGGTTGCTAAGGGGGGAGGCTCAGTGTGACACATATAACTATGCATTAGCAGGCAATCCTATGCAAATGAGGGGAAGGATAATGAATCCCAGTTTTCCCCAGCATGTGAGGCAGGTCCCAACAGTGTAAGAGTATGAATAGCTGAGTGCAAGACTAGGAGGTAGGTGACATCATGGGTGGGTGTGTCAGGCATACTGTAAGCAGACTGGAGCCCTGTGGCTCAGGTTTGCTCCTAACTTAGCACAGCTAAGCTAGGGGGTGTGTCTAAACCTGCCTAGCACTCCTTACAAAGTGTAAGTGGGTATGCGCACTGTGCGCCGGGCTTTACAGGAAGAAAAATGAAGTTAAACCAGGAAATAGCAGTAATGTGCACATTTGAGCACTCAGTTTGCGTGGTGTGCACATGGGCTCAAACAGGGAAGCAATGGGAAGGGAAAAGAGCAGAAGGATGCCCAGAACACGGCTAAGCAAACACCTTTCCCACTGGTTTTTCCCACACTCTCCACCACTGGTGTATACAAGCAGGGAAATTTTAACAAACAAACCTACAAAATGAGAAGGGCTGCAGCAGGCAAAATAGAACAACATGTGCAAGAGGGTGATGATGATGTGCATGCTGCTGAACAACCAACAGTGAGGAGATGGAGAAGAGTGTACAGACCCAGGGTAACCTACCAGGGGCTACATGAGCTGGAGATAGTGGAGTGCTATAGAGTGGACAGTGATCTCCTACAGCAAATAGTTGAGCTGTGCCAGCCACACCTGACACACCAAACTGACCAAGGGGAACCTATCCCAGTGGATACCAAGGTATGTGTAGGCCTAGGTATACAAGCCACAGGTACCTCCCAAAGCACAACTGGGGATATCGTGGGGATTTCACAAGCATCCGCATCCAGAGTAGTCCACCAGTTCCTGGATGCCATGTCAGCACATGCCAGTGAGCATGTAAATTTCCTCAGCACCCGTGAGGTGTTGACCAGCAATATGCGCTCTTCCACCACATAGCAGAATACTCTGGGATAGTGGGTGCTATAGACTGCATGCACATATGCATCAAATCACCACCTGGTGAGCAGGGTAAGGTCTACATCAACCGCAGGAGCATCCTCTCCATCAACTGCCAGGTTGTATGTGATGCCCAGGCCGTTAAAATGAATGTGTTTGCTGGCTGCCCTGGAAGCTATGATGATTCCCACATATGGCATCTGACACAGCAGTACCAGAGATTTTCCAATGGGGACATCCCCTACGGTCACCTAGTGGGGGATGCTGGGTACACACTGGAGCTGTGGCTGATGACACCCATCAGAAATGCACACACACACCTGAACAAAAATGCCATAATGAGGCACACACACAGGCCAGACATATAATAGAGCATGTGTTTGGGATGCTCAGGTCATGGTTCTAGTGTCTGGACACATCCGGTGAAGCCTTGCAGTATTCACCAGCTACATGTACTCAAATTGTTATGGTATGTGCTATGCTACACAATATGGTCTTGTGAAAACAGCTGCAGCAGGAACAGCATGGGGCAGGGCCACACAGCCCCCACCAATGCCAAAGCCTGCACAGGTACAGAGTGACCTGGAGGAGGAAGAACATGAGCCTGCCCCCAGCAGGCAGAAGGAGGCATGCCCAGTATGCCCTGGCCTTGGCAAAGAGGCAACACATAGCACATGCACTGACACAGTAGTGACCCAGGGAATGACACCTCTCTCTGACTCGCACATACAGTAAAAGGGATGCCAAACATGACACCATCTGTGCTCAACCATGTATAGGGAGTGTACTATGTGCATCCAACATAGGCAGCCCTCCAGCACCATCCACAAGTCTGGCACACCCACAAGGTAAGTCAATCAACCTGCCAATTGCCAAATGTAGTACAATGTGTTGTTACTTGTAGCTATGGTATGGATGTGAGCATGCAAGGGAATTGGGTGGCTGAATGTTATGGCAGCAGACAGTAGACTCCCATAGTGGCACCCTGACATGTGTAACACTTACTGGAGTCACCAAAGTAGCCAGTACTACACAGGGTGACAAAACCAATTGCAGGAAATGTGCTGAGCGACACGTATGTCCATATGACCCACACATGTCAGTCAGGACAGTTCACATACCCAACAACAGTTGCAGCCAGCAGGACAGGTGTAGACAAACCCAAACAGGGCCTGTGACATGGCCCCAGAATGATGGCTATGGTTAACCCCACTCCCAGGCCTACACAGACAGACCACAGCAGAGCATGAAGTGGGATGTTAGTTCTGAAGGATAGGAAGTCAGACAGTAATATGTAGGGCAACCAAAGCCAAGATCTGTAGTACACTGGTGTGCCTCTAATCAGCAAGATAGTTAGCAAGACAGAGTGAAATGGAGTTCATGACATACCAGTGCAGTCATAACAAATGTGTACAAGTGTCACTTGTGCCCCTCCCCCCCATACTACATAGTAATGTATTACCAGTCAGGTGTGCCCCCTCAACCATGTGTAAAAATGTAGAAATAGTCAGGTGTGCCCCCCATCCTACATAGTAATGTAATAACAGTCAGGTGTGCCCCCCACTCCTGTGTATAAATGTAGAAACAGTCAGGTGTGCTCCCCCGGTATGCAGAAATGTAGTAACAGTCAAAGCCAACTGATCAATGGATACCCTGCAGAACACAGCATGCTACCTGTTAGTGTACAACACAAAGGTCAGCACTGCAGCACAAACTACCTGGACACGATCCACACATCCACTACAGATGGACATACTGGGCATGCTCACACATTTAGAGAAATGGAGGCAATGTCAGTCAACAACATACTAAAAGGTTATACTGGGCATGCTCACACACTTAAACACATGAAGGCCATGACTGCAAACACCAATTGACCAGACATATCTGGCAGTTGCAGATGTTAGTGCAGACACTCATCAGTATGTATCACACATGCCTTGCACACACAGTGGATAGGAATTCAGACATATATGTCAGGGTGACACTATAATAAGCCAAAGGTAGGCATACATAGATGTGTGGAAGAGGGTGACTGTGACAAGGAGCCATCCAGGCCTGTTCCACCCAGCACACAGCCAAAGGGCCCCAAACACATGAGATGCACGTGTCACTCACTGCAGATACTAGCCACCAGTATCTGTCAGCATTACAGACTATGTGGTGCATGTGCCAGCTGTGCAACATGACTGTACAAGGAAGCAGTTATCTAGCAGCTGTATATACATATCTGTGACATATGACCCCATGTATGCTCGCATGTGGTGTGTCAACCTGTACATGAATGGGTTATGGCCCATGCACACACCACCCTCCCCATAGCCCTACTATGACAAGCCTGCTGAGGTAATCCAATGTGAAATACACCTTTGGGAGAGTTGTAGCCCAGTAATCTCTGTGGCATGTCCCATAACTGTGTACTGCTGTAGTTAGGTAGGAGGTCTAACCCCAGACTTGGCAACTGTGTGTGTGAGTGTGTGTGTGTGTGTGTGTGTGTGTGTGTGTGTGTGTGTGTGTGTGTGTGTGTGTGTGTGTGTTTGTATGTGTGTGCTTGTGGGTGTGTCTGTCTGTCTCTGTGTAGAGAGCAATGCTTTTTAGGGTACTCACAGTCCTTACAATTCATATACCCAACTTTGGCAAGGCTGCTGATGTCACCCTCCTAGAAATACACCTCTGGGAAGGTCATAGCCCACTAATCTCTGTGGTGCATCCTGTAATTGTGTACTTCTATTGTGTACTAAAGTAGTTAGGTAGGTGTTCTAAACCCAGACTTGGTAACTGCGTATGTGAGAGTGTGTGTGCGTGTTTGTCTGTCTCTGACTGTGTAGAGAGCAATGCTTTTAGGGTACTCACACTCCTTACAATTCATATACTCAACTTTGGCAAGGCTGCTGATGTCACCCACCTGGAAATACACCTCTGGGATGGTTGTAACCCTGCAATTTCTGTAGCGTCCTATAACTCCATACTGCTGTAGTGTGATAAAGTCATTAGGTAGGTGTTCTAACCCCAGACTTGGTAACTGTGTGTGTGAGTTTGTGTTCATGTCTGACTGTTTAGAGAACAATGCTTTTTAGGGTACTCACACTCCTTGCAATTCATATATCCAACTTTGGTAAGGCTGCTGATGTCACTCACCTAGAAATACACCTCTGGGAAGGTTGTAGCCCAGTAAGCTCCGTAGCACGTCCTGTAACGGTGTGCTGCTGTAGTGTGATAAAGTAGTTAAGTAGGTATTCTAACCCCAGACTTGGTGAGTATGTGTGTGTCTGACTGTGTAGAGGGCAATGCTTTTTAGGGTACTCACACTCCTTACAATTCATATATCCAACTTTGGCAAGGCGGCTGATGTCAGCCACCTAGAAATACACCTCTTGGAAGGTTGTAGCACAGTAATCTCTGTAGCACATCCTGTAACTGTGTACTGCTGGATTGTGATTTAGAACTGTGGTAGGGTTCCATCCCCACCCATGGCAGTTTTGAATTTTTTGTGTGTGTTTCAATGTCTGTATATGGAGCAATGCATTATAGGCTAGTCACACTCAGTACTTTTCAAATGGCCTACTTTGACAATCCTGCTGATGTCATTCATTGTGAAATACACCTTTGGGGAAGGAGTTCTGTAGTAATCCCCGTGGTGTATCCTATAACAGCTCCATGATGTAGTATGATATAGATCTCTGTCAGGGGTTCTGTACCCACACATATCAGTTGTAGATGTGTTGTGTGTGTCTCACTGTCTGTGTAGGGAACAATGCATTTTAGGCTAGTCACTCGCAGAAAATTTTCAAATGGCCTACTTTGGCAATCCTGCTGATGTCATTCATTGTGAAATACACCTTTGGGGAAGGAGTTCTCTAGTAATCACCGTGGTGTGTCCTATAACAACTCCATGCTGTAGTATGATACAGATCTCTGTCCGGGGTTCTGTACCCACACATATCAGTTGTAGATGTGTTGTGTGTCTCACTGTCTGTTTAGGGAACACTGCATTTTAGGCTAGTCACTTGCAGTACATTTAAAATGGCCTACTTTGGCAATCCTGCTGATGTCATTCATTGTGAAACACACCTTTGGGGAAAGAGTACTTCAGTAATGTGCATGGTGTGTACTATACCTGTGTAGTGCTATAGTGTAATAAACTAGTTAGGTAGGGGTTCTACTCCCAGACATGACAGGTGTGCGTGTGTGTGTTTGTAACTCATATCCTGTGTAGAGGTGTTTGTGAGTGTGTGGAGCGGGTTTTGCATATTTCTTATATGGTGGCCCTACTATATATCAGTATGTCCACTCTACAGGGATAACAGATGTGAAATAGCTGAGAGGCTGGGGTGCAATGCCATACCAATACATGTGACATCAATGCTATGCAATCACAGTTAGCAACCCCAGTATTACCCAGAGCACACTCTCAACCCATGTCTCATACACACAGACACATGCCTAGGCAACAGCCAATATATAGGTAGTACACTGCATATTGCCCACTGATAGCAACTATGGAGTGATAACAGTGGGCTACAGAGGGCATGTCACCCTGTCCACCTGTCCAATATGCACATACATGCAGACAGTGCACCTCCTCCATGTTCCCCAATGGACACCTGCACCACCTGTGGTGCCATCATATGTGGCACAATAGACATACCATGCCTGACAACATGCCTTGTATGGACAGATGCCACTGACACCAGGGAATGATGTTATTATGCTGTCAATATAGGTACAGAGTAAACCTGCTGCCCATTACTGGTTCCCGCCACAAGTGGGCAAGACTGGTACATATGATGATAATCTGTGTTAACAACATGGGCCAGACACCCCAGGCACAGTTCCACATGTCACTGTACATGTATGTGGGAGGTGTGCACATCCCAGACACCGTCCATGTCATGGACTAAGGAACACATGCATGGCAAGTGATGCACAGCAATGGTCACATACAATAGTCACCAAGGTGACAGGATGGGGGATACAATACCCACCTGTGTAGGCAAATGCAGAAACTACAGCCCTGAGACACAATACAGACCATTGTCATTTGGCCAGATGTCAAGGTATACCCATCGCCTATGCTTGTATAGCCTGCTGCCACAGTCACCCATCACAGACCCGTGCAGACATGCACCCATGCATGTCAGTACTGGCACCCTGTGTGTTTGTCTATATGTTGTATGGTGTGTATGTTCACATCCACACTCACTACAACCCTCATGGGCATACTGAAGCATGCTGTCTGATGTCAGACACCTCCTCATACCAGTTGCCCATACAACTTCCGTATGACCTGTGTGGTGCATATGATACCTGCACAGTTATCTGATGTGGCAATCCAGCTACTGATGAGTTGTACTTCTGGCCCTGCCAAGTGTGTCAATGTGTGTGTGTGTCCCTGTGAGGGTGTGGCTGTGTTGACGCTGGCACCTGTTCATGCAGACAGGCACATGTACGTCACCTACCATATAGCTACTGTATCTTAGTTGCAGATGTCACTCACCATCACATATATGTCCTGAGGGCTCCACAACAGGTAACCCATGTGGCGCATCCACTAATTGCATTGAACTGTAATAACACTACATAGTTGTCAGGGGTTTGATACCCTGTGCTAGTAGGTGTGTGACACAAATGAGCTGCAGTTTTACTCACCCCACCCCTCCCTGACATGTCTTTGCCTCTGTCTGCCTCTCCCATTCCCTCTCTGTTGGATGTGGAGACCTACACCTGGTTTGCTTAGGCAGCAGCATGTGTATTTTAAGTGATGCTCATGATCAGCTGATGGCCTCTGCATGAATTGCAGCCCTTCCCTAGCGGATTGCATGTGGAACAGCTGTGGTAACATTCCCATAGCCAATTGAATGTAAACACACTCCAGTATCTAGAAACATCATGTTGGTGTTGGCCCTTGTCATTCACTGCGAGCAGGAACTAGATCTGTTAGTTGGTAAACAGCATCTGAGATGGATTGGGAATTTACCTCTAACAACATACACTGTGGAAACAGGGCAACACACAGGAGGAGGATGGGCCTGACCTGACTACAGACTGTAAGTGCTGCTATACTGCATGTGGAGTACTGTTGGTTTAACAGTGTGTGTGCGGATATGACTTTCCTACATGTCTACATACCTGCCATGTCAGTTCCATGTTTATGTGGAATCCCCATCTGCAGGGTCAGCTGCAGACAGGGCAGTGTGTTGTGCCTTTGGTTTCATGTGTTAACAATGGAGCATCTCTCTGTGGACTGCAGATGGTAGTGTGAGGATTGCAGTCTGTAGATGGTGAAAGCCGTGACAGTTACTGGCTTCTTATCCCTCATAGGACATATGTTGCTGCAAACCCTGTTACAACAGTAAATGTATGAGTTTATCGCAGCAACATGTCATTACTGGCCATGTGTATGTTCTGCCAGCCACAACTCTGTCGACCTGTGTACATATGTTGTGCATGATGTGGTGCATATGTGCTGTACACCATAATTAGTGTCATCATATCTGCTAACAAGCCAGTGAGATATCAGACTGCTGCACATGTTATGTACAGTAGGGGTTATATTTGATGACATAACCTGGACATTCTGTGGATGTTTGTACAGTCCTTCCAGTGTGGGGGTGTCAGTGTTACAGACAGCAGGTAGCAATACCTCTTATATGGTAAATATTTGTAGGAGGTTCAGGAACTACAGAGTGTGAGTAGAGTTGTGCTATGCTTTGTATAGTACTGGTGTTACAGGGTGTGTGTGTACATACTACTTTACATTGGAATGCAGTCTGTCTGCATAGCTCTCAACTGTGGGCCTATCCTCTTTGTGGCCAGAGGTGTGCCTATCATGTGTTATCTGTCCACCACACAGGTTCTGTGTCAGATATTTCACTGGCAGTGTGTGTGTTGAGTGCTATCAGTACATGGCTACATCCATTCCTGTTTCGAACCACAATTCCCTGACTAAGGGTATGTTGCAGACTATCCTGTAACACCAGGTACTTGCTTAGTTTATGGCAACAGTTCTCCACATTTGTGCCTGTGTTCCAGCCTCTGTCCTCCGCATACATATCAAGCTTTGCACATATGACATGCTGTAGGGGGATGTTCCGTAGTGGGCTGAGAGTATATCACACTGCCATTGCTGCCATCAGTCCACTTCTGTTGTATCCCCCACACATATGTTGGGGCTGGGGCCATATATGTGTGGGTGTCACCTACACAATACATGTGTGCTCTTATGCACTCCAGAGGCCAGTGTATGTAACAGTGGTATATGGCCCTGTATTATTGAGTCTGGGGGGAGCACCATAAATAATCTGTATGTGGGGGTATTAGGGGTGAGCTGCCTTAAGGTATCTGGATGTAAAGTGCCATATACTTCACCTATATTTACATTACTTACATACATTGGGTTAATGCAAGCCTACTGCCTCCTGCCATACAGACTGTTCTGTTTGTCAGTGTGCATGTGATGGTGTCAGTTATGCCTTGTTATGTAACAGTTGCAACCCATTTGGTCACATGATGTCTTTACCACCCAGTGATGTTGTACAGAGTGTAGATAGAGGCTGCTGAACTATACACCTGCATTACATACTGTTGATTGTTTGGTATCCTGTGGCCCAGTCTGTACCCACTATTGTACAATTTTAAGGGCTTGGCCTAGACAGCAACATTTGTTAAGCTGTTAACCTTTCCAGACTACTGTATTACTATAACTGTTTCACAGTTTCATTCTTTTGTTTATATGGATGTCTGTGTCTGAGCAGTGTCTGAACAGCTATATGACATGGCATACAGAACTGTAATACTAAACAATGAAAGGTATTCCATTCCTGCAAACCTGTGTGTGGTGTTTTCCATATGACCTCTCTGTGGGTATATGTTGCAGGCAATGGTTGTCAGTTGAATGGGTGGCCCATACGGTGTCCAGTTGTTCAGGTGTTAACTGTAGGCATAGTGGCTGTTCCATATTGCGTGCACCTTCTACATATGTATCTTACTATACATATATCTGCGTGTGTATGTGTAGTCACATATATATCCGTGTATATGTGCCCCCCACACCCTCTTCTTTATATACTGACTCCAGAATCACACAACAGTGACCTGTAGACACATATATGTGTCGATGTAGGCATTTGCATGTATATGTGTTCATATATAGTAATACATATGTATATAGTGTTAGCAATTTATATATATATATATATATATATATATATATATATATATATATATATATATGTTGTATCAGTGTAGATAGTAATATATTAACACAAAGGCACCTCTAGATGTTTGTATATATTATCTATACTGGTGTATGACTGGATTGAATGATATGTTTCAGATATTGCCTTGACTTTTTACAGTTGCATTGGCTTACTGTTAAACCAATGTAACTGTGTTGTGGAGGGTTCTGGGGTCAAGAACTGCATGTGCTGGATATTGCATTGCACAGCATATCTGTTACAGCTATGGCTGGGGGGAACATAGCAGTAATCACCAGGTATCCCTCATTTGAACCCCCCCACCCCATTAACTTTGCATAAAGTCAGTTATTTTGTGGTGGAGGTTCCAGTTGGTTTTCCTATATGGAGATGCAATTCACATATCTATCTGTGTATATATATATATATATATATATATATATATATATATATATATATATATATATATATATATATACATATATATATATATATATATATATATATATATATATATATATATATATATATACATATATATATATATATATATATATATATGTGTATGTATGTATATCTAAATATATATCTAAATATATGTGAACATATTTATCTATCTACCTATATACCATTAATGTGATATGATTTGTGTGTATCATACATTTATTTCTATCTGTGTATCTCTCTACATTTACAGATCTATAACTGTCCATATGTCTATGCATGAGTGGCTCACAATATTGGCCTGTCCCACATTCGTCTGGCCAATTGACATGGATGATGTCAAGCATGTGTTCAGTCAGGAATAATGATACATTAGAGTTTCAGACTTCATGTTGTTCAGATTATGTGTGTTACAGCAGATGACTGTTTAACTAGCAATGTTTTACATGTATAAAAACAATATTTCACATTTATCCCAATTTGTACCCCACTTTTGTCACACTGTGTTCAGAATGTTTGCAATAAAAGGTTGAGTGATATGATATTAGTACAATTCCCCTTATGCAGACTGACAGTGCTGCATGATATGTCTGAGAATACATAGGATTTATGTATAACCAACATGGTGTATTGTTAATTCACTATGATTGTGGTATGCAGGGTCTTGGGTTTGGACCTTGCAGTGGCTTTCAATGCTGTTGCTGAATTGAACAAGGACGGTGGGATATAGGGTTATTAAGGCACTTTTAAGCAGTTGTAAGTGTGTTTGGGTGACAGTAAGCATTGTGTTAGCCTCAAAATTGCTTTATTTGTGTGCGCAGTGCTTACCGTCGCGCAAACACAAACCTCCAGTTACATATGCTTGCAGATAGTTTGTGTCAGATTTGCTGAGCCTGTAAACTTAAACTCGCTTACTAGTGCTGACATATGCTTACTACAGCTTATTGCTGCTTAACCTATCTACTGTTGTATGCATTATGATACTGACACTTCACATGTGCATTGTCCCCCAGTTTATATATATATATATATATATATGTATATATATATATATATATATATATATATATATATATATATATATATATATATATATATATATATATATATATGTTATTCTGTGGGTTATGCAGCATACATATTACTCATAACATGGTTTGTCTTGGGAAATGTTATCTCTCAGTTCCTTCTTGCCCCCCCTTTCTCCCTGACATCCATGGGCTGGTCCCATTAGAATGGGTTCATCCAACCCCGGCACTCCTCGGTTCATAATGTCATACTCATCATCCCCCCCCCCCCCCATTTCTCCTCCATATCAGTCATCCTTCCTACAGGTTCCAGCTAACTCTAACCACACCACTACACATTGCCCACTCTCCACATCTCGGGACCATTCACGTAAGTTGTCCCAACTCATGGATCTTCGGGCTTCCCACACATTTAGTCTGCGAACATACGTAACCTTCTTTGCTTACCTTTGAGGCATGGTATGTTACTCCGAAGATTCTTTTTAGTAGAATTTTTGGGGTAATCTTGCCAATATATATATATATATCTAACGACATGTGGATGTATGGTTGTCTGCATATGTATATATCTATATGTGGGTATTTATATATATTTGTATGTGTATATATGTATACATATGTACCACAGAGAGGGAGAGGTATATATCTATTTAGTTATGGGTTTGCGAGGGTTTGCTCGGAGGTAAGCACTACTAACTTCAGGTCACAGTTTCTTACACCCAGTTAGCTTCTCCTTTGCTTAATCTGTGTAGGCAATGCTTACCCCCACGCAAACGCACTTGCACATGCCTACTAGTGCTTATATATGCTTACTACTACTTATCTGTGCTTACACCTACTTACTGCCACCTTATTCATTATGATACTGACTCTTCACATGTGCATTTCCTGCAGTACTCCAGTTCATAAATATATGTTATTTAGTGGGTTTTGCAATACAAATATTACATATACCATGCTTTGCCATGTAAAATAGACTGTGCTGCAGTGGGACTCGAACTGGAAATGCCTGCTCGTTAGGTGAACACTCTGCCAACTACACTGTTGCTGAAATCCTTCATTTGCATATATGTTCCTTGTTATCCTCTTCAGCCTTTTAGGCTGCTTTAACCGTAGCTAAGCAATGGGCACACCTGTGCATCTACAGTTATCTGTACTCGGAGTTTTAAAAAACAATACAGGGGTTTCTTCTTTTGATTTTTATGTCCTGTTGCTTTTGTACACATAGGGGACTGTTGATGGGGATATGTGGACACCTATGAGTGGTCTCACTCATTTATTTCCACTTTCTGCTGTTCAGCATTGCAGGAGCATGTTTATTCTGAGAGCTCTGCTCTCAGAAATGCCCACTGCACTTGTACACGCTCTGTGTAAGCCAGGGAGCTCGGGCAGTGTGCTTTCATTAATATGCATGGTGCACTGCCGTCCTGCTCCTAAACGGGTGCTTCTGTGCAGGGCTAGCCTAGTCCTGCATGGAAGATTAGTGAATCCGGGGGACAGTTTATCAATTTGTATGTCTTTACTCTTTCCACATATTATGTATCTATAAAAAGGTTTCCTATTATGTTCAATATCTTTATATAAATTTTCTTCAAGTTTTTCTGAACTTGTCTCACACTATGCTTAATTTGTTAGTCCAGCTTGTTTATTTCAGTTTTCAAAGTTGTAGTTCAACATCTCTTCCATTTCTTATATTTTTTTCTCTCACATTAATCAGGTAACTTGTTCTTATAGAAATATAACCGTCTGATGATGTATGCCTAGATCCTGATTTTAAACATTTTTTTGGATTATTTGCACTCAAACATTTTGTCTTTTAAAACTTTTCACATTCCATCTGCAGTTTTTCTACTGAACACATCACACCACTTAGTTTTACATAGTGACTATTTTGTTTCCATATAATCTGTAACTAATCTCCTGTACATTCATTTAGATTTCAATTTGGCAGAATTTTCTAGCAACAAATTAACTTTTATAACTTTATTATCACTCAACATCAACAGTGGTAAAACTTGACTTGAAGTAACCATAATTTCTTTTGGAACACAATGTCGAGTATGTTCCATTCCCTGGTAGGTTTTTTTTATAATTTGAGGCAACTGTTCCTGAAATACATTGCAAATAATTTCCTTACTAATGTCATTGAATGAATATTATTCCAGTCTGTTTCTGGTAAATTTAAGTCTCCAGCTAATATTATTCTTCCCTCCTCTGTTTCATGCAAGAAATGTATGAATTCCTGTAGGTCATCTGCACTTCACTTTGGTGTTCTGTACACTCCAGCAATTGTTACATGTTGCAGGGTTGTCTTTATTGTTACAGTTACACAGGCCATAGTATTGGTGTTATCACTGAACATGTAATAATCACAGGTCTCATAATTATCTTTATTCCCTATCATAACACCTCCACCTGATTTTTTGTTAGAATGACTGTTACAGTAAAAACATTTATACCCCGACAGAACTGGTATTCAGTCTTTGCTCTTTAACCATGTTTCACAAACAATAGCAACATCAATCTTGTGAAAAAGTAGCACATTTTCCGATAAAAAAAATACTTTACTATTAATGCTCATAACATTGATAACCATCAGAGACAAATCAAATCTTGCTAGCAGTGAATTGTTAAATTTTCGACCTGACAGAAATCCTGCCTAGTGTTTGTCAAGTATTGCAAAATATCAGCTGCAAAAATTCTCTTCTCTGATCTTAACAAATTTATTTATTTATTTATTTATTTATTTATATTTGTTGACAGGAAGTGTCCGACTGGACGTAGGTCCATTTTCAGTGGAGGCCCGGGGAGAAAAGCTCCACAGTTAAAATAAACAGACAGTAGTTACATTGGATTACATAGTGATTAACAATTTACATAGCAATTACTTACAACATATTTACAGATGAAGAACATAGTACATCAGTAGACAACTAGAATCTTTACCTGTGAAGTACATAACAGACATTAACAAATGTTAAAATAAGAAGTTCCTGCTGTTTAAGTACTAGGCTTATGAGCATCTCAACTTGCTATAATCAAGGTAATTAGTGGAGTGGAAAGAAAGGTAGTGGTTGGATGGGGTGGGTGATATTAGAGTGGAAGTTGCAAGGGCATAGCCAGCATGTTTTTAGGTGCGCTTTTAGTAAAGTTTTGAAGTGGGTGCATGATGGTACGGAGGTAATTTTGGGTGGGAGGGAGTTCCATAATTTGGCTATGGTGCAAGAGAATAGTGCTTCACCAGCAGAGTTATTGGCTTTAGTGATCTGCAAGTGATTTTTGTTGCTGGATCTTAATGGTCTGGTGGCACGATAGGGTTGCAGTAGATTCTGGAGGGATGGGACATTTAGTGGATCGTTTACTAGTTTGTGGGCGAGTGAGAGTTGATACCATTGAAGGAGGTGAGGGAGTTCAAGCCAGCCCAGTTCAGCAAGTGAGAGACAGTGGTGACTACGGTAGGATGCCCCATGTGGTGAATTTGGCAATTTTGTTGTAGCAGGTCTCTAGCTTGTTTAGATCGCATTGCCTTAGGTTGGTATATATTGGAGAGGCATAAAGTAGGGTGGAGATAAGGTGGGAATTTGCTATTGAAATCTTTGCTGCTTTGGTGAAAAGATGCTTATTTCTGTATAATGCTCCTAGTTTTTTGTGGACTTTTTTATGGTCATGGATATGTGAATGTCAAATTTTAGTTTATTGTCTATTTCCACTCCTAGAAATTTGGTGTGTTCAGTTGGGTATATAGTGGTGTTGTCTTTTGCTGTGATGTTAAAGTGAGAGTTGTTCTGAGTATGTTTGGTGGGTTGGAAGATGAGTAGTTTAGTTTTGTTTGGGTTGAGTATTAATTGGGCATCGGATAACCACGTTTCAACAGAGGAAAAGGCTTCCTGTGTGACTTTTTGCAGTTTGGGTAGAGACTGGGCTGAGCAGATGATGGTCGAGTCATCTGCATATTGTATGAGTGTACCATGTGTGGTGGCAGAGGCTAGATTATTTGTGAAAATAGAGAAGAGTAGGGGTCCAAGGATGGATCCTTGGGGAACCCCTATGGAGACAGGTAGTTGGGGAGATATGTAATTCTGCCATACAATGTATTGTTGGTGGTCAGACAGGTAACTCTGAAACCAGTTGGTGACTGATTGTGAGAAGGATAGGTTATTGAGGACAGAGATAAGTTGTTTGTGTGGGACCATGTCAAATGCTTTAGATAGGTCTAGGAAAGTAGCAGAGGAGAGATAGCCATTGTTTTTATGCTGAAGGATAGTGCTAGTAAAGGAGAGTAAGGCACTGGTAGTGCTATGGTTTGGTCGGAAACCATGCTGAGTATTGGAAAGGAGGTTGTTAGTAAGGAGTTAGTCTGAGACCTGAGAGTGTATGCATCTCTCTAGTATTTTGGAGAGTGGAGAGAGAATAGCTATGGCGCGGTAATTGGTTAATTCTGTGGAGGGTCCGCCTTTGTGGAGGGGAATTATATGTGATACTTTCCACAGTGTGGGAACATAACTTTCTGACAGAGATCGGTTAATCAAGATGGATACTGGGTAGGCCAGAGCATCAGCTGCGATTTGTAGGTATTCACTTGGGAGGTTGTCTGCTGCTAATTTGGTGGGTTTAAGTTTAGTTAAGAATTTTTTTATGTTGGAGGTAGGTACAGGAGAAAAACGGAAGGCAGTGGGGAGATTAGTAGTTGAAGGTGTGGGTTGGAGGGGAGGGGGGTTGTGTTGTTTAGCTAGTGATAGTACGGTTTGTGTGAAGTGTGTGTTGAATGAGGTAGCAATATTTTCTGAGGAGTGAGGGATGTTAGAAGGAGGGGTACTGACTTTACCTGGGTGGAGGATGGAGTTTATGGAGAACCAGAATTGTTTGGGGCTGTGTTCGGAGGAGTCTAGGGCAGACTGGTAGTATTGGAATTTGTCCTGTTTTATTAGCTTTTTTACTCTATTGCGTAGTTCTAGGAATTTCTGTCTAGTTGAGGGGGTCTTGGTTTTGCACCAGTGCTCCCAGGCTTTATCCCTGTTTTTCATTTTTGACTTAGTGGTTTTCTGTAGCTATGGGGAGGGTTGTGCTTTGATTCTGGAAAGTCTTATGGGGGCATGGTAATTAAGGATGCTCAGGAAGGTAGTATTAAAAAATTCAACTGCGTCATCAAGACTGAGGTACTTTAGAGGATGCCAGTTACATTCTTTGAGGGATGAGATGAATGTGAGTGGGTTAAAGTTTATTTATTTATGTATCTGACGGTAGACAACAGGTTTAGCTTGGTATAGGTATTTTTTCAGTAGGAATGTTTGGGAGTGATCACTGAGGCTATCTGATAAGCAGCCTGTTATATATGACTGGGGGCTCTTCCTGACTAGTATCCAATCCGGGGTAGTGTGCTTTGTGGAGATTTTATTTATCCTGGTTGGCGACTAGACTAGTTGGTATTAGCATAACAAATGCATGTCATCCTATCTGAATATATGTGTACCCAAAACTAGGCTTGAATGCTCTACATATTTCCATTTTTTTCCATGTAGGTATTTACCCAAAAAATCTTTTCATTCACAGTGTCCTGACTCTCCTTTCTACATGTGATTTGTGAAATATATGTTCTAACATCAGTACAAGAGGGCTGTAAGTTTCCTACTAAAAGTCAGAGTCCTTGCGGATGATATAATTTGTACCAACATGAATAAAAGCAGATCTGTACTTCCTTATATTAAGGCATTCCAAGGCTTGTCTCACATTTCTGCATGCAGGATACTATCTGATGTTCATTATCTTATCTGCAAATGTAAGTATCAGTTCCTCTAATAATTGAATCTGAAGTTACAAAAATATCTTTTCTGACCGGATCTGAAGAATATTCAACTTCTTATACAGCAGTATCTGCTCTATTAATTATTACAATTTTCATCGCCATTAATAGTGAATGAATAGCGTGATTTTTGCTAAGATTCAATCTTATTTCTAGAAGGCTCGGGAAGTGATAGTTTTACACCTCCAGTGTAAAACATGTAGGTGTGATTTGAAAACGATCATGGTGGAGGTACATGAAGCTCACAGGGAAAGTTTATAGGCTTAAATAGGTATTTCTGCTCAGCCATCCAGGGGTATGAATACTTGCTCTACGTAATGGTCACTATAGATGTGACCCCTGACTCCACATATAAAATTAGACTGCCCTGCAAACATTACATTGACTTTCCTCATAGTATTCTGAACGCCATCATTTTTCTTTTACAAATACAGTTGGTCTTATTCCATATATCATGCTTGTCAATCATTCATCTACATTCTAATGCCTGCTGTACTCTTCATCCTCTTTTCACCACTCTTGTTAAATGACATTCTGTGTGCCATTAAATCATTAAGTATCTGAATTAAATCATCCTCATCGTACTCTATAAAGAAGCAAGTTATAACTTTCCACTGTTTTCTTTTTGTTTTTGTTCCTAATTCATTTTCTTGGACAAAATTGAGGTGTTACTGTAAAACTTGGATTTTGGAAACTTATAGGATGCAAGTTTCAGATCTAAGATGTCACCGTAGAGTGACTGCCTTGGTCTTGGCTTACAGGTCAGACGATTGCAGAGATTTCAATTTATAGGTTTGGCAATATAATTTTTTTATATATATATTTTATTGAAATTTTATCATTTCTCATACATAGTGTTATTTTTTTCAAAAGTAAGTTTAACTCTCCACCTGTAGCTTGATAAAGTTGCACTGTAACTTCCACAATTCATCTATCCATCCATCCATCCATCTATACATACATCCATACATATCACTTTTCCCATATTTGCACATAGGTCTGGGATGTTACATCAGTGACAATCATCTAGAGCCAAGGTTCATTCTGCAGAGTAGCTAGCCCTGCTATTGTACTTCTTCAATACCACACTCACATGCACATTCACACCCATGGCCAGTTTAGAGTTGCCAATCCGCCTACTGCACATTTTTGGAATGTTGGAGGAAACCAGAGCTCCTGTAGGAAACCCATGCGAACACAGTGAGGACAAGCAGTCACAGCACAGAAGGTATTGCAGCCAAGATTTTAACTTTCATGACCATATTCATCATTGCCACCAGGTCTGAAGGTATGGTAGGCACAAAACCTAGGTATGGAAGGAATGCTTCCTGAACACTTCAACCAAATTTCAGAAATTACACAAACATGGATATGTTTCAAATGCAGAAGAACTTCAAGTTTAGGCAGTTTTTAAATGAAACTTCTGGCATTGAGCACAGCCACTTTAATGTGATCCTGTTTTAGATTGCATATATTAATTTTGATGGGATATCCATTAGCTGGACTCTGCTTAAAAAAGGTGCAGTGGAATATTACAGGGTTTGACCAGCCTGTGGAAGCCTTAGAACAAGAGTGTTGGCCAGCTTTGCAATGCAAGTAGAAGTACAGAGAATCTTCTACCCATGATGATACTTACAGTATCCCCCTGGAATGACACCAATTATTTACCCATTTGTTGAAGACAATTAGCTTTTTTTTGTAGTAAGGCATCATGATTCAAATTAGGACTAAAGTCTTGCTTGCATTTGTAAAATGCATGGGTAGTTCTGACATATCTTTCTGCATATCCCTAGGGATTTGTTTTTTGTGTCATTCACTCCCACATGGGCCAAAACAATGTTGTAGCCATATTTGTTGAATAAACAGGTCTTATGGCCCCTTGACATATCAGAGATCCTGACATCTGAAGGACATTTCAGTTTATCCTATCTTTGTCCAGCCTAATAATAGGAAAGCCAGTGTGCCCGGCTGTAGAGTCACCAGTCAGTAAAACATTTATATTTCCAGAGAGGTCTGGTGAACTGAATTTGAGGTAGTTTAACTTTCGGTGACTCTTTGTTGAATTTGTCCCTAATGATGATGTGGTGCTGGATATTTTCTGTGACGTATTATTTTTCATGGGTCTGACAACATTTAAAATAATTTGTTTACAGCCTCAACATAAGCTATTTTAGTGTGTGTTGCTATAGAGTGTGGCAGTTGTGTATGCTGTTCACTGTCCAGCTTTCGGTTTTGTGGTGTGAGACCTTAATATTTGTGCATATTTCACAAGCAGAATTTTTTATGTTGAGTAAGAGTTCATTGTTTTTTAGCATAAAGCAGTTACTACACTGCCTAAGGATACCAAATCCTATAAGGTTAATACCAGAAGGGGGGACCAAGTAGGCTGACCTTCTATCTTGGTCTGGGGCTGCACTCTAAACAGGCAGTAAGATATGAAATGACAGTAAAACAAGCTTTAGCAGTCTAAGGAGAGGAAATTCCAGTTTAATCTTCTAGTACTCACTTATACAAGTGGATGAGATGAGACTGGGAAGAGCTTCCAAGGGCAGTTTGTAGTAAGGCAAGGGAAGAGCCAAGGGTTATACTGGTTGGTTTAGTGGGGATCCCTTATTCAGAATATTTAAAAACAATGAGAGGGAAAATTATTTAAACACATAAAAGTGAGTGACTTTGCAAAATGCCAAGGCATAATGGTTAACGTTTTTACCTCACAGATGAGGTACACGGCTTAATTCTCACTGAGGCAAATTAGATAGGCATATAATAGCCTACAATGACAGCTAACCCAGTACTTACCTATGAACTGGTACTTAAGGACAATAGCCAATGGTAGGGTAGCATGAAGTTACCATAATAGGCAGATAATGACAGAGAGAGAGAGAGAGACTGGATTTAGGAATACATCAAGCAACAGGGTAGAAGGACAGGACTCTTTCCTCAGGCACATAGATCTGTTGCTCAGTAGGCTGAAGCTGACTCAGCAGAAGCTGAAGTCTGAACTAACAAGCTGTTATGCCTCAGAGAACATCAGCAATTCTACACCACCTACCCTCACCTGGACACAGTCAGGACTTAGTGCTTCACAAATTCTCTCACAAAAAATTCAAGAAAGATCTAATTTCAAAAGTCAGACCAGTTAAAAGGTGAAGAAAATGCAGCTGTATACTGGAATGACAGAATAAAGGCTTAAAAATCTCACGGCACTTCATCCAGATGCCATAGGATTAGAAACAACAATAAAACTGATTTAAAATAACTTCTTGGTTTAAAACAGTTAAAACAAATGCAGATGTTTTAACTTAAAACAGGAAACAAGAAGAGAAACAGCTAAAACAGATATATAATACATAAAAAAATAAACGTATATAAGAAATTAGATTTTCAGCCATGCTGCTCTCTTGTTCACTTTCACCCACTTAGCTTTCTTCCTGGATAACCTTAAACTGTCACAAACAGAAGTTGAAGGCCTAACTAAAAATATGTCCTCTGCTGTGTTTTTTTGTTTTTGTCCTTTCTGTATGTTCTGTTATTATAGAAATTATTGATTTTATCCTCTTCTGTAAGCCTGTAAAATCCTCTAACACAATTTTAAAGGTGGTGCTTACCTATTCCCAGGTTTTCTTTAATATATCTGGAAAGCCAGGGAAATGTCTGCTGTACATCAATGCAGAGTTAACACTGGTAAGACATGACATGTCTTCCACATGACTAAGGACAGATATAGGAGCAAGCTTTCCCAATATTTCCATCATGTTCTTCATCTCCCACTTTACCACCTTACTAATACATGCTAAGACTAAGCCTAACCCTGCCCTTAACCAAAAACCTAACCCTGCACCTTACTTTAGAAAAACCCCTTCCATTACATGATCATTAAGCAAGACAGGATCAGACACACAATACGTACAACAACACACAAACACAATGCTAAATCTATCTCTTTGTTCATTTTCAGCCATTTAGCTCTCGAGAAGAATATCTAAGACTGGCACAAGCATAAGATTAGGGTCTAACTAAAATGTTTTTTTTGTTTGTTTTTTTTTCTTTTGCCCCTTAAATATATTCTTTAATACAGGAATTATTGTTCTTAACCTCTCCTGTAGGTCTGAAAAATGCATACATGTATAATATCAGCAACATTTTTGTCCATTCCTCTGTGAGCTAAGCAGTTCTGGGTATTGCGTAATTAGTCAACGGACAACATTTCATATCTCTACAGGTATACTAGTCAGATGTCATGCATCAATGTAGTTGAATTTCTGATCTTGTTAGGTTTATGGTAAAATAGTTCATTTAATGGTAAGTAAATTATTTTTCAATTATCAATATAAATATAAAGTGCCAAGATTAGACACTTAGCAGCTTTACTAGAATGACTCTAGAGAAATGCATGGAGTTTTCCCTAGTGTATTAATGTGTTAATGTAGGATGATACCATATCCTGCAACATCTGGCATGGGAGATATCGGCCCCTCTCCACCTCTGATGTCTATATATACTGCTTCTGAGGTTGCACAAAGTCAGAGAAGGTATACTTAGGGATTACTGACATATAGCCAAGTCAGCCTGAGTACGAATATGCAAAGGTGCATTCATCTGTGAGCAATTAGATCTTGCGTAGCTGAAACATGGTAGTATAAAGAAGAACACACACACATATATATAGCTGTATATATATATATATATATATATATATATATATATATATATATACTAAATGAACTACAAAATTAATTGGCACCTCACCTAAGTGTAATGTTTAATCATAGCCTCACCTCAGGCTTCGTGCCCACTGAGTGGTGCACAGCTACAGTTATCCCACTCCACAAGGGGGGATCCACCTTGAATCCTGGGAACTACCACCCCAACAGTCTGATGACCCTGATCTGCAAGGCCATGGAACATATTATCATGTAACTTATAAACAAAGACATTGGCAACCTTCAAACACTGAATCCCACCCAGTTTGGGTTCTGACTTCTTCCAATCAGTCTCCAGCTCTGTGGACATGGGTAAGGTGGTCCACACAGCCTATCTGGACCTCACCATGGCCTTTGACACCATCCCCTACTCTGGAATCATAGATATACCTACTAAGCCAGGCATTAATCCCTACATCACTCAATGGGTCATCAACTGGCTTACTGACAGAACCCATACTGTAAAAGTAGCCAACTCCAAATCCAGCTCCATACAAGTGACAAGTGGAGTACCTCAGGGTTCAGTCCTGGGACCACTCTTGTTTGGCATCTACTTCTCTGAAGTACAGGCCAGCACTAAGAGACTCTGGCTAACAAAGTTCACAGATGACTGCAAACTGGGAGCCATTATTGAATCCCCAAATTATGTGGATATTCTACAAAAGGGCCTTACAGAAACAGATGCTTGTTGTCAGAGCCATGGGCTCAAGCTCAGTGCCAAGAAATGTATAGTTATCCCCTTTGGGAAAAAACATGTATCCATGAATTACTACATAGGTGGCAGTACATTAAACATTGAAAGTGTGATAAGAGACTTAGGGACACAGGTGGACAGTGGTCTCACCTTCGATAACCACATCACTACAACAGTCAGGAAATCCTTCTATGTGGCACACCTCATCACTAAGGCCTTTTCATCCAGAAAAAGGAGATCATTGTTCCACTGTACTCATCCCTCATTAGACCCATTATAGAATACAACACCCCGTTTGGTATGTACCTCTCAAGACATCTGCAACAACTAGAAAGAACGCAGAAGTACCTCACTAAAAGAATCACAGGCCTAAAGCAGATGCCCTATGCTGAGCATCTAAAAAACTCCAGCTGTACTCTGTCGCATACCATCTACTCAGAAGCGATCTCTGCTTAACATACAAGGCCATGTCAAACCCAGAGCTGTTGGACATGCTACACTTAAAGAAATCCCAATCCCTCAGAGCCACATGCTCCAGGGATCTAAACCTTCTCATCACAATGAACAAAAAATGCTGGAGGAATAGGTTCCTGACCCAGAGACTCCCCAGACTATGGAATAGACTGTCCATACATATCAAGCAGAGCGCCTCTTTGGCTCTCTTCAAAAGGAACTTTGACGATTGGATGGAAGATAGGAAATTCACCCTGGGGATCACGGCAGCCGCCCTGCTAGACAGAGGTCCAGGGAAGTAAATATTGTGGGAAGAAATAGCCAGGGAATTGTTATGGCTAGGCTTGTATAGGTCCTAGGGCCGATAGCCTAGTACTAGCCTATGAAACTATGGACCTAATGAATCTATGAACCTATATATTTATAGCTATATAGTGTTGGTGCCAGTAAAGTGAAGAGATTAATTTAGTCTACATTTTTTGAATTCCAGAACAATATTGGTGTTTTACTTTTATAGTTCCATGACTCAGAGAAAGTGTTTTGTATACATTTATATATATATATATATATATATATATATATATATATATATATATATAGTGTGTGTGTGTGTGTGTGTGTGTGTGTGTGTGTGTGTGTGTGTGTGTGTGGGCAGCAGACTAAAGAGACCCATGAACAGGTAAAAATAAATTGTAAAGTAATGTTTTGCATCTATACTCATCCAAAGAGGTGACCAAAAGGACAAGAGATGGGACAAATGGAGAGGTTGTATGGATAGAGATATAGCTAGCAGTGGAGAAAGTAGAATGGTCATGAGAGAGGTTTTGAAGAAGTTTAAGGTATTACAAAAGGGGCTTGGATATTGGAAATCTTCCATGAGCTCTATTCAGTATTCACTTTGTTCTACCCACCTCCAAAGCCACACCAAAGGGTATGCTAAAACCCTATAGGCCATTGATCCTGACTTCCATAATGGGAAAAAAATGGAAGAGATCCAAAGACTAAGATTTGCAAGGATTCTGAGGAAGGGTAGAGTATTGTTCTAGCATAGGATCACTCCAGAGAGACTGTGTCAAGTTGAAATAATCATGGGGGGTATGTATAGGTAACACTATGGAGGATTCCTACACAAATTTAAGCAAAACATTTGTTTAAGTCCATCAAACATCTCTTGAAAGGAATGGGTACAACACTGTTTGGGTAGATAAATAACTGGACCACAGGAACAAGATGACATAATCAGAGGAGTCTTCCCAGAGAGTAAAAGAATATCAAATGATATATTCCGGGAGCCTGTCTTGAGCCCCGCCTTAATGAGTGTTTATGCACCTGACAAAGTAAAACGGTATCAGTGTTTGTAAATGATATTGAGGTTTCAGGGATGGTTGCTGATGTGGTGAAGTTTAAAGAAAAAACTCAGGAGACTAGAAGCATGTTATAAGAGCTTCACTTCAAGTTAACCTATGTGTATAGAGCCTGGGAAAAATAACCAAAGTAAAGAACATGCATTTTGGGAGGTCAGAAGATCCCAATCAATAAAGGGATTAATGACACAGAAGACTTAAAACATCAGTCATAATGTGAAACGGGAGCTTGAAAAGCATTCCAGACACAGAGAACAGAGTCATGAAGGTGACAATTCCTCTTTATTAGACATGGCTTCCTGCTGAAAGATCAAGAGCTGTAATTGCAAGTCCGGGAAACTATGAAAAGTAAGGTTCAAACAACAGTTACAACAAATCTTGAAACATACTGCCATGTTGCATCCTTGTCATTTGCATTTTCAGTAGGAACTTATTAGGCATTGCTCACAATATGCTTCATGCTATTTTAGAGGCCTTATTGAAAAAAGTCAATCAAAAGAAGTAATGTTGGAATAGTGTGACTATATACCCTTTATCTTATGTTAATCTACTTTAGAAACAAGTTATAGAACAGTTTTAATAGTTAGACATATAAACATATTAGATGCATCTTTTTTTGCAAATGTAGAGCTGGGAAACCAGAAATTTATGAAATAATTCCTATCAGCTTATCATGGATGTCAGTAGCTTGAACCAATTAATTTGCTATGAACAGAAATTGCCCTTAAAATTAGCTGTGGAAATGTTCATGCTATACCTCTGAAATGCAAGCTGTTTCAGTTATGTTTCACAGAGTGTGTCATAGTACGCCTTGGACATGGTTTCTACAGTAGAAAATACATATGTGCCATGCAACATTTGTTGTATGCAGTTATCGAATATATGCTTTTCTCCCTATTTCATCTGCTGACTCAAAAGAAAACATTAGTGCAACCATGTTAATAACATTTGCCCTATACTGTTGTGATGCCAAATTCACTGCACATCTTTGGTCTCTCATGCAAACTAATCCCATGTTTAACTTGTTTTGTTTACAGATGTGCACACTGGCAATTCCAGTATTACGAAAATGGAGTATTCATTTTCTTAGTTTGATTTCTGCAGAAATGTAAAACTTCTAGATGCTTTTTCAAGCCCTTTTGCTCCATTTTACAAGATGTGATGTTGCAGAATATTTTTCACAGATCAGTCTTTTGTCAAGATAGTCATCCAGTTTCTATATTTTATATGTCTCAAAACAATAATCCAACAAACATCACTTTGCTATTTTTATGAAAATATTAAAACAGTGGAGGATATCTGAATCGAGAGCATTTTACTCTGTTATCAGGGAACTGTAGCTATGTTGTTAAAAATGAAATATAGTTTCATACTGCTAGAGTCTTAAAATTCCTCTTATATCCCTTCAACTCTGTGCTGTAACATCATAAATGCTCTATGAATTGTTAGCAGGAATTGCAGCCATCTTTAAGATGTATGGCTATAATAAGTTTTTTTTTTCTTTCTGAAAACTGCAAAGAACTTGTGGAGATCTTGAATACAACTGAAAATGTGGTAGAATAATTAATTAGGTCAGTGTAAAATATATTACATAAGACATAAATCTGTAAATCCACAAAATCTTATCTGCAGTTTGTATAAAAATATGAGCAATGGAGATTAGTTTATTCCATTGTAGCTAAAAAGTAATAAGTAAACAGTTCAGGTTGCATAACTGTAGAAGGCATAGTTTAACAAGAGGAGCATCTTCTATTCGATGGAGGAAATAACCTGCTCTTACGAGATCACATATACCAGAAGGTAATGTTAGGATAAATGCTTTCTGATGTGGACATGTATGCAGCTATTATAGTTTTGAAAGTTTCATCTCAGAATTGAGAAATTAAACAGTTAAAAATCCTGAATACATCCCAACCGAAGTTATGTCACTTCATAAAGAAAAGCAGCAGCTGTAGGTATCCTGATAATAAAACATTTACTGTTGAAGAAACTCTGTCAGGTTATGGTTTGATATTAAACTTAGCATTCAGGTAGCTGTTTTTTTCAGGCCAAATTTCCATTTTAATGGAAGATAGAAGAAATCTGTAATGGAAAATCTAAAAGCATTCATGTAGAGAAAAAGACACTGTAAACTCTTTGAGTCATAAGAATGAGTACATAATGCATGCCAGTTGCCATAATAATGCATCATGATGCCAATATATACCTTAAACATAGAATGATAATATAAAATGATCACTGCGTTTCACCTTGAAACTCTGTCACTGTGCATTTGAATAATCTTTTTTTTTACAGAAAGACTAAGCATTGAGATCATAGGAAGCGGCTGGCCCTATAATGACAGGCCAAAGAGTGGCAAAGGAAAGAGAATACTAAATCTATAAACAAGGGCAAAAGGAAGAGCAATTACTCATTTTCTACAGTACTGCCAGGAAGCAGGCAAACAAGCAACACAAAACAGCAAGTTGAGAATCGGGTGGCCAAAACAGCTGACAGCAGCACTGACAAGTTTTCATCCCAGTCCTACCTGCATATTTCTGAGATAAGAAGATAAGATGACTGCCTGGTACACTGAGTCTTCAGTTTTTCCCAGCATGTTTAATTTGTACTTCCAATTACATCTACATTCAGAGATTCTACTGTAGTACATTTAGTAGCGAATCAGCTTCTAAAGGTTACTTGTTCAACTCTTAGTTATAGACTGAAGCTGTGCATGAATTATGGGTACCTGAGTATGGCATGTATTGAGGGAATGTGCTATCATTCAGATAAGATATTAAATTGAAGTCTTTGTCTTTCTGTCTTAATGATGGTGTGTGTGTGTGTGTGTGTGTGTGTGTGTGTGTGTGTGTGTGTGTGTGTGTGTGTGTGTGTGTGTGTGTGTGTGTGTGCGTGTGTGTGCGTGTGTGCGTGTGTGTGTGTGTGTGTGTGTGTGTGTGTGTGTGTGTGTGTGTGTGTGTGTGTGTGTGTGTGCGCATGTGTGCGCATGTGTGTGTGTGGGGGGAGAGTGTATTTCTACATGATTGTGTACATCTATGTGCATATGGACAAATTTCACACATTCTGCAGTTTTAGTCATTCCTCTTGTGGACTTACGAAGTAATTTGGAATAAAGCAGTATATAAAAACAGAGCCATATGCACCCTTTAAATACTGTATATGCTGTGGTTAGAAAATATTATACCTTGATAAGCAGTTTGAGAAATTAGCTGAAGAAGTTATATTCCTCCTCATTTGAAACTAAGGCCTTCTTTGAAATGCTCTGCTAACCAATTTTGTACTTTGTTTTTCTTCTTTGTCAACATAGCTGTGATTAGACTGTTAAGCATTTTCCTTATTAAGACTAGGTGGCTGAATAGGTGATGGTAGTAGCATCCAGCATGTCTGACTAAGACTGATTTAATATCACAATCCATGCAAGAGTATGGTAAGAATGTGGAAGAGAGCACACTGAATGCAAAGAACTTTGTGTGTATGGGGTAGCATGCATTCTTTATACAAACGGTTCGAGTTAAGCAACTGAGTGCATTGGGTGGTCATTGCTGCTGTGTCAGAAAATGTTCCTTTTCATGTTGACCAGGAAGAACTGTCAGTTTAAGGGACTTAGGGTTGCATATAGAAAAATGTATTTATTTATTTGTCTTTGTTTACCAGGAAAATCCGACCGAGTAATATCAATTTGCAGCAGAGGTCCAGGGAGAAAAGCTCCATTTCCCTACATTGCATTATACTAAGTTCCAATTAAAGACAGAGTAGTTACACTTCAACTTACATTTACACACAAACATTTACATTTATACATTCTAAGATTTTACAGAGGTGAAAGTTACTAAAGAGAAAGCACATGTGCAACTTATTGGATTGTACAGGCAGCAGTTCTGTATAAAAATTGCTTTGTCATTTCAGTGAGTGGTTGAGTGTTTTCTGTTTAAGGAGATTATTTGGAGAGTTTCGTATGGTAAATACAAAATCTCAACTTTGAGATGATCATGTGCAGGACTAGGAATGGTTAAGATGTTGTTTAAGTAGTGGTTTAAAACTACTGAGTTTGTCGGAGAGTTTTATTTGAGTGGGAATACTATTCCAGAGATGAGCTACATATTGGGAGTAGAGTGAGTTTCCTGCAACATCATTTGGCTTATTTGTAAGCAATTAGAATTTGTCCCTTGCTGGACAGGATGTCAGTCATAAGTTAAGTAGTGCAGGCCATTTTTCTGGATGATGAATGTGCTTGTGCACTGTAGTTAGTTGTGAATATGTTAGGTAGTTGTGTAGCTCCAGCTAGTTTAATTCCTTTAAGCTGTGACAATGGCAGGTCCTATGAGGGAGACTTATGGTACATTTTGCCATTTTATTGTAGCAGGAGGCAAGTTTCTTTCTTTGAGTTTTGTTTAAGTTTGTTGGGATAGGAGCAGCATATAAGACAGTTGGCAATAAGAAGGTGGTGGCTAGAGTTTTCTTGCAGTATCTGTAAGGAATCCATTGATCCTATAAAGGAAGCCTAGTTTCTGGTAAGTAGATTTAATGGTGTGCAGTATATGCTGGTCATATTTGAGATTGTCATTTATTATAAGGCTTAGAAGTTTACTGTAAGTTACAGTTTCAAGGGCAGTATTATTTGCTAACTTTATGGTAAAAATTGTTTTATATTTTGACAACTTTTTGAGGTAAAAAGCATTAACTTAATTTTCTTGGGGATGAGTAGTAGGTATAATTTTTGAGCTAGGTTTCTACAGAGGAGAAAGATTTTCAGGTAATGTCTTAGAACTCATTTACTGTTGAGGCCACACATATTAATGTTGAGTCATTTTCATACTGAACTAAACTAGCATGGTGAGTGGAGGTGTGGAGGTCATTAATAAATATATTAAATAGGAGAGGACACCTAAAATGGTCAAAGGAATTAAATCCTGTACATTTGACTATAAGGAGTAGCTCATTAACAGTTCAGAGCATTGATTCTTTGTGCTAACTGCCAGACAACTAACAGATGCACTTAAAGTGTTTTAGCAAGTGCTGACTCCATTATATGAATCTTTTACTAAATATCTACTTAACGTGTTTGTCACGGTAATTCTCCTGCATAGACCTTACTACAGAATATTAAAAGACTTTTTTGTCTGTACTAGACTGACTCTCAAAACTAGTCTCTCTTCAAAGAGGTACATCAAAATGTTTCACCTCAGGCCCACTACTGTTTTTTGCTTTTATAATCATCAGCTGGTCCAGTAACTGAAACTAAATTACTGCTGTATGAAGAAGACCTAGCTGTTCTAGGTCAGAGCCAACTGTTACCCAAATCAAGAAGGTTTTGAAAGGATGCTGCTAGCGATTTACTGTGAAGGAGCATAGTGTAAACTTTAAAAAGTTAAAGGCACTTTTGAGAACCACTGCTAAGAGAAATGAAATGCCAGCAGACTATAGCAGCCATTGAAACTGTAAACGTAATCTAAGAATTTGGAATCCTTAAAATATTGGGGAGAGGTCTTAGCTATTAGTCTCGCCTTTTCCGTAAACATCGATAAAGGAAAAGAACAGCATCTTTCATACTGAGGATGCTGTACGATTGCAGATATTTAATTCTTAATACCTTCGCTACCCTAAAGAATACAGTTTTAATTCTGAATAAAAAAGGTAAATTTAATGAATTGTTTAAGTCATATTCTAGCGTATATAGATTTAATAACTCCACAAAAAGGCTGGCCACTTATTTACATTAGAGTTGTTTAGCTCACTTCCATGCAAATCTGCAAACGCCATTGCCTATGAGTCAGATGGACAGTTTTATTGCATGCCTACACCAGATGCCTTTATTTCAGTACCTCAGCCCAGCAAACACTTAGCATAGCTTAGCAATTGGTAGTTGTCCTGGCCCTCTTTTAAAATTACTCACACTAACACCAAAAGACAGTTGATTACCTTTATTAATACAACCAAGTGTTAATTTTATTCACATAAAATAACAAATAACTGAAGTCTTCACGTTCTTCCCAGCAATGTCAGGGCAGTGTACCCACTCACCCTGTCCGAGTCATCCATCAGGGCAGCATACCCACTCAACCTATTCAAATCATCCATCAGAACAGTGTTCCTCTTTTCTGCTCACAAACCTTATCCAAGGCTGTTCCCCTTCTTACCCAATAACCTTCACCATACTCTCTAAAAACAATTTCAAATGTACATTAAATAAATCTAAGTAAGCATCACTCAAATGCACCCCATCTGATCAAAATCAAACACCATCTCTATTTTCCAAGTCTCTATGTTGTATAGTGTACGTGCCTAAGCCTCCCAACTGACTGGCCAACCTCTGGTTAACAAACCTCCAAACCCGCCCAACAGCCCGGCAACTGATAGTTCCACATTTGATTTGGAGGAATGCTATCTCCAACCAACCTATACACATACTGAGGCATAACATCTGCAACTTAAACAAATCCTCTGCTATGGTATCCACCAACTCCTTCTTCAGAAGAATTCCCAGATCATTACCACTTAAGTGCACCACTAATATTCATAGATAATCTAATCGCAAGCTTACCACTTCAAACACATGCATCAGTTGATCCCATCTAAACCCTCTAACCCCATGCCAAGCAACTGTCCAACCTAATTGAGACAAACCAGGATTATTTCCATCCACACTAACCGCTGCCTGTTTCTCCACCCAATGGATGTAAGAATGACCCAGAATGATAATCTGCTTTCCTGAAAGAGAGAAAGAAAATATTAAATGCAGTGAAAACCTTATCTAATATGAGATAAAAGGCATCGAAGACCACCTCCCAACTTTTCTAATAACCTCAATGGATCTGCCTTCCCCAGCCAAGACTGTAGCCCTACCAATGCGAAAAGAATGAGATGCAAACCTCTCAGCTGGAAAATCCATGTAACAAAAAACTCTCCTGATGATTTGCACGAGCCAACCACTTGGCACACTCCTGCCATCTGTCAACCAGAAAACTAAGTCATACGGGGCCCCCACCTGAGTCTTCCTTAACTCAGTAGCCCATCTTACTGGGAAAAGCCTAGCATTCCTATCTCTTTTGAGTACTATCAATGCACCTTTCCCAAACTGATCTGTCTTAGCCCTTTGCAGAACAAGAATCACTATCCCAGGGCCTATCATTACATCCCTCCAAAGTATTGATCCTAACAACTCAGACACATGGAACACACCAACATATAACCATACACAAAAAGTGACCCACATAATGTAATCCAAGGACTTCCTTTCCAGTAAGGCTAAGCCTCTCTTTGAAAGTAAAACTTTAAAAAACATCATAGTCAATGGCCATTGCATATCACTACACTCTCCAGCCACTCTTCTCAATCCCCTCAGCATAGGCCCAACTGTCCAAGACTTTGTAAAATTGTAACCCAGATACCTGTATGAATATGCTAATTGCAGCTAGATCCACCCTAACTATTTGTAAAGCCTTGCCTAAACCCCAAGCCTCAGCTAAGAAATGAAGCAGAAACTCCTCTGACCAAACCCCTTCTCCTTCCAGCAATTGTAAGACAAACTGATCAAATTCATTAAGAGCCCTACCATTAGCCTTCCTTGTAGACACCACCCAAGATTGTCGCACTAACCTCCTGGTTATTTCGACCAAAGATGCCACATCTCCTCTGGCAACAGTACCGTTACTTCCACTGACCCTGGCACCAGCTGTCAAAATCTGGAAAACTGAAATCGGGACAAGCTATCAGCAATGGCATTGCCTACCCCAGGCACATGCGCCCTGTAAACGAAAAATTAATTATCAAACTCTGTAAAACCAACTTACACAAAATCAGTAATAGCAACTCTGATCTGGCCATCTTTGTCTGCAACACCCGCACCATTGCCATGTTATCTGAATGAAAAATTACCCACTTCCCCTGCAAGCACTCCTTCCAAACTATTGAAGCTGCTCAAATTGGCATCAACTCTGCAAACACAACCTTCCTTTTCCAATCTTCCTTCCAATCCAACAGTCACTGCACTGCAATCCATTGTCCTCCAAAATAAGCCCCCATTCAGATGCCCTCTACTGTGTCTGTGAATAACTGGAGCTCCTCTTGCCCAACCCAGTCTGCCTGCCAAAAGGAAATTCCATTGAACTGGTCCAAAAAACATAACCAAAGAAACAAATCCTCCTGAACCAACTTGTTAACCCTATCCCAGTGGTGTTTACCCTTATCCCCCTTTTAACAAAAAGGCCACTGACCTACAGAAAGTACACCCTGGATGCACTGCCAACATGCAAACTTCAAAAGCCCTAACAGTTCCATAACTGTCAGGGTCCGTACCTTATCCTAAGCCACAACTGACATAATCCTAGCCTTCAATTTGTCTATCTTATCCATAGGCAGACAAAACAATCCCTGTTCTGTATCCACTAATAATCCCCAAAAATCTAAAACTCTTGCTGGGCCTTCCAACTTATGCCGAGCCAATGGGACCTCTAAGTCATCACACGTTCCCAAAAATTCTTGCAACCCTTCCTGTGCACCTTCCCATCCCCCCCAAACTAGCAAGAAATTGTCCAAGTTATATATCACCTTCTGCACACCAACCTGTTGCCATACCCAATGAAGTACCATACTGAATTTCTCAAAGGTTGCACCTGCGACTGAACAACCCATCAGCATGACCTTATCAAAATAAAATTTGTTTCCTACTACCATGCTCAGTAACAGCCACTCTTCCTGCCTGATTGGCAGCAAATGAAAGTCAGACTCAGTATCCACCTTCACAAACCATGGATCCTTGAAACCCCTAATGACCCCAACAGCATCATCCAAGGATGCATAACTAACTCTGGCATCCTTGCCTGCAATGAATCATTAACTGAGTTCCTTTTGGGATATGACAAATGGTGAATAAACCTAAACTCCCCTGGCTGTTTCTTTGGTACCAGACCCAATACTGAATTTTAAAATTGTCAAAAGGTGGGCTATCAAATGGGCCCAGTAACCAACTTGCTTGACTCTCCTTCTCAACCAAACCCTGTAAAATGTCCTCCTTACCCTGTACCAATCACAGATTCTTGCAAGCCCTCTCATTCCCCACCACCCTGGATTTAATAAACAACCCCCAATCAAAACCATCCAACATCTCCTCCTTAAGTGCAGTATCAGGAAAGCATTGGAGCATGCACTGTAAACTCCCCACCTTAATGGGATAGTGCAATCCCATCTCTTCTCCTAGCCCCCCTGAAGAGACCCCCCACCCACTGATCCATGAAAATTACCTCTACACCTAAAGTTCTGAAACCCCTGAGAAAACGGAAAGCCCCCATCCCCTGATGTTAAGTTTGCAGTCATAGAATTAACCTCACAGCGCCCACAGTGAGCAGTTGGATGGCTTCCCCCCACACTGTGAACAAACATGCAAGAAAATAACCCAAAAGAGGCAAAATTGCATCCTTTTCCAGCAGCACTGCCATATAATAAATGAAACTGACTACCCAGTTATCCCATATCTGAGGTTGAATCCTACCTACTCTCCTCCTCCCCAATGCAGCCAGTGCTGCCGACAAATCTTTAATGTTAGCCGACTCACACTCCACCAACCACTGTACATCCTCTGTATCAATTAACTTAAAAATATCCACATATTCTCCCTTTCAAATCTTCTTCTTAACTGTGGAAGGAATGTGTCAAGTCAAAAAGATTGCCCCCATTCCTTGACCCAAAGATTGTGTATTTAACCAGTCACTTGGGTGAAGGCCACAATCAGAACCTAGTTCAGAACCCAATCCTGGGCTATCCACTGACCCTGCACTGTCCGCCCTAATTGCTTCCCCCCACTGGACCCATAGCTCTCTATAACCACTGCAGTAGCCCCTCCCACATCATTCCAGTCAAAACCAAATTCTGTCCTGACGGACTCCCTGTTCTCACCAACTGCCCCCACATTCCCTGCATCTACCCTGCCTACTAAATCAGTTGATTACCTGATCCTTCTTCTTAAACCCCATAAGGTGCTGATGGCCTAACTGTAACCACCTTGTTCAATACTCGCTGTCCCTTGCCTCAACCTGCCGACCTAGCCCTTGGAATGGTCCATTGCATCTTTTGGCTGGATTCTTCGACCTGTTCTGTCACCACCGCATCAACATTTGACACATCCTGGAACAGCTCTTCCACCTGGGCCACTATCACCTCTCAACACTGACGAAGTCTCTGCATGCTGGCCATCTCCAAAAAAAAGAAAAACACATTAGCATAGTAATTACAACAGAATCCACTCTAACAACCACTGTCTGAAGAAAAAGCAAGAAATCCTATTTATGAATCTGTCACTCCAGACTGGGAGTTCACATAGGCCTCACTGCATCAGTGAACAACTGAATTTTTTTTTTTTTTTTTTTTTTTTTTTTTTTATAAATTATCCCAACTACATTAACAAGTAGATAAGAACTTAGTACACTTAAGGCAGTATTTTAATAAATAAAATTAAACAGAATCAGAATATTGTGTTTTAAATTAAGCAGGTTTAAAATACTACATTTTACTAGTTAGGTGAGCCTGCTATCCCTGCTCCCCCCTTTTCTTTTTTTTCCACTGGAGTCAATGTGTCCCTTCAACAGTGACAGTCAGTTAAAGCCACTCACCTTCTCAAGTGGCTAGCCTTGCAACGATAGCTCTCTCACTCCTCTCTTTAATATGGCTTGCTGGGATCCTTTATCCTGCTACTGGAATCTCTTGATCCCTATACACAAAGCTCTTGAAGCTGGCATCACCTGCATATCCTCATACTTTAGTCATCTCTGTAATTCTTCTCTCATAATTTTTTTTTTTTTTATGTAAACTTTGCCCTATCTACGATGTGAAGACTTCCCTATCACTAACTAACTTATCCGGAGCTGCCTCCCTGCCCCCCTCCTAATGGTCGCTACCTCAGAGCACATGCATGAGCTACAGGGAGCTAGTCAACAGTCAGAAGACTGCAAAACAAAATCACCCAATCCCACCAATGCTACAGAGCTTATCAAGGAATGCTACAATGACAGGAGACACCATTCTCACCAACAAGAAGCCCAACTGCCAAAACGAAGCAGGAAAACCAGTGAAGAGCAGCTACATAATTCTTCACCTTACCGCTCCTCCTCTCACCCACAAAATCTGCACAAAGCCTAAAAACACTAAGGAAACAAGATAAGACTCCACCAACTGTTGTTCATGTAGGGAGAGATTTTACTTACAGCTTACAGCTACAGGGATAACCGCATTTGTGTTAGTGGGCCTGCACTCTCTTCTACCAACCCAACACACCATGTCATAACTATTAAACTTAACCTACCCTCTATGCTCCCCTCCGGTAGAGTCTTACCCTCACATACCTCTATCACAGCACCCCTTAAATTAAGACCACAAATTACCTAAAATTAAACCAAGACCATAACTTACCTAAAAAAAAGAACACATATATATATATATATATATATATATATATATATATATATATATATATATATATATATATATATCAACTCCACCCTCACCTTTGAACCAGTCGACCTAAAGCACCCACAAAGCACACATACCCTCCAAGGCCAACCTGTCACCAGAGTACCTACAGATCATCCTGGACGTAAGTTAGTGTCACCAGGTCATGCCTAAATGTGACATCACTTCCTCTACTGCAATAATATAATAACATAGCCCCTCTCCAAACCTACCTCACTTCCCCTAACTCCCCATAAGCCAATTAACCCATTAACATCCAAAATCCAGCTAACTTGACTTACCGCTATACACAAACCCCCCTCCCCCATTCCCCGTATTCAACCCCCCCCCCCAAAAGAGAGTCCTGGACAAAATGGTTTGCTCCAAACCTCATTTATTAAAGCAGAGCAGCCTTGTCAATGACTAAAAGTCTTATATATTGTATGTTGAGCCCATCTAAAAGTCCCCACAGTCCCTTTCTTTCTGTCTGACCAAAGGAGGCATTTATATAGATGAAGTATCCTGAAGCCCTCCATCATCTGTTTCCATGTATGAACCCAGAACAGTTCCTATATACAATCTTCGTATAATGGTACTCTGCTCTGCTCTGCTCATAGCCAAAAATCATACTAATTTTTTTTTATTTTAGCTTATACTACATGTACTTCTTTCTTCTGCAGCAAAGAATACTATATAGTAAAAGGGAAAAGGAACTATTGATGCAAATGGTTACAAATTAACTTAGTTATATAGTGCCTTATAAATACACAGCCAGTCATTTTCCATTGTATTATATTCTAGATGATGTCACTGTTTTTTCAGAAACAGAAAACTTACTCTGGGTTATGATTTCTAGGTGAACTGCTTTCAATTTCTTAAAACTACACTGTACCTGTAGATAATTATTTGTATTTTTCTAATCCTAATTATTTCTTTTCAGTACCACTTATTTTGCCTTTTCCCTTCAGTTTTATTTATTCATCAGCCTTTTTTCTTGATAAGTTACATTTTCCTACAAAAAGTGTTTCTGGACAATTGGAACTTACTGTGTGCTCCATACCATGCACTGTCTACTTTGCTGCAATTCATTTCCTTTTTAAAAATTGTCACTTTGAAAACATTCTTCTTTTAAAGTTGCAATATTCTGCATGCTTTATCTGCTCTGGTTATCTTTTGGTGATGTCACTGCAAAGACAGCATGTACATACATCCTTTGGTTTTAATGGATGTACTGCTGTGTATGTCAGGGGTTGTCATGCATTAAAATATATGATCACACCATCAGAAGTTGGGGGTTGTTGCAATGGTTAAGGTGTTTACCTCCCCATCACAGAGTACAAGGTTTGTTTCTCATCTCTAAATGAAATTGGTTAGGCCTAAATTGTTAGCTAGTCTAGTACTTACCTACAAACAAGAATCCATGAGCTTGCATCACCAAAGGACCAAGTTTATTTTGCGGGTGTGCCATTAATAATAAAATTTACAAGGCTTTTTATTAAAAAAATACATTCAGAAAGTAATGGTGGTGGAAGTAGATCATAGCACTGTAGTCATCAGATGTTGTAATACATGACAAAACTGTTCAGAGACATTTTAAAGTTATTTCTTAGTAAATAAGTTATAGCTGGAAATGGACTCTTCCTGTGCAGTCTACAACACTGCTGTCAGTTTTAATGCTCAAGTAATGGTAAAATCTCAGATAGTCCAATAAATATATCACATTACCTCTGTGTTCCAATAATGCCTGTTCAAAATAAATTCAAGTTAAAATATAAAATGTAATTTTTGTTTTCATTGATGTCTTTTTCTAAAAGATGCTATATTCTGCCATGGAGGTGACAGATAAAACCCTACATATGGCCCAGTTGGCTCAGGATAAATTATAGGATCAGGAGTCTAAGGTGCTGATAGGGAGTGTCTGGTGTGTCCATCCAGTTGAGAGGAAGGCAGTCAGATCAGCATTTTCCACACATGGGGAGACTGATGACACAGTGGGTGATTGGTCCAAAGTGGGGAAGGGTGGTGAAGCTGATCTGCTGCAGAAGAAGACTGACAAACCAGCACATCCTCATTACACACTTACCCTTTGACGTACCGGTGAAAGCAGGGAGAGGCATAGATCACAAGGCTATCCAGGAGAATAAAAGAACAAACATCAAACAGAAAAACAAAAATGAATGCAGTATTCAAACTCATTATGTAAAATGTGATGTGAAAGAAACATTATTTGCAGCACA